>NC_133973.1:120548108-120868465 GCF_047716275.1 Strix uralensis
AATGTTTAATCTACAAGGATTAGAAATTATGCTTCTGTTTTCCACAAGAGTATGTTTATGTTCCATATGTTACAACAAACTTCTTTATTTCATGCTTTTAGGAAATATTTCTATGAATTATTGAAAGAAATCACTGGTTTTACAGCAAGATACTAACTAATTTTGCTTTTAGAATTCAGTACAGCTATTATTTTGTGCAGTATCTTATATTCCTGTTGCACAAAATGACAGTTTGATATTGGCCCCATTAAGAACTTAAGTGGAGACACTGTTACAAATATGCAAGCTTTCAGTTTGAACACAATAAAACTAAGTAAAATATAGACATTAAAAACTGTTAAAGCATGTTCCAGAAATTTTAACTCTGAAGTATCTCACTTTGAAGTCTGAATTCTCAGCATTCCTTAAAAGTTGCATTCTTAAAAGACATCTCCTATCATGAACATATTCTGTACCTGGCCAAACTACTCAGAAAAATGGTCAAAAGCAAACTTTGATGGATACTAAAATTAAAAAGACAGAAATCCGGAATAGGAGATTTCAGCTCTGCCCTGTCAGGCACCAGACGTAGATCCAATGTGTCTACAGAATTTATAAACCTTAGGACCAAACATGACTGATTCTAACTATCAGTAATTTCAGAAGTTGATTACTTAACAAAACTTCCACTTCCAGAAGTGTTAGGGCTTAGTATTTTTAAGAAGTGCTGAACTTTTAAAGCATTGAATAGAAAAAAGCAGCTCATATCAGATGCAACACTGGGTTTCAGTACTGAACCTAAAAGGACAACTTCTTTCCCCCTTCTCTGAACCAGTTCCACTTTTTTACTAAGAAGGACTCTTTATCTTTCATGTCACAGAGACGTCACATAGGCAAGATGATGACTTCCACTGACCTGTAAAAAACAGACCATTTGTTTTTCTTAAGTCTGCACTAAGGTTTATTCCACCTATTTTTACAGAATTGTTCCATTGGCCATGCCATGAAATTATGCATTTATATGAGCTTTTATATTAAGCTAGTTCTGAATCAACTATCTTTTGATTTGACTGTCAACTTCTTGTACCTTAATAAGCCACAAAGCAGAGGTAATGCTTTCACATCTTATCTCTAAACAATTTGAGGTGGGAGACAAATCCTTAGACTATAATCTGGCTCCATGTCTTCAGGCACTATTTTGTAAAAGCATAAAAGCACCACCATAATGTAAAAAAAATCTAGTATAAATTCCACCTAGTACAATGACCTTCTATACAAAAAGGGAGTTTGATTAAGTCTTCAGTTAGCACAGCATGAAATATATCTCTCATACTACTGAACTCACACTATTTTTGCATCTAATTTAAAATATCAGCAACTATAAACAGTAAAGCCTTTTAGCAGATTTTTTTAAAACATATCTATGTCTTATTATATTTAATACTATGAGTAAATCTGAGACACAAGCATTCTTCCAAGCTTGTAAGAACTTCTATATTCATTTATGACAGTTGTTTTTAAAGTAGAACAAACATTTGTCATTCACAATACTAACTGTCTTTATGGCAGGCAATTCATTGCATTCTAACACTCAAACAAATCTCTCCTCCTGAGCTGCATTTACAACCCTCCTATGTCTCTGGGAAAACTTACATTCTGGTTATCCTATCTGAGCCATAATACTCATATTTTAAAGATCCTTGGAAGAAAGTCAAGCTGAAATCAAACTAGTAATTATTTCTAGAGGAATGCACTGGACTTTACAGACATTAAGGAATGAACATAATCTACTTGTTACAGTTATTTCATCATCATAAATTAACTTTGTTTTTATATAACACTGCACACTTTTCTCCTCCCTTTAAATGTCATTGTACTACTTTTGAATAAATGTGGATTTTGTATTCTGCATAGACAGAAAAATAAGTCTACAGGGATAATATATGGGCAGATGTGTTTCTTGTTAGCTATTCACCAAAATATAAAGCTCAGACCTGGATGTCTCTTGTTATTACTGAAAATCCTTAAAATTTTACAATGAAGTTTCAAAAGCCAGAGTGGATGACCTGCATCACCAATTTAGCAAAGAATGCTCTGAATCACAGAACGGTTTGGGTTGGAAGGGACCTTAAAGACCATCTAGTTCCAACCCCCCTACATGGGCAGTGACACCTTCCACTAGACACAGGTTGCTCAAAGCCTCATCCAATCTGGCCAGTCAGTCTCACCGCTGTGCCTGGCAAGATCATGGAACGGATCCTCCTGGAATCTATGCTAGGGCACATGGAAAATAAGGAGGTGATTGGTGACAACCAACATGGCTTCACTGAGGGCATATTATGCCTGACTAATCTCGTGACCTTCTACAATAGGGTTACAAGCACTGGTGGATAACAGAAGAGCAACTGACGTCATTTACCCAAACTTGTGCAAAGCAGTTGACACTGTCCCACACAACATCCTTGTCTCTAAATTGGAGAGGCATGGGTTTGCTGAATCCACCAAAGGGAAGACATGTGACGCTGATCGGTCATCCCCATTTCTGCCCCATCGTCATGCCAAGGCCAACACTGCAGTCAGGTCACATGAAGGCACAAGCAAGGAGATAGGAGTGGCACTACCGTTTGAGCTCTAAGTGCCAGACCATTTGCAAGAAAAGGTTCAACAACTGGCAATGAAAGATACTTCTGCCATCCAAAGAGACGTCTCCAGTCTTTCCACTGGGAGTGCAGTGAATTGTTGGGAAGTCTGTTACAGGACACATCAGGTACACAGGTCATCAGATGGACCATACCAATTTAAGCAATACAAACTAAATAACACATTCCCCATTCCTGAAGCATTTTTATGAATACTGCCAGAAAAGCTGAAAGTTGTCCATTTCCAGGCTTAATACCCATCCTTTTAATTCACAGGATATGATCTCCTGAGAAATTTCCCTAAATTAAGAAATCCTCTCTTGACAGACATCTCTTGGCTGGACTGTACTACACTTTTCTGCCACCAAAGAATTATGCCATTTGAGCCTGAGCTAAGCTCCTGGGCACACATACAAATTGCTACATTGCACTAAATGAAGAAGTAAGCTGGAGCCATCAGGCACACCAAAGATAACAGCCTGGAGCTGGTAATACAGTGCGGACACAGCAGCTTGTGTTAGCACAACTGGGCTACTGCAATCCAATCATGACCCCTTCCCAGGTCTGCCCCATGCTCATTCTCACTCCAGTGAGATGGAAAAGCCCACCTATCTCAGCTAGAGCAACTTTACACACTCTAATTCAACCAAACTGGTGTAGTGAAAAATCAGGAGTTTGAAAAAGTAATTTGAAACAGATGAGAGAAAAGCAAGAAAAAATAGGTTTAAGCTTAGGAATCTGTTATCACTACTTTAGAAATGGTCCTATTGCCATCTCACTAGAGGTCTCCATTAAATTAAAAACTAAAAAAAAAAAAGTCTAGATAGGTAGCATAAGAGATAAGAGAAATGCTCATCTCTTACAAAAACCAAGAGTTTCTGAAGCAGCTTCAGAGAATGCATGGGTCACATACAGCAGATGACATTTGTTCAGTTAAGAACAATCTTTCTGAAAGTCAAGATCTGTAGAATGGTGAGAAATGTTTCCAATTTCAAGTATCTTCACATTGTGCCAGAAGCCACTCATTGATCACAGCTGGCAGAATCCCAAATACCACTTACACATAACATGCATGACTCCAGAATGTAAAGGCAGCTAGATAGTTTTAACAGCAGAGAAAAAGTCAGGGAAAGCAAAAAATCAAGAACAATGGCATATCAACTGCCAATGCGAAAAATGGATTTTAAACATATGCATTCACACTGACACATCTTATTCTAGATTAAACAAAAACATGCTCTTAAAACCTCTCAGCAGAAAACTTCTTTCCTAAAGAGATCCTACATAAGAAACACTGCTGAGTTGGAAGACATCCGTGCTCTCCACATTGCCAGTGGATCTTTTTCTATTCCAAACAGTAATCCAAGATGGAATCACTTGAAATAGTGAGTCATTTAAATCCCTCTTTTCCAAAGCAAATATTTTCTCAAGTTCTGTAACTGTGATAATGCAGTCAGATACAGCTGCTGCAAACAGACCAGTTTGTAAGAACAGCCCATTTGACCTTCTGCACAAGCCACTCAATTTAAAACCACGAAGTATATTACTTTGAGATAAGGCTTACAGCATTTCATACATATATTTTTCCAAGATCATGAAAGATCATATATAACAGGAAGAAAACTCAAGGAAGCAATTTTTCCTACTGCATCTACAGAAACTGAGGTTATCCCACTGTATTGCTGCATAGATACTGTTTTGATTTGTCTCAAAAGGGAGAAGCTACTATGACTTACTCCTACTCTGGTATGGAAAAAAAAAATTCTAAAATGCTTTTACAAGCACTTTTTACAGTGCTTCCATGCTTGAACAGTACAGCTTTTTACAGTGCAGTAACTTTTTATCATGCATTCAATAGATTTTATTCCTGTAGCCATTTACAGAAATGTGGGTAAGATTCTTTTTATCTATCATTTTCAACCGCTCTGAGGAAAAACATAAAAAAAGCATATCCAAGTTTAGGCTAACATAGACAAGCAGAGTTTGAGAGATCATTATGGATAAAATGTAATCTTTCATTTCAGCCCAGTGTGCAACTATCTCTTATGCTTTGTCTAACATGAAACTTTCCTTATAAAGTAGGAATATTTGACTGACTTGCCTTTAAATGGAAAAGCAGCTCAGGGTATTCAGTGGTCAATAATCAGGACATGACAAGAAGCATGATAAAAAGTTCACACTACGTTGCACAAGCAAGCTTCTTTCAAGGACATAACCATAACACATTTTCTATCCGTTTAGCAGTTCCCAGAAGATAACTGCCATAATTTATTATCTTATTTATCTACTTCGCTGTTTAGAACATCAGTAGGTTTCAGTATTTAGTACATCTACGGGAAAAATGATGAGACAGCCATGAGCCATCAGTGCAAAGAGATCAATATTTTAGCTAGGATAAAACTGGAATGTCCAGTAATCAAAACTACAAATTACACAGAGACAGTCCACCAGTAAGTATTTATTCTTAATATATATCTACCTTTAATACAAGCTTATGCAAAACAGATTATTAACTTTAGAATCCATCTGCTCACTTTTTTACACTGCTTAAATAAAATTTGTCTTTTGATAAGTCCCACTCTCACTGCTTAAAATAAAATGTATGTGAAGAAAAAGTCATACTTTTACCTTAAAAAAAAAAATTCATCCACAAACCAAATTTTTCAAAAAACAGGGAGAGAAATATTTCTCTTCCTTTGGGGGAAAAAATTGCTGAAAGTGGCATCAGGTATTTCCTGAATTTGAATATTCAAATTGAAAACGCAAGCACACTTCCCACAGCAGAAATAAATCCCTTTTCCATGAACATTTGCTCAGTCAAGTTTTACTTCTTCACAGGTTCATGAACTGCTCATTTGCAAGGACTCTTGTTCAGACAGACACAATTTTTTTCTTTTTTTGAGATTTGGGGCTATTAAGTCCTTCACTTGCAAAAATATAATGCTTGGATTTTCAAAGGAGTCACCATGAATTTGTCTTCTGGCACAGCATTTCAAAATCATAAGGACATCAAAACTCGAGACAGTTAGCATGCTTCTCAATTGCTTGGGTGGTTGAGAGATGAATTTTTGAGGCAATCAGACATGAGCCTCCTTTCGAAACTTCTGAAAATCTTATCTGGAAAATTACTACATTTCTAGAAAGATAAAAATAGAGGGAAGTAAAATGACTCTAAGAAGGATAATTTTGTTTCAAAGGTGAACTGGGAAAAAAAAAAAACCCTACTTAAAATTTTAAAATACCCAACACAAAATAATTTTCATCATTACTACATTCTACTTCAGGGCACACTGCACCTCTAGCCATAAGCAATTCTTACTGACTAACCCAAGACAAAACCATAGCGGTGAGCAGTTTACTGACCAGCAGGAACCTATGTGATAGTTAGGAGTTCTGCCATCTGGATTATTATAAGGTCATTTTACTCCAAAGCATTACCATGAGATTTCAGATCAGATCCTATAAAAACTGCAGTTATGTCACTTGCACATCTAAAGGGACAATGATTCAACAACTGTTTTGGCTTAAGGTTTTCTGCAGCAGCGTTTTAACAACTATGCAGCAAACTGCTTCATTAGTGTGTTATCCCATTCACTCTAAATAACCCAGCAGACAGTCCCTGTTTGATATGCTATTTTTCCGCTGTAAAGCAGCTATTTTTACTTAGAAGATATAGGCACAATTTGTAATGCAGTACAAATATCAACTGTGTACAGGGTAAATATATTTATAGATTTCTTCTTTTCCTTCAAAACATTCTACACAGCAAGTAGCAGGCGTTCTGCAGAGAGCAGGACTGTGTTTTACAGATTTAGTGCTTTTCTTACCTGAAGTGCAGAATACAAGAGACACTCAAACAAAGTGGGGACAAAGCAAACGGGTAGAGCAGAGAAGCACACAAGGAAGCAAAGAGAAACTATTCTTTCTTGGCTATCTCTGCACACAAAGGGAGGTGATTTTGAGCAGGAGGTAAATATTTCGAGCTCTGAATCAACTCCTGCAGAAGCATTACCTCCCTTCTCCACTACAGGAGTAATCTTGGATGACTGGCCTACCCAGGAGAAATTTATAATTATCATTATAATGGGTCATTATAAGGTCAACCCTATCCACCCTTCAAGATATGCTTTAGCAATTTTCACTTGGACCCCCTCCCAAATGCACCAGCTCCTTGCTAAATATTCTCTTCCCTAAAAACTTTCATACTCTTCACATGCCCTCTACTACTGTATCCCCACCGCAAAAACGTGGTGTGGTACCAGACCACAACACCAGTTGTGTTTCAAATGGCACAACTTACCAGCAGCAAGTTTTTCCACACAAATACCTTGATTCCTTGCTATTTTTGCTCTTTCCAGAACCACCTTTTAGACTGTCCCCATACTGTATTAAGCTTGCCCTCATAAGCAGACATACCTCATTAATGTACTTCCATTCCATTCTTGTTGAGAAATTTTGTTTCAGACTAAAGTTCCCCACATAAAACATTGATATGACATTCTGACTTAGGAAAGCTTAGAAGACAGAAGTTAGACTAAGCTGAGAGAAACCAATTTCAGTATTTATTACCTACCTTATCTGACTTTCTACATAAAGGCTGCAGATGACACAGATATGCTTCATGGCAGGGATCAGATATATTTATGCATTTAATGTTACAAATTCTGTACGTGAGGTGTGTCCTGCCCTGCAACCACCTGATTATCCAGGACAGGACACTGACAGAAGTCCTGAAAATGTTCCAGACGTGACAGAACTTCCTTTTCATTAAGGCCTGGTTAAAGCCGGTCAGATGTGCATCCAACTACTACA
The DNA here is from genome assembly GCF_047716275.1 of Strix uralensis. Taxonomy (NCBI): domain Eukaryota; kingdom Metazoa; phylum Chordata; class Aves; order Strigiformes; family Strigidae; genus Strix; species Strix uralensis. Next base: position 120,555,539 of record NC_133973.1, read on the forward strand.
ATGGCCAAAAAGCCAAGGAAATCACTAGCTAAGTTAACAGCTGTGTCAAACAATGTTTTCTATTAAAAACCCTACAATCTTTCTTTACATTTTTCCCATGCAAATTAAGCTTCACCAGTCTTCCCAAATCACATGTTAACAGTTAGGTAACTGTAGTTTCTCCACCCCTCTTTCTCTTTAAAAATGTATTTTCAGCATCCTGCTATATATCCTGCTATATATTAGTCACCACAATCAGCTTGACCCTAAACCTAGTATCAAACCAGTCAGCAGGTTTCCAAATCCAATGGAAAGCAGTTTTGAGGAAACAGTGATATAACAGTCACACTATTTAACTTTCCTGGACTCTCAGCAACAGGAGGGCAGAAATCAAACATATTACTTAGGTGAATTGAGCTGTGTTAGCCTATCAGGGCTCAAAGGATGATTTGCACAAGGGAAGCCAAATGCTGGATAGGTTTAAAAAAGAATAATGTGAATACTCGAATTCAGGCAAAACTTATGCCACGTATAAGACAGAAGTGCTCTCATTTATGCCACTAGTACTTTTGCACTGTATGAAAGATGACTATTTTTAGCTGAATAGTCAAGGTAAAAATCTTAAAAACCTCAGTCCAATCTAGTTAAACAGTAATGCAGCAATAGAAGAAAATACTTCACTGCAAGTCTAGAACAAATATTATTGGATTACTATTACAGATCAATATTCACTGACATCCCCTTACCAACTGTCATTCCAGTAAGCAGGTCCCAGGCACCCACAAATCTGGGTGTTGAATGCAGCTGAGAGCTGAGGAACAACTCTCTGCCGCCGTAATACACTTTACCAACCAGCACTGCTTAGGGATACAACTGTATATGCACATGCATTGCAACATCCTTAAGGCAGAATGAGAAAATAGTGCATTACAATTAAAAAAAACAAAAAGGTGTTACAAAATTTCTCTCTGTAGCTGGGCAGATGGTACACTGCAACTACAGCTTATTACAACACTCATAATTGTCTTCATTACCTTGTGTTTCCCCATCTGTCTTTTGCATCCACCTGTTTTCTCGCCTTAAACTGGCAACTCTACCACAGTCTACATGAAGTATGTTAAGTGCCTACTGCAACAAAGTCCCAGCCTTTACTTAGAGATTTTATAATCTATGCTAAACAAAATATAAATTGCATTTAGTCAGGATTGTGCATGGATTATTTAAAATGTACATTATTAACATCCACAAATCGTGTTATATTTTTTTTATTTAGCTAGGATAGGAAATAGATTACAGTGTTCCCTTGCCTTCAAAAGCAAGATTTTCACATTACATTGTAGAAAAGGAACTGCTAACCTACAGAATTCAAGATAGACACTTTCTCCTTTTTATTATCTTGCCTCTTCACTTCTCCCAATGCTACCCAGTGTTCAGTTTGCCTTGTTCCATAAATCTCAAGGATTAGTGTTGGTCCAGAGACCAAAACTCAGTAACCAGCAACTTGGATGCATTTTAGAGCTGAAATGCTTCACTAGATTTTACTGGACTCAGCCCAAAGTACCCACAGACAGAAGATGTGCACTGTTCATATGACATATAAAAATCTTCATTGCTACAGTAACGGAAGGCACCTTGTGAAATACAAGGTGTTTATCTTTAACCTGCTGTTTCCCCATTGTCAGTGTTGTGATTACAGTAAGTGTTCCTCACCCACAGTTTCTTCAGTGTTATTTGTCAGTAGTTGTAGTCTGCAAAGGAAAATCTCATTTACTGTGCCACCGGGTGAGCATCCCTGTGAAGCAGCACATCTCCTTTTGCGTCCCAACCTTCTCCTTTACAGTTTGCAAGTCCTCGTTAGATGTATTCTGGATGCTGTACTATGTAAGAAAACAGAACATGAAATGGTGAACCCTTATGCCCAGATCATAGAATCACAGAAATGTTTGGGTTGGAAAAGACGTTAAAGATCACCTAGTACCAACCCTCCCTGCCACTGGCAGGGACACCTTCCACTAGATCAGGTTGCTGAAAGCACCATCCAACCTGGCCTTGAACACTGCCAGGGAGGGGGCATCCACAACTTCTCTGGGCAACCTGTTCCAGTGTCTCACCACCCTCACAGGAAAGATTTTCTGTATATCTAACCTAAACCTACCCTCTTTCAGTTTAAAGCCATTACCCCTCATCCTATGACTACATGCCCTTGTAAAAAGTCTCTCTGGCTTTCCTGTAGGCCCCCTTCAGGTACTGGAAGGCCACTATAAGGTCTCCCCAGAGCCTTTGCTTCTCTAGGCTGAACAACCCCAAGTCTCTCAGCCTGTCCTCATAGGAGAAGTGCTCCAGACCCCTGAACATCTTTGTGGCCCTTCCCTGGACTCACTCCAACAGGTCCATGTACTTGTTATGCTGGGGGCCCCAGGACTGGACACAGTGCTCCAGGTGGGGTCTACGAGAGCAGAGTAGGCAGGCAGAAGAATCACTTCTTTCGACCTGCTGTCACACTTCTTTTGATGCAGCCCAGGATACGAAGGGCTTTCTGGGCTGCGAGGGCACACTGTCAGCTCATATTGAGCTTCTTCTCAACCAACACCAAGTCCTTTTCTCTTCAGGGCTGCTCTCAATCCATTCTCCATCCAGCCTGTATTTGTGCTTGGGATTGTCCTGACCCATGTGCAGGACCTTGCATTTGGCCTTGTCAAACTTCATGAGGTTCACACAGGCCCATCTTATTGCTGAGCCATTACCAAATCACTCTGCTAAAATATCACTCTACATTAATGAAATACATAGCTAAGACAAGATGAAAGCAAGCAATAAATCTGATAGAAGGCATTTGATCACTTGTTTTAATAAGCAGTTAAAAAGGAAGCGCCTGTGTTAAGCCTTTATACCAGTCTCTTTTTTTCAAATTCAAACCGTTAACCTCTGAGGCAACCTTTATGCTTAAAAATCCATTACTGTCTTTGCCTAAGTATCATTTAATGAAGGTAATGATAGGACAGCTATTTACTCTAATACCTTAGATTTCCTTCAAATTCTATCCATAAAGCAATTTTTATTTTGATTGCAAATTTAATATCCTACTACTCTCCTTTTCTATAAGTTCTTCTTAAAGCAATAAACACTTCAGAAACACCAAAGCTTAACCACTATAGGATATTGTTTCTTCTGGAACCTCCAGAAATGTAGTTCCTAAATAAATAGAAATTTCAATAAAGCTTTACATCAACACAAAATGTTTCTGAAAAATAATGTATTTATGAAGGCAGAAATGCAAATTTCAGCAAACAGAGGTTACGTAACACAGTAAATAAAAGGCACAGAAGACAAATAGCAAGCCCTGAGAATAAATGCCATCTGATAAAAAACAAACAAAAAGCATTAATCCAAACAGGCATCTTCTGAAATTCCTTTTCATTCTCTAAAGATCAGTTTACCCCAAAACATCTCACGTATTTGCTTGTTTACTACTTCTGCATATAATACTTCTAGTGCTATTGTTTCTTCTCATGCATGACTTTTTTTTTTAAAAAACATGAGTTTATCCCAGTGAAACTGGGAAAATATACAAAGCGAAATGAGAGGTGAAAAACAAAAAGGAAGTAAAAAAGATTTAACAATAAGGTCCAATCAGAAAGAGAACAAAGTTAAGATGCAGCACCACAGAGCAGTAGAGCTGTGTTTTGAATCACAGCATTCGCTCATTAGAGACCAAATCAACGTCTATAGGCAGCAAACACAGCAAGATGAAAAAAGAAAAAAAGACACCCACACTTTTTTTGAAAACAACACAGTAGTGCAGAGCTAAACTGTAAAGCAATTTTTAAGGAAAGACTTTCTAGTTTTATATACAGGGAAGTTATAAAAGAAATGCTAGGCAAAAGGTAAACAAATGAGCTCTTTATAAAGGCATATGAGTTGGGACAGAAATACACTGAGTATAAGGTGAACACACCAGTGAGGATAACAGAAAGTTAAAAATTTCTGCGTTAATTGGTAACACAGATTCATGATCTGTTAAAAGCAGAGTTGAATATTTGTCTCTGTGTGTATAGCCAATGACAAAAATGCTTGCTTGTTTATAGCAACTACAATGATGACTTTTATGTGTTTTTACTTGGATAGTCTGAGAAAAGCTTCCAATTCTGGACCATTTTGATATAACCATCGCAGTCATTCAGAAGTAATAAAAAAAAATTAACAGAAGAAAGAACATTAAGGTAAAAAAATAAAAGGGGGTTATTTTGCATATTTTTTAATAAAACGTAGCTTGCCATTATTAAACTACTAAGAAGGAGAACAAAGTAAAATTTAAGGACAGAAATCAGGGATATGACATCAAATAAACTTTTCAATAAATATGTAATAAACAAACACAGCCCACGATTTCTACAGACTTTGGGATTAAGTATATTACGCTATTTGGTGGCTATGTGAAATAAAGATTTATTTATTGTGAGAACTAACAGATTGCAACTTTCCTACTAAACGTACTTTCCTCACGTTCTGGGTTTTTTTTTTATTGCCATCCTTGGCCATTAATGGTCAATAATGTTTGATATGAAACAGACATTAAGAAATCTCATTTTGTTTCCCCCAGAAAGCTTATAGGAAAAGCAGCGCGTATTCCTGTTATAACACGCTAAAGAAATAAGACCCAAGTAAGAACAGTCAAATTTGGCCTGAGGTCACTGAAGATGGCATTTCATTCTCTCCAAGGAACTAGTCCCTCTGGACCTATGCTTTACAGATGTGGAGTATCAGTGTCACGAGCTCCAGGACCTAGTGCCTTGGATACTGTGAGCATGTGAACATCATTAATGTGAACTTTAAAGCCCTGAAAGGGCAGGATGAGAAAGTAAGCAACTAGAGACCAGCTAGAGGACTGATCAGCTTCATTAGGAAAGAGGGTTTGCCAACAAGTGTGAAATTCTTATGAATATATATCTAAGCAAAACCAAACCTGTAGGATTAGAGAGTTTCCTGAATAAATAACCATTACAAGACAACTTACTGACAACCCTACAAGGAACAGAAATACAGATCCATGTGAGAAGAAGAAATCGTACAAGTCAGCTAACAGGACTGAAGTCAAACTGATTCCTAGGACTGCACTTAAATTAGAGTAAGAACAGTAGTGGAGTTGTTATGCAGGAAGAATAAAGGATTACAGATTATCTGAACATGCTTTCAGAATGATACAGCATAGCAGCAAATGGAGCCTAAGGAAAATAGAGCAACTATCACCAGGTGACTCAGTGGGATGAAAGGATCTGGAACAACATTTGGTAGAAACATTAACAGAAGACATAAAAATATAAAATAGGGCAAGATTCAGCAGGGGTTGACCAAAGATACCAGGCTAAACCAATATTCTTCAGGTATCAAAGAAATGGTTTTAAGAACAGAAATGCAGAAAAAACTGTTCTTCAATAAAGCTTTTGATACAGTGCCACATGGAAAATTACTACTGAAGTCAAAGACGACACACTGGTGTAATTTAGCTACGAGTCACCTGGCTATACTGAAGACAGCACGAAGGTATTACTGAAAGTTTAAGAGCAGGACTGCAGAGGAGGTTACACGTCCCTTAAGCACAGCCTAAAAGGCCTGTGGGCAGCACAAGCAACTGATAATGTAAGTAGCCTATGAATGAACCTCCCAAAATAACACCAGCAGCTGCCACTGTGTGAGTTGAGACTCCCTAAGCATAAGAGGGGAAAAGAAAAAGCCAAAAATCATCCGTGGAAAGGTAAGGAAATACGAACAGTTGGAGGGAGGAAAGAACTGCCGACATAAAACGAAGTCATACCAGCTTGTTTGCAGTAGAAAAGAACAAAAAAGTGTAAAATTGAAAAAGGCGATGAGAGCAAAAGGAACTGCAAATGCACCTAAAGGACCTGAATTTGTCTGGCTGGTCGCCGGCCATCTCCAGGCCCTCAGCTGCTCTGAGGATTATCTGCCTCCAATCCCGCCCAGCCAGCTCCTCCCAGCAGGCTCCACACAGCAGGGCTTCTGCTGGCACCGCCGAGCGCCCTCCTGCAGCTGCTGCGCTAAGAGGAGTCAGCGTCTGCAGCCTGCGTGCTCACTGCTCAGCTGCCCGCTACCCGCATTTATCGCTCTGGCAACAGAAATATCAATCTTGGCATTGCCAGTTGCAGAATACTAATTAATTACTTTTGCACAAAGACTATGTTAATGATATTTTCTGAGGAACGAGAACCGGGAGGCAGCCACAGTCTGGAAAGACCAGGAAAGAACATAAAGGATGAAATACTGCAGGATGAGAGGGCAGACCCCCTTCTATGTTGATAAAGAGTTAATTTGTAGAAAAGAGTGAAGGACGTTTTTCACAATGTAGGAAGGTTGTTAACAAGGATATCAGTTAGGATTTATATTGCTCCACACATTTTGCAGCGAGAGTGAATAACTAGGTCAGAAAAATCTGTAGACAACAAACTTACTGAGAAGGATCACAGTGATACTGAGCAACTTCATAATAAAATGATGTACTGAATTACAGAAAGCACAAAATAATGCAGAAAAATGGCTATACAGCACTATCCACGCACTTACGAGTTCTACATTATCTATATCACCCACTTAAAGATCTCAAAATCATTGTGCATAATTTTCCAAATATGAGATAACCACTTAAGTGCAATCAAAAAGGCAAATAAATCAAGAACAAAACAGAAAACTAAACATTTATATTCATGATACACTCTACATTCTGATAGCTATGTCTGCTCTGATCACCTTGCCTCAGAGATATAGACCCTTTGCAAGAGATACAGAACAAAACACAAATAATCAGTGGCACGGAGCAGCTTCAGTAGAGAGCAACCGCAAGCAAATCCTACGTGTTACACAGACCACGGGAATGAGGGTGCATAATGTAGTAAACCCTCTAGAAAATTCTCCTTCAAACAACATAGAATCAAACAATATGCCCCTAAAATATTGAGAGTAAACACAAAATTATGTTATTTAGATTTAAAAATAAAGCCTGCACAGGAAGAGGTAGATATAAATTAAATCAAACAAAAAAACCAAAAAAACCCAAAAAAAAAGCTGTAAACCAGCAGATATTTTTAGTCATTAGAGAAATAAAAGTACAGCTTCCCAAACAATAATTCAGGCAAGAAGCCTAAGCCTGTCCTAAAATTGAGGGGGGCAGGGGGGAGAGATGACAGCGCTTCAAGACTTCATGTTCCTAAAAAAATTTCATAATTATAAAACTCTTTTAGATTTCAACAGTTCATAAGAAAATGCTGTGAATCCGTAAACTTCCAACCAAATACAATGAAGGAGTTAAAAGAAAAATTGAGATGAAGAACAAAATTTTGAAGGACTGTAGAGTGACGAATATCCTGGTGACATACAAGATTCAGTGTGACCTTGCAGACTAGAAATAATAGTTACATTCAGGCAGAGAGATAAGGAGACGAAGACTTGACAAACCCAATATTGTTTCAACATAGATCTGATACAACTATCTTCTTGCCTTCTAGCTGTATTCTAGAAATATACTTTTTTGTACACTAAATTTCATCTGTAGAACTATTAAATTCAAACTATGCTATTTTATATACTGCATCAGATAGCTAATAACATTTAAAATTTTGTGTCACTGTCCAAAACAAGAGATTTAATTTCTCCCTTCCCTCCAGTGATGCACCTATACTTCAAGAAGGAATACAGAAGTGACATCATCTGCCTTGTCTTCCTTGTAAAGCTGTGGCAGATTTTAGTGTTAGAAAAGACCTGAAGAAGTTTTCCAGATTCTTAATACTGCAATTGCTGTGCAGTCTGGAAGCACTGGCTGCAGAAACTTTTCCTGTTTTGTCCCTATCACCAGCACTGACAAACAGTCCTGAGTAAAATGCCAAACACTGGACCCAACTTGATAGCTTTACTTGATCTCAGCAAACCCTCAAGTAAAATACTGAAAACCAACTTAGCTCCCAGAATCCTATTACCAGCCAGCCTTGCAGACAATCCCCATTTGGCTGATACCACCAGGCAGTTTCAGCTCCACACATGGAAAGCCACACATGCATCTGGAGAAGTAGCAATGGTTCATATAGGTGTGGAGGCTTAAATTCCATGAAATACACTGGTGCAGATTGTTCAAGGTTAACTGTATGTTGTAACCCCCACTTTTGGATACACCGATTAGGGCTGGGCATGGTGTGAAATCATTTTTTGTTCATGATCCCAGTCTTTTGTTTGAAGAGCTTACCATTTTTTATGTACCCAATGGAAGCACTGAATTTCAACTGAATATCTAATAGGAGCTTTGGGTATTCAAATTTTACATTTGAAGCTTTCATAAGCAAATTAGAGCAAACAATTATAAATCCTTGTCTCCTCTAAATTAGAAGTCATATTAAAGTAACCTCTCAATATCAAAAATGAGAACTGCATTATAAACTATATAAACATGCAGTGAAAAAGCACTGACCTTGTAAAAGACAACAGTACATTTAGAAGTCACAATGTCCCACTGTTTGAAGTAATCTCACAAGGCAAGGACTAATGACAGTAGCAAGTTATGAAAAGGTACCCCAAAGCCTGTCCAAGCACTCCTCCATCTGTAGGGAAAGGAAGACAACCTGGTCCTGGGGAATGCATTTACAACACCAAGCTGAAGAGGGTAACAGTCACAGTTGGTTTCAGGGCAAGAAAGACCTTACCAAGTACATACTGTTAATCATTAATACTAGGACACCTCTCCATCCTGAATGCCTTCCTTAATCACGACCAGGACTATACTGGGTCAGAGAAAACAGACTGTAACATCTATACAAACTGTTCACCAGAAGTATACACACGCACGTTTGTGGGTATGCATACACACATATTCATCTAATTTATACTCTGCTAAGAATGAAAGTAAATTGATATGGTAGATCACAGGCACTTTGTGCTGAATAAACATGAGGGATAATCAGTAATAAGTTGAGAGGAAAGTTAGTCAACAAAAAATACGTACTAAAGGCATCATTTAAACTAAGCCACAAAATATACCATCAGGATTACAGGGTGTCTCCAGTGATTTTTCAGTTTGCATGAAAGGACACTTTTGCATCTTTCTCCTGATTATTCCTACCTACCGTATTTTGATAGACACGCTAGAGCAGTCTCAGAGCACGTGGAATGGGTTTCTTTTGGATGAAACAAGACTTGCAGATGCACCCCCAGAAGTGCACCTCACATGCTCTGACTGCTTATGGGCAGTTGGTCCACAGGAATAGATGAGATCAACTCCAGAGCAAAACTCTGTGTGTAGTGGACACATGGGCTTTGCTCTGCAGATTCACTCTTACTGTATTACGCTACTTGCCTCTGCAGCCACAGACAGATAATTCTGTACTTCTACTATCAAGAAGAAAGAACAGAAGCCCACAGATTTCACAGATTTTAAGTGTCTTGCCAGTTCATACGTCCCCGCCTCTCCCCTCACAGTGCCAGCTTGGTATACAGTCTTTTACAGAACACAGCCTGCCTATGTGCTGTCACATATGGGAGAAAGTGCTAACATACTGATCTGTATTTTGGTGGAAACAATCATTTAAGGGCTAGAGACCACTGACAGCATCACCCAGTATTTGCTAGCTAAATTCATGTGCACACCAAAAAAAGCCTTGCAACCTGCTGACAAAGATTCTTCTTCCAACTGCAATACTAGTTTCCATTATCACTTGGCACATCACAAAATTCACCCTATGAATAAGAATTAGGCCTGCTGAACTCACTAATAGTGGACACTAAATAAAATAGGATCAGAGGATCTTGGAGGAACAAAGGCAATACACTAGAGATGAAATTTATTCATAAATGAGACACATCTGTGTTACCAGGGTGGTCTGCCAGAAAGGCTGATAATGATATACCTAGAATTAAACAAACTATGTTAGGACATGTCCTTATTAAATCTCAATTAAGCAGGTTCCTGACATGGTAAATAATTCCCAAGAAAATAAAGCACTCCTGGAACAGGTAAAGAATGAGTATGAATGCTCCAAAATGTTCTAGGGATTGGGCGCTTGAAGGTGTCATTTTTCATAATGCAAAGAGATAAGAGCATTTCAGGTTAATAAAATTCCTGCTGTTTTCTATGGGCATGGCATGCCTTTGTCAGACTCCTACTCTCCCATTTATATTTTGTAGGTATAAAACACGTGATATAGTCAGGAAAAAAAAATTCAGATTAAATATTTTAAAGATTAATCTGACTACACATGAGCATCCAGTAATGGGGAGCATCCAGATAAATACTGGCCTCTAGATTCTACTTGTACAATCAACGCCTTACTATCCTATACTTTAAACATACTTGTGTTAAAGTTTGAAATGCATGACAGAACTTTATAACCTTGCGGAGATTGAAATATGTGTCCCTATCACTGAAAATGCTTGGCACTACTTAAAACTGAAGGCACTAGTTGAGACCTCTCAGCAGACTTCTTTCCCGGTGAATGAGGCCAACAAAATATGCAACAACTGATGCTTCTGGCACAAGGGACACACAAGAGGCCTGAACACTTGGTGAGGGCTGAGCTGGCTTCCCACCAGCTCCCACACAGCTCTGGGGTCACACCACACTCTCTCTCTTCCCTGTTACCCAGAGACTTGGTTTGCACACAGCGATGGGGTGACCTACGAAGTGCACAGTGCACCCCTTCAGAAGGCATGCAAACTTTAGCTGCAGAGAAATATGAGGTGGCAGTCAGCCAGGTAAATTCTCATTCCACATGCAAGACATGGGCAACTCTGACACTTCGATACTGAAGCCAATATTCACACCCCTTTTTAAACTGAGAGGACGATCACTGAATGATCAATGTAAGGATTCAGAGTAAGACTGGCAGGTTTTCTGCTGTTGTTTCTACGGAAATAAAACACAAAGTATGCAGCCAATCTGTACATTGAGTAAAACACTTAAGCTATACATCAGGTCTTGACCAACAAAAAGATCCCCCAGCTTTTATAACATCTACATCTGTATCAGTACAACCATTTCCTCTTGATAAACAGCAACATTAAAAAAACTATTTTTCTTTTAAACACATTAAAAGCTCCAGGCTGAAGAGGGAAAACAAAGACCATATATCAGAAGGTCCACAGTTTTTCTTTAAAATCTTAAATATCAGTAACTTCTATTCAAAACAATTTTCATTGTCACGACATTTTCATCAAATAAAGAAAGCATCGTAACTGTTTTTCAGTTTAGTTTTGTACAGTTAAACTTCCAGCCATTTTGTTTAATATCAGCTAAATTATCAGTATTTATGAGAGGAAAAAGACCCTAATTAAATACGTATTACACTGCTCAGGCAGCAACTGCTTACAATGACACTGGCACAGGGGATGCAAAGTAGCATTTGCTCTATTTTACGCAAAAGGTATTCCACTACTTCTCAAATATATACAGCTAAAGGCAATTTAAATAACCTGTCTCATCCATATCTCAAGGTTCAATACTGGGGAGGAGTGAAGATTTAAAAAACAAAATAACATTTTAACATGGCAACTCTTGATCTGCAACGAACTTGTAGGTTGAGGAATTTCTCTAAGGACCCACTCCGGCTCTATCATTTAAATTCTGTGAAAATAAAGGCATCATTTAACAGAAAAGGGATTGCACTGGCTGCTCCGAAAATACGATCAAACCTGTGTGATTCTATGCAGTAGCTCTAAGTAGCCCTCTAAAACACTGAAGTACCACTCAAAAACCCCTCAGAACAAGTACAGCAGCACTTATAAAGCAAAATTTATCTTCAAAGTTAAGCACAGTATAAGGCTCTTGACTTGGTTCTTAGTTTACTGACTCAACACAGGGACAGGTAAGTCAAAGGCAAATTGAAGTCTGAGTATTCTGCTGAATCAGCACACCACCAATCTGGAAATTATTTTGTTTTAAACGAAAAGTGAGGCAGAGTAAGTTATGCTGTTTAAGACCAACAAAGGGAAGATTCACCACAGGTAGAATGAAAAATATCTTCAGTCCCATATTTAATGATAAACCATTCCTTCAAGTAAATGGGACTTGGCTGGGTTTGGGTTTTGTTTTGAAATACACTCTTCCTCTCCAAATCTCCTTAACGCAGCACAGTACCAAGCCATAAGGGAAAAACAACAACCTGAAGAAGCAAAATTCTGGTCCCTAACTTTTAAATCTGCAATCTTAACTCCAGCATTTGCACCTGCATCTAAACCAGTATGCACTGCTGTCTGCACCAGTTACAATTTCCACTAGAACCGGACACAAAAGTCAAGAAGAAGGGCAACACCGTAATCCTAGAACCCATCCCAGAACTCTTTTGAAGTCAGCAGTAATATGTGCTTTTTGCCTGCCTCACTGCAATAGAGGAAATGAAGGATTAAGCAACTCCAGAGCAAGCCCAGGTATCATCCTTGCTCATGACTTCTTATCAGACCTCTAATGACTGGGGACAGTGGCTCAGTTTAGGACAACTTAAGGTTGCCTGTGTTGCCTGTCATATTCACATCACATTAATGTATAATGCTGTTCAACCGTCAGCTCTGGAATTTTTGCAAAGTATAAATAACCATAAGGTTTTTAGCTTATCAAAGCATGTTACTTCACCCTTAAGTGCCACATGAGAAAAGGGATGTTCAGAAGCTGATTCCCGAGCATGTCAGTCACCTAGCAGTGCTGGCTGTGCTGCAAACTAAGGTCATTGTGCTGAACAGCTGATGCTTGGGAGCCCTGACTATACACTTTGAGACACTCCTGATACTCCTCAGTTTACATACCTCTTCACAAGGTATACTACTAATCTGTCACATAACCACATTAAAATAGAATCACAGAAGGACCTTGAAAGATCATCTGGTCCAACCTTTCATGGGAAAGGGAGCCTAGATGAGATTATCTAGAACTCTGTCTAGCCACAACTTGAAAACTTCCAGTGGTGGGCCACTGTGTCCACCACATCCCTGGGGAGGTTGTTCAGTGACTGATTGTTCTCCAAATTGACTGTTCTCAAAATACTTATTTTCAAAAATACTTTATCTTGATACTGTGCAGCTCTGAGAATTCCGGTAGAGATTAAGCAAGCACTTAAAAGAATGGCAGCCTTTACCCTAAAGATCCGGCCATTTAAAACAAAGAACAGCAAGCAAAGCTTAGCTATGCAGGCAAACTGGCAGTCTGAAGCTCCTCCAGCTGCAAGCATTTCCACGCTGAAACCAAGGCTGTCTCACCTGACAAACTACAATCCTGTTGACTGCATTGCAACAGTTAATCAAAGATGCCTATTTTACTGGCACAGAACTGCTGCGACAATAATCTGACATGTTAATTCTGGGCATAAAAGCACCACATTTTCAAATCAGAAAGCATTCAACAAATATAAAGTATATTTCTTAAAGCATTTCTGTGACACCTATGCAAATATTTCGCAATGCGTGAAGAGACCAGAGATAATTATAGCTTGAATCATTATCACAAAGTCAGTATCTACTAATAACTATTCTGTAGTATCTTTTGAAATAGCTTTCATTAATTTAAGTTTCAACAAATGGCCAAAAGTCTAAGTAGTTGTGCACACTTGCAGGCTGGATAAGCACGCAAAATATGTCATGGAATGTATCAATAGAACTATTTCCAAATGTTGAGTCCTAATTTTCCACTTGTCATTTTAATTACACAGTATTAATAAAACCGTAATTTCAAACCCTAGGAACACAATCCAATGTTGACTTTGAATAACATTTTCGCTATTCTGAAAGCTTAATAAAGCAGATTTTAATTATGACAAATATTTTTTTAGAATAATAAAGGGGTTTAAAAAAGTCCAAATCTTTTCTCTTTTTATCTCTAGAGCTCACTTTTCTACACCAGTCAACATTTTTAAAAAATACTTGCATCAAAAACCCTTTTATACATTTGTGTTAAAAGACAACAAAAAACACACAATTGCTTCTGAGATGCCCTAGACAAATGTTAAAGCTCTGTTTTGAGCACATATTGGCATCCCAACAATTCAGCCTAGACTAATTTTCCATCCCTGAATAAATAGGAAGAATTTTGATATACTTATTTCATAACTGTGTTTATCAATAAATCATTTTTATTTTGGGAAGACACAGCCACACACAAACTTCAGCCAACCCTACCATTGTGTCACCCTCTCGAATGGTAAGGTAACACAATGGGAGGCCTTCTATAGGGGACACCTAAAAGAGAAGCTAGAAACAATGATATAAAGATTTAAAGGAAAGTTTACTTTTGTCACTTCATAGACTTTTACCAAGTCAAGTTACTCTACAAGTCCTTTTATAAATAGACAGCATACGGAAACTTTCCATTTAATGAGGATGATGTATTAAACTTTTTCAATCTGTCACTCCAAGAAACACCATAAAGCACAAAAGCTTTTTTTTCTCCACACAAATTTGATTTGAGTGGTTCAAATAAATGTTTGATGTGAAACAGATTTAAACAGGCCAGTGCAAATAACAGATGCCTAATTTCACTGTGATTCATTTTGGCTTATTTTACACAGAAAAATAAACATATGTATACTCTCAGGTTAAAATAGATATCCACATGTAATTTACACTGTGCTCGCTAATCTCTTTACAACTGTATCTAAATCTTTGAAATCACCTTACTCTTCAAACAACAGTACTGGTATAGCTTGTTTTTCCATTCACCCTAGACAATTTATGAGACTGGGCACTCACTGCTCACAGGAGGACTTACACTTTCTTCATTTTCCTGATGTTGTTACGGAACAGCCACAAGCCAATCCACCTTATCCTTTCACTAGAACCCTTTTCAATATCTCATTTGTAAATGGATCAGCTGTCAGTACTGAAATCAGCACTGGAAATTATTGCTATTCCCCTAGTCTTATGCAAATTATGTACCTTTTATTTACTGCCCTAACCAAATCTAAAGGGAACATGTTGTCAGTAACAGCTCCTTTCCTCAATCACATGCTCAGCCCACTCATCAGGGTGGTTGAGGCAGCACTTAAGACTGTCATTCAAGAAATAATAAAAGCATCTCTTGGAACATATTGCCAAGACAAGTATACTCATGAAGTCTTAGTAAGCTCCAAAATTACAAATTCAATTATTTGATTAAAACCTGCACAAGCAAAGTGCTTTAAAACTTTTGGGTTATCTGAAGTGCAACTTCACACCCAAGTGCTGCCAGGAAATGCACCAACAGCCACTGCAAGCTGGCTACTGCTGCAGCCATTGAGAAGCATTTCTGAGATGAGAATCATCACACATTTGGTTACATAAATGTGTTTTATACATACTTTACTTTTAAACTTTGCTGTTTCAGATAAGTACCAACTCTGTTTTAAATGCATGGGGCACGGGTCAGATGACCTGAACAAGGTTAAGAGACAAGTTCATGGAACAAGAATAAACACTTTCTGACGAAGTCTAGAGACCTGAGCTGTGCTTTTTGAGGTTTTGACACTGTTTAGAGAGAGAGGAGATTTCAAATTTCCAACTACCTATGCATGAGCATACCTTGCTTGAGTACTGGAAACGGTAGCAAAAGTGAATGCATGTGCAGCAGTCTGTCAGCCTCAGCATTTAAGTATATATAAATAAAGATCAGATTCATTTCCCAATTCATCAATATTCCAGTTGCCACGGTCAAGGTATTATTTTCATTGGCCAAGTAAGTTGTAGTACTGCAGCTTGTGTCACAAAGCTGATTCATGCTTAAAGACAGAATGCAACATTTTCAGAAAACTTGCCATAAAGAAGCTATTCCTATGAAATTATCATGTTTTGCTTTTATGTAGGGAAGTGAAGGATTCCAAAGATTTGCATAGATACAGCTACTCTCAAAGTAAATCATCCATTTCTATTTTAAACTCCAGCTCTTCACTCTGTGCATATCAGGTAACTTTTCTCACAGATGTGAAGTTATTCAGGGTTTCATGTCAAAGATTACACTCAGAAATGACTTTGCCAGGAAAAGTTGCAAGCTGTAGTGTACCAAGTCACCTTTACCATGCACTACAACTCTTAAGAACAAGTCTCAGTCTGCATCCAGTAACTACTGAGCTACACAGGCTTTTTGGCACTAAGTCTGTTTGCTTTCAGAAGGGGCGAGAGGAACACCAAACGTTTGTTTTAAAGCGGCCTTTCAAGAGGGTAAACTAATAGTCTTCAGCAGAATTGTAGAGCAAAGCTAAATTCTAATAACTCCACTTTTCAGTTCCCTGCTTGCTCTCTCACAATGCAAAGACACCAAAGTTCCAGCTAAGACTCCATTCTTTATCACTTTAATCTACAGCTGGGAAATGAGACTTTTCTGTGAACAAAGACGAACAGCCTCTCTCAAGGAGGCTGATGCATGAGCAACATGTGAACATTCTGTGTGTGACTTTAGCTTGGTTGCAACACTGTAATTATTACAGCCTGGCTATATCACTTGATTTTTGTACTGTTTCCTCATTTAAAAAATATTGCATCCACTCAGACAGTATAATAGTAATGTTTTTGATGGGTGCTGTACCTCCTTTATCTTGTCTGCCAAGTAACTACTCAAAATTAACATCCCACAGGAATACAGATGATGTGTAAGCAGGTACCACATAATAATACAAAAAGAAAATCTCCAGCTAACAAAGGATGCTGATCCCAAATTCAGACATTTGCCAGAAAAAAATACTTCCTTTAAAAAGGAGAAAGCTGCTCAAAATGAAGTATGGAATAAGTGCTGAACATTCAGGACTGGAGAAAAGCTATAGTTCTAGCTAGCACATAACTATGGAGCAACATAGGAAAGATGCTTCTATTCTCCATCAAAAAGAAACAAAAATAACTTCTTCGTTCTCCCTTGCTTCTGGCTGACTGTTATCAAAAAAATTCACAGTTACTTCCAGGGCATTTACTGCAAATAAATTTTGTCATGTGAACAGTCCCTGATGCAATGGAACTTTAATAGTCATACTTTTGTTCTAATAAAAAGCCTGGTCTTGCTTCATGGATTTTTAATTCAAATAAATCCCTTTCAAATTCTACTACTTATTACCCTAAATTAAGACACGAAGCTGAAAATTATATCTTAAGGTTGTTTTAGAAAGCTAACAATTAATTGTTGACTGATTGTTTAACTAAAATAAACTTAGAGCAGTTTCTTAAAGGCTCAGGTATGCCTTTTTTTCCCCACAAGGGCAAATTCAGACACTAGTCCTTCCATAATCAGATGGAAATACGTATAGGTTTCTTCAGTAAAACAGTCCAGATTTTAAGTCTCGAGTTTTTTCTCCAGGGAAATTCTTTAGATAATTTATGCCAATTTATTTCCTATCTCCAACTGCTGGGAAAAGTTTGTCTAGGACTCTAGTAGATCTCTACAACACATTTTATTACAGGCTTTGATTTACTGAAAGGTACAGTATTACCTTTTGTGTTCTGAATACACATGGATATATGCAGAATTATAAACTGAAGGAGGTCCAGAATATTTTAACGCAAACTCAGTAGAAGATACCTTGTAAGAATATCCACTGATTTGTGATGTTGGAGAATGTTTTTCTTGCACAGGAGAAGCAGCATTACTTGAGACTTCAATGTGTAGAATCACAGAATCATTTAGGTTGGAAAAGACATGTAAAATCATCGAGTCCAACCCGTAAATCTAACACCGTCAAATCCACCACTAACCCATGCCCCTAAGCACCACATCTACACGTCTTTTAAATACCGCCAGGGATGGTGACTCATCTACTTCCCTCAGCAGCCTCTTCCAATGCTTGATAACACTTTCAGTGAAGAAATATTTCCTATTATCCAATCTAAACCTCCCCTGGCACAACTTGAGGCTATTTTCTCTTGTCCTATTGCTTGTTACTTGGGAGAAGAGACCAACACCCACCTGGCTACAACCTCCTTTCAGGTGGTTGTAGAGAGTGATAAGGTCTCCCCTCAGTCTCCTTTTCTCCAGGCTAAACAACCCCAGTTCCCTCAGCTGCTCCTCATAAGACTTGTGCTCTAGACCCTTCACCAGCTTCACTGCCCTTCTCTGGACACACTCCAGCCCCTCAATGTCCTTCTTGTAGCGAGGGGCCCAAAACTGAACACGGTATTCGAGGTGCAGCATCACCAGTGCCAAGTACAGGGGGATGATCCCTTCCCTAGTCCTGCTGGCCACACTTTCTGATACAAGCCAGGATGCCACCAGCCTTCTGTACTACTATCTATTTTATGTATTTCCTTCCAAACTTCCAGCACTTCATTTCTAACCATAATCCTATTCTGCAAGTCAAGCATGACTTTTTTTCCACTTTTGTTTGTTTGCTTGGACACCTCCAACCATACAGTTTCAGCATGAGGACACTGCTAAGGCCAATAGCTTTACTGTTTACCCAGTACAACCTTCAATGACTTCTTTATCAAAATGAAAGAAGCATACATACTACCAGAACAAATGATTACACTGTTGAAAGTAGTAATACAATCCTCTCACCAAGATACAAACTTGCCATAAATTCATCCTATAAAGCTACTACTTTGTAACAACTTTATTTTGATTTCTTCATGAATTTGTTTTTTCTCGTATTGAAAAACAATTATAAGAAGTTCACGGAAGAGAGACTGGAAGGGTGAAGAACATTTAAAAAAACTTTTATATGCAGAGAAAATAAAAACATTAAGAATATTTGCCTTAAAAAGAAAAAATATATTAAAAATTTAACAATGCATATAAGCACAGAGATGCACTCTGTTTCATAATACAAGAACAAGACATCATATGAAATTAAAAAGTCACAATTGAACTAGAAGGCACGAAATTATTTTTCATATAATACGTAATTAGATTGTGAAACTCATGCACAGGTAGTAATGGATATCAAGAATTTGGTTTGATCAAAAATGCATTACGCACTACAGAACTACAGGGTATTCGGATATAATATCTCCTAACAGAAAAAAAAAAATTATCTGATAAAGGCATTTGTTCAATCTCTTTCTCTCCATGCTTATTTCTAACTAATACAAATAAAAATGAACGCTCTGGAATTCTTGTGGAATCAAACAGGTATTTTTAAGCAAAGTATTTTTCTTTAAATCAAATTTTGAGAGACTTCCTTCATATCAGAGAATTGTAGAGAGAAGATGCTGGTTTTTGCTGGATTTGGGGTTGTTTTTGTTAAACACAATAATATATATCAGTATGCTGAAATTTTCCCCACAACTAGAAATGTTAGTTTTTACCATGTCCATTGAAGCCACCCGGCTCAAACACGTGGCAGTTGCCACCACTGGTCACAGAATGCAATGCAGCAAGCACAGAGGTCCTACCTGGTAAAACGTGGGGAGCTTATATCAGAACTTAGGCGGCTTCCATCACTGTAATTATCTGAGCACTCCAAAAATATCTATGATTTATCCTCTTAAAAATATACTACCTTCTTTTCACAAGTGAGTAACAGAAAATAATTCAGACGTGTGCACCAGTAAATCTGTGAATGCACTTACAGGAATAACTAAGTTTAAACACACACATTAAATGCTTTGCAAAAGGGCCAGAAAGACTGGGTGACCTGTCCCATGCCATTTCCTAAAGCAAACTTTCTCTCCTGAAGTAAGCAGTTGCCTTTTCTCACCTTCTGAGTCTACCCAGAAAATTTCATACACCTTAACCCATGTATCTCAATACCTTTAAAATACTGAAAAAGAAAAATATCCTATTTCATAACTTCAAGAACTGTACAGTTCATCTGCTGAAAACACACATTTATTCAATGCAGCACTTTGCTGCAGTTTGTCAATGCCTGCATGGAGAGTAAGGGATGCTGCTGCATATCAGTGTTTTCTCTTCTGTGCTAAACAACCATTTAAAAAAAAATTATATATTTTACGTGTTTTTTTTTTTCTCCCAGACGATAAGAAGAATGATTCCTCCTGTTGTCTACCACTAGTCACTCTGCCCACAGCAGTCAGCTGTCAAACCCAGGTCTGGGACAGCTGGCACATTACTCTGACTACACAGTTGGGATTAGCAATACTTCTCAATTTGAATCTCAAGAGAGAGTTCTTGGGTAGGTTTTTTGGGAGTTCTTGTTTGTTTTAATTTTTTTTTTTTAAAGTGAAGTTTTAAGTGCTTTCATCAACAACCCATGTATTAGAATAGCCTAATTGGTCTAGACCAAACATTTATAAGTGTGGCCTGTTGTGTATGCAGCTAGCCACCAAAGCATTCCAATACAAGCACAGCCTGTTCAGATCTTAGAATTCATTTTTTCATTAACAATTTGGGGGGTTGCCAACCCAATATTAAAAGTGACAGATGTTCACAAAATAACGTCTGACAACTGCAGCAGTTTTCTGATAAAGCAGAAGTAGATTTCACTGGCTTAACTTCATTAGCATAGCCAACGCAAAATAATGAATTCAATAAAAAGGTGAAGTATTAACAATTCATACATTTTATATTAATTCGTGTCCCAGAAGAACTAAAAAATTCTAATTGCCGCGGGTAGACTCCCATTTCTGTTTACATATCAGTGTGTTTCTGCCTTCTGTCCTAAAATCTACTATTCCTCATATACTTTTACTTATATTACTATTGTATATGCCTTTTGGTTGAGCAATACCTTCTCTGGAACAAAACAAAAGCAAAAAACCCAAATCCCTTCCGACCCTATAGGTAATTAAAGCTAACGCTAAGCAATAGCTCCTGGCATGGAGGGAGCATCCGCCAGAGTTCATGCTACTAACCATAACCACATACACTGAAGGAAAGCATGTAGGTTAAATAATCCAAAAGGGATGAGTTTTCCTCAAGTCTAGTTACTCATTACCATGCACAGCTATAACATAAACCTTATCCTCCAGCATCTCGGTCTACACCTGAAGGTAAACAGGAGTGCTTACATTACAATTATTCCTGAAAAGTGGTTCAGGAACTCCTACCACTGTTCCCTGGGATGAATAGGAAATCTTCACATCCAGCCTCGATTACAAACAAAAATGAGCTCAAGATGATATCAACCAATTCCCTTTCCTGAAAATCTGATGACCAGCATTTCAGACTAAATACAAGGCTGGGAAAGTCAGCAGATTTCTCTTTCTGCACAAAGAAAACTGATTGGTGAGAAATTCTCTCTCCCAACTCAGCAAACTCGTGAATTTGTGATCATCAGCAATGATAGGAAAAGAACATAGAGGAAGAGAGAAGGGAACATGAAGTGAGGCACAGCTCCTGTACAAAAATAAGTTTATCCTATGACCATCATATAAAATATCTTCAATACCAAAATTCCCTGAAAGGGCTATACCCTGCTTCTCTGTAGCTAATTGCCTTCTAAAACAGGGCATCTTCTAGAGGATCACAAAACAAAACATTGAAAAATTCCTATTAAGAGCTGGTACTCCTAGCTGAGACTGTAATACCACAAAAATTAAAACGTTAATCATCAGACTCTTACCACTTACATTAACAAAAATAACCCCTATAAAATGTGCTGAGTTCAGGGACTCAACAGCAAGGTTTCTTAGGAAAGACACTGGAGGCAGGAGTATTTGGACAGCATCTTTTTCACATATATATATACACACACACATACACACACACAGATATATATGAACTTCATATATGTGAAAAATATAAAAATTAATATTTTATATTTGAACATTTTATATATACACACACTTTGTATATATGAAACATATATGGATTAAATATTTTATGTACATGTTATGTATCTCTTTTTTAAAAAAAGTTTAAGACAACCCTAACCTCTCACACAACTTAGTCATGCACTGAATCTAGTAAATTGATAAATTAACTCAAGTGAAAAGAAAACACAGTCAATTCCAATTCATCTCTGATCTACTTGCTGACCTTATCCTTACAACAACTGTAAATTTAAACTATATTATCTTTGCAATCCTATTAAAGTAGGAGAAGAATGCAATTTCATCAGATAGAGTTTGACATTCAGATGCCCCAGGTCTCACAGCACAAGCACTGAATTTCTATTTTGTACCCAGTCCTTTTAGACTGTGAACACGGCAAGTGCAGTAGCTGTACACTCCAGCATGATCTCAGGAAGGACAGTTTGAAAAGGCAGATGATAGATAGCCCAAAACTGCTCTCGATGATAGATTTCAGCCCCTTGGCTGAAGGTAAGAGAATGGCAAAAGCCTGTCTCAAGACAGTGAAACTCAGTTATAATTCATAGATCTAGGCAGGATAGGAAGTCCCACTTTCAGAGCGCTCCAAAGATAAAAGCTAGAGGTTTTTCTTGTTAAGATATATTAAAAAAAAAAAAATAGGTAAAAAAAGGAAAGGATAAGTTTAAAAAGCCTGAATGCACTGTTCATACTCACATTACAGGTTATCATGAGACATAAGCTTTGACCAACAGTTTTCCATCATTTTGGAAATGCAAGCAACAGGGGCTACAGGCACCCAGTTCACAAACACAAGACATTAATGTACACAGAACTGCCCAATGAATTTTAAGCAACCTATGTGTAATAAAAAATAATATTTTCACATAGCATGGAAAATGAGCTCATAGCATTTGCTCAGAGTAAACAAACCCAATACAGGAAAACAAACCAGATACAGGTTCATAGTCAAAAACAACAACCTGGGTCTCTCCCACCACCTTAAATTTCCTTAGCCGCGATATAATCTCTCATGACTGAAGAGCTTGAGCCACCCCTGTCATTACACTCAAACACACAGCTGTACTTGTGAAAAACCTTCATGTCACCCATATCTAAACTACTGGTTTGTTATTATGCTGAGACACCTCATTAAACATTCTCAAGGTAAACACTGGTCACTGACATCTGTAAAGATACTTTTGAGCTTTAAGAGCTTTGCACCTCTTTGCAAATATATTCACAGCTTCCAGCAACATATGGCACTTTTTCTGTGAATCACAAATGCCCACCACACTGGAGGATGAAATTCTAAAGGAATTGATCAAAAGCACCGAAGAGAATTAAAAATACAAAAGTTTGGGTTTACTCTTGGAAATGAAATACTCGTATTTCACTGATTTTGTGTCAACATTATTAGCCTAGCTTCCTATTTTCCATCTCCCTTACCATGCCAAACTGGAACATTACTCTCCTCCCCTTTTCTTTGGGCATGCACACACTCCATTTCTTGAAAGCCAACATGAGGCACACTTTTTCACGCACACTGTTTGCCATGGTCCTTCTGTCCAGGCACTGAGCTCTAGGTTACATCCCAACACAACCCAAGTTCTCTGAAACCCTACATAAGTAGCACTGAAGACTATCTGAAATATGTACAAGGAAAAGAACACTTTGATCAATAATCCAGATTTAAAAGTCTGAATATTTAATATAAACATTAATCTGATGAATATGTACCTCTATAGAACTTCTGTATGAATTTATATTTAATCTGTTTTTGATAAAAATACTTTAATGTAGATTTGAGCCTTCCTGCTACAAAAATGAGAACTAATTTAGTTAGGAATATGTCTTTGAGAAGCACTGCATTTCTCAGATGAATAACTGAGAAGAACAGCTAATAATTCTTTAGCTGTGAAAGCTTTACTTAGACAAAGTTGTACATGCATAAAAATTGCTTTTGTTAATTTTTGTGGATTTGACCTAAGCTTTCTCCTTACATTCAGACTTGAGAGATAGAAGCAACAGTACAACTACCTATTGCTCCAGTTTAAACGCGAAACTCCTTGTCATTAATTTCCTTTTATCTAACTGGGTATCTTCAGAGTTACCACATAACCTACCAGGAACCATGCAGCAAAGTCACTCCTTCAGGAGAGGGGGAATGCTGCAGCATTCTGTTCCTGAATAAAAAGCAGCAGGCAGAGGTGAGATAGAAGGAAGTAGAGATGTCTACTGTCAAGGTAACTCAAGCCCTTTAGTGGCAGAGGCCAAGTGCCAGTTTCAGCTCTTCCACCTTGCAAGCAGTTGTAACTTGCTCAACGAAGGCCCAGCCCTGCCCGCAGGAGTCTCTCCCAGCAGCAGCAGCAGCCTGCATCCATAACAGCATGGCTCCCCACAGCACATCCTGCTCCTGTCCTCCCACCTGGACACAGCCACAGCTCCATCCAGGCAAAGGCAAGCAACTGGAAAAAAATTTATTTCCAGTCTGTTGCCTGCCACGCCCCAGCAGAACTCAAGCACCCTGAAGAGCCTCCTCCCTAAGTTCCTTCTCCTTCACCATAAGGGGATAGTATTTTCTTAGAGATTCTTCTTATCTAACTGATATATCAGTTGTTAGCTACCAAGTTGATAGAGCATCTTGCACCAGCAGAGCACATGCCCTTTTTTGGATTCCCTTCTGATCATAGAATCATAGAATCATTCAGGTTGGAAAAGACCCTTGGGATCATCGAGTCCAACCATCAGCCCTACTCTACAAAGTTCTCCCCTACACCATATCCCCCAGCATCTAAACAACCCTTAAACACATCCACGGATGGTGACTCCACCACCTCCCTGGGCAGCCTGTTCCACTGTCTAACCACTCTTTCTGTGAAAAATTTTTTCCTAATGTCCAGTCTAAACCTCCCCTGTTGGAGTTTAAAGCCATTCCCCCTTGTTCTGTCACTAATCACCTGTGAGAAGAGACCAGCACCAACCTCTCTACAATGTCCTTTCAGGTAGTTGTAGAGAGTGATGAGGTCTCCCCTCAGCCTTCTCTTCCTCAAACTGAACAGTCCCAGCTCCCTCAATCTCTCCTCATAGGATTTGTTCTCCAGGCCCTTCACCAGCTTCGTTGCCCTCCTCTGCACTCGCTCCTGCACCTCGATATCTCTCTCACAGTGAGGTGCCCAAAACTGGACACAATACTCAAGGTGTGGCCTCACCAGTGCAGCGTACAGGGGGACTATCACCTCCCTACTTCTGCTGGTCACACTATTTCTAATACAAGCCAGGATGCCGTTGGTTTTCTTGGCCACCCGGGCACACTGCCGGCTCATGTTCAGTTACTTGTCAATTAGAACCCCCAGATCCTTCTCTTCCACACAGCTCTCCAGCCACACCTCCCCAAGCCTGTAGTGATGCTGCTAGGCAAAGGAAATCAGAGATGCCTGTACACAGGCAAGAAATTAATCTATCTGAAGACCCATTAGAAAAAGAACAAGCGAGATCAGTTTTCAACTACATCGGTTACCCCCTACCCCAACACTAGCACAGTGTGGATGCCAGGACAGCTCTACCTATTTCAGAGACCACAGAACTTACACTACATTAAGGTGAATATGTAACAACAGCATCATTTGAAATTCCTTTATCTATTATTCCAATAACTAAAGAAAAAATTGAAAACAACATGACAACACCTGTGTTTCAATGAGATGCTCACACTTGACAGAAAGACTCAAACCTAAAATTACATTTCAATTCTCCCAATGTTTTTCCACTAGAAGAAATTAACATTTCTCATACCACTATTTATTTGTTAGTCTCTTCTCAATTTACCCAGTAAATATTCCATTATAGCTATCTTAGTTTTAATCATTAGCAGCTATTCTACATTACATCATGAAATGTTTTAGAAGACTTTTATTGCTCATAAGTGCTTAAAAAGTGTCCAAAGGTAAAATAAAATATGAAGATGTTATTTTTCCAAGCATAAAAGAAGATTAGCAGTAACAGAGAAATGTCAAGATTGATTAGCTTCAATGACCCACTGAAAAATTCAGCTGTACTAAAAAGAATAAAACACTTCCTGAAAATGGAGAGAAGTCAAAGTAATTTATGTTTTAAATTTCCCACATTAAAAAAGGATTGTGAAATAAAGCTACACGAACAAAACTGGATAATGAAAACATAACATTTCCTTGGCTTTTGAGTAAATGCTGATCTTGAAACCAAAAAAAGAAAAATTACCTGCAGACATGGTACATAAAAATGTTCATTTTCTTTTAAAGCTTGCCTTGTTAAGCTAATTATAATACTTGAACCAGCATTGAGCAAAAATTTGACTTAAGTTCAGTCAGTCAAAATATTCAACCTTCAACTCCCACATCATCTTTTCCACACCTAAGGAACTATGGGATGCCTTCCAAATTACTTGCAACATTTGATAACATTCAATAACAAAGTGTCCCTAAGCTAAAGGCTGCCTTAATTTGCATTTGTTCATTGCATTTTCAATTTATATCATATCATATCATTCACCTCCTCCATAACGGTATCACATTTTCTTCTCACATTTTTCTGTGTGCTAAAATAAAGTCTCTCTTGCAGGCCAAAGTAATGTTTGCTGGAATATCTTTACTCTCAGCTGCTGTCCTCTTATTATGTCTTCTGCTGTTTTTATTCTTCAATCCCATACCCACCTCTTTAATGCAATGCAAAGAAATGAGTTAAACCACTGGAAAAAGTTACTAGTAGTGGTGAATTTTTAATCTCTTCATGTCTCCAGATCCAGACAGGATGCCTTTTGAAAGATGCACTTAAGCAAAATTTAATTTTTGCATTCAATACAGGAGTGATGGAGTAAAATAAGAGGGTTATAATATCCAGGGAATTAAGACCAGATGACCACTTCCCTTTGTATCAATGAAATGCAACTACTGTAGCACTAAAGATCTGATGGGGGGGGGGGGGGGGGGGGGGGGGGAATAAAATAAATAAATAAAAAGGAAAAAAAACAAAACACACACACACACACTAGTTGAGTAGTCAATAGTAAAAACTGTGATAGTGAGCAACACTAACACCTATTCAAAAATCAGCAGAAAAGAGGTGTTTTAAGTTTTCATGAAACATGTTGCTGAGAGAGAGAGAAATTCGCTGACAGTATCCTGCAGGCTCCCCAAGGATCAGGTTGGAAAGCTGCCTTATGCATTTGTCATTCCCGTGCAAAACTATCACCTTTCAGCTCTGGTCTCTCACCTTATCCTCCTTTCTCCCTTCAATCCCCTCTTGACATCAGTCCCAAAAGTCCCATCTGCCACAGCTACTTACAAAGCTTTCTTTTACAACGTGACTCCTTCCAACACTGTTTCTAAACTGGTCTAAGAGCTGTACATACTGGAAATTCCCATTCAAAATTTCTGTCCTAAAGCTGGAAATAAGAGGAATATTTCTTTTCAGTCCACTAATCAAAATACACTTTGCATCAACACTCACTGACCTACCACAGTCTCATTGATAGCACCTCTTGATTTCTGGTACTGTTTTTTTTTCTTGTTACCATGTCATTCTGACATGTAACATACATATAAATATATTCCAGATGGTATACTCATTTTTAAAAAGCTTCAGCTTTTTGTAACCACCATAAAAATGAATAGATAAGAACTTACTTATACTTTTCAAACATTGTTGGGGAAGCGATTGGCACAAAAACTAGAGAAAGTAACAAATTACTATAACCCACAGCTGTTAAATAAAAACAAAAAGAACACCTAGAATTTCATCTGAGACCCTAACATTGCTCCACAAATGGCAATGAAAACACCATGAAAACAAAGACTCAAAATTTTAACTTCATTCTGCAAATATACTTTCCCTATCCAATTCAAGTGAGTCTCAAATTTCAACCTGAAGAGAAAATCTCAAGAAACAGGACATTAAAAAACACAGTGAAGACCTGACTTGCAAATACAGCACTCATTCATAAGTCAGGATGTGTAAACTTTCACAGAATTCCTTAGAAGTTTTCCTCTTCCCATGCTCAATCTTGCATCAACTAGACATCGCAGGAAATAACAGCAACAGTTCACAGAGATTTGTTCTTTACTTGAGATGATGAAATTCTAGGTCAGCACGCAATTCCCAAAATACATGAGCAAGCTGAGGAATTACTGATTTCTGCAAGACCAAATCAGTGACTTCTCATGGCTGGAATATAACAGAATCCAGCAGAACATGTGCCTATTGCACTATAAGTCCGCAAACAGCTATGGCTGAAGTACATTTTGGCTTTCAGTGCATCTTAATGTAAACAAGCCTCAGATAGAAAGGCTTAACACAGCTGTTAACATGCATTTTAGTATTATCAGCTTGTTCTTCTATTGCCCTTCATTTTTCAAAAAAAAAAAAATTTGGAAGTGACACTGGGATTTGTGACCTCACCAGAAGGACCCCCTGCCATGTATTAATTAGCTATAAATGCAAGAACATCACCTAGAAGTACAGACCAACAAAACTCAGACTAGTACTGTACATACAGGAGAAGAGTGAGGACTGCAAAAATAGTATTTCCCAAAAATTGTGAGGTATATGCATTATTTCTCCACTAAGGCAGCAAGAAACCTATGGAGACAGAAATACATACTGTCATTTTATGCTCTGCAAGACCCCGTCCTTCAGTTGTGAACCTGGTGGAAAACTGCCACCGCAGAGCTGGTGTCTTGAGGATCCTAGCAATCTGACTCAGAGATAAGAAAGTGTCAACATAAATAAAACATCACTAATATTAATTTTGCTCGATGCAGAGATTATGGAAACAAGGAAGGCCCTTTCAGCAATTCCAGTTTAAAATGAACAGTGGCAGTACTAGCTATTATTTCAAATAGATACTGGTCTGTATTCCCTTCCCAGCATGCTCATAGTAAGATCAGCACGGCACAAGTACCTCAGACACACTCCTCTTCCACACTGCTAGCAGATAAAACTAATTTTAAAATCACAATAATAGCGAGGTTGGCTTTTCTTTTCCAGCTGCCTACCCGCACAGTCCTCACCAAGAAGCACAGTCAATATTACTGCAGAAAAATACCATGAAACACAGTTCTAAATAATACTTTGTGGTCTTTATCATGTAGGGGACAAATCTGAGAGAAATTGCACTGCCATTTAGCTCCTCAACAAGTTAACTTTGTCATTTCGTTTTCCCATGTGTTTCCCCCACTGGAGGACACTTTTTCCCATCTGTATGCTTTTCAGAGGGATTTACTAATGCACCTCCTTTTTTCTTCAGGCATATTTGCCAGTCACCTCACTTCTCAAGCACAACCCTAATACTTCACAGGGGTCTATACTGGGCAATAAGGAGCAAAGCAGACTATCTTGATCTGGTGAGAAGATTTCCTGCAGGAGGAACACACACACACGCAGTTCAGGCAAAGGAGAGGAACAACCCTGCATTGAAGTAAGCGGAGAGCTACCACAGAAACAGCATGGTATAGGTAATGGAAGACCTCTAAGACTTCTCCACCAGGCTGGCCTAAAGACATTTTATACTTCATTTATTTTTGACTGAAATAAAGCTAGTGGTTGTGGCCTTAATTGTTTTAATTTCCTTTTGCTCATTCAAAGCAAAGCTCCTTCCAGAGATTTTTATCCCCAGACGCAGTAGCTGTTTCTTTATGCAAGCAGAGAGCCCAGCCAGCAGAAGGTAAGAGACTCCCTCCCAGCTCTTCCTGGCAACACTACAACTCTTCACAGGTGGGACAGATCAAAGTCTCATGGGAACAAGGAGCATCAGCTCCATGTGTCCAAACAGATTTTCTGTGATCACTGGCCTAGCTCCTGGCCAGTCAGCAGGTCATTATTTGGAAACAGTGTACTACATATATATTTCCTTTTTAAAAATAGTCATTAAATTACAATCTGCATGTTGGTGATACTGTAATGAATTACCCAGGGACTCATTTTGGCTAAGAGCTGATGAACCACCACACCAAAAGCACTTTTTTTTTTTTTTCCCATAATTATTAAATGATCCCAACTACAAATTACACAGCTCAGATACAAATTCAGAAATCTGCCCCACAATATTGTTTTAAATGTGCATGAGTAGCCTGTTAAACAGTGCTTACGGTAGCAGATGGCTGTATCAGAGAAGACATTCACATATACAATAAAGAATAATTCTCATATTTTTAACTACACACTGTGCTGACAGTAGTCAGGAGACTCCGGATATGTATTTGTTAGTTGGTCTGCTTTATAACTATTTCAGGAAGCAACATTTCCTTTAAAAAGTATAATTTCTAGTAGCATCTCATAATTTTAGCACTCAACTTCTAGAAAATCACTTATCCAAAAACTATGTCATGGTTATAAATACTTTCAACACCATCACTCAACAAGCATTCAGGCACTAATGATTCTAAAGGAAACTGTGGCATTTCAGAATTTACGAATCCTATGAATTCGGAGAACATTTATTACAACTAGGCAGTTTTAATGCAGAGTATTTGGCTCACTCACCCTCATCTATGAAACTGCTGCAATACATTAAACAAGGCTATAAATCAGTGATTAAGCACAACTAAAACTGAGGGTATTACTACAGGCTTGAGTAACCTACTAGAAGTATTTAACGAATGATATTTTAGTGAATCATTTTCAGTCATACAGTACTCTAATATTTCTTGAGATACAAGACCACGCACCTCTCTGTCATTTCAGGTCTATTCAGTCACAAGACAAAGCACGTCTCATTGCAACTTGAATTCACACCAGATGCTGAAACCTGAGCATGCAAGTAATAGTCTAGCCTGCTCACATCACCCTGCACTGCACGAACACTCAATGCCCCCAGAAAGATCTTCACTAAATAACAGGTTCAAAACTTATATTGTTACACACAAGTTTCAAAGTACTTCAGTGAAGTTAGCCACAGAGACACTTTGCAAAATAGCTTCTTCTCAGTAGGACAGCAAATGATGTGATACTTCAGCAGCTTCAGCAGAGTGAAGATACCTTGTGAGGCTGCTTCAGATGGCATATGGAATTAAGGACTTTTGTAACCACAGCTTCAGTAACTAAAATAAAAAGGTGGCACCGCTTAGTTCAGGAGTGTGCTACAGTGGCTACTAGCTTAGGAAGATCCCTTGTTCTAGAAGACAAGCACCACATTGCAGCCAGCTGGAAAAGCCACTGACTTGTGAACAACTGCCATCAGACCTGGGGAAGCCTTTCCTGGCTCAAAGGAGAGGGTATTTTTCAAAAAGCTGTAATGAAAATGTTCAAAGCAAGTCCCCTACATATCTGGAATCTTTCTATGCCAGATTCTTATTTAAAAAAGAAACAAAAGCCCACAAGATGGACTGTGGGCATCAAAAATACCACAGCTCACGATGGTTCAAAAGAACCCTGAAATGTAAAATTTTCTACAGAAGCAAAGCCCAGAACATCAGAATTATGTACTTCATAGTTCATGATACAGAAAGCAAAGATCTGTGATAGGGGCAGATATTCAAATAAAATTCCTAAATTATACTTTCTATCCAGATTTTAAACATGATTAAAAATATTTAGGATGACAATTTTATGCTGCACACATACTTTAAGAGATATATAGCAGCCATTAATTTGAAATATATACCTTACCAGTAACTCAGACTTCTATTCCTAGTATTTTCCTAAATTTTCTAATCCTTGAATTATCCTAAACATCACAGGGATTGGCACAAATATGCTGACTTAAATATTCAAGAAACCTAAATATTTACAGTGAATTTTTCATAAACTACTTAAGTTCTTAGTAAGCTGCTAAAAAATTAATTGAAATAGAATCATTAGAGAGAAATTTGAAGATGGATGTAGAGCAGACAGAAGGGTGCTAAAAGCAGCTGATGAAGGGTGCTAAAGCACCTGGAAGAGCAAAGAAAGATTAAAACAGTAAGTGATCTACGGATCTGGAGTTTAACATGGATTATGAGTTTTTACAAAGGACTGTCTGAAAAGCCTCTGTTATACAGTTTAATCTAGCAAGCAGTCATGAATTTTCTACTTAAAAATATTAAAGTCAGGGGAATTAACATCCCTGCAAAAATGAAGACCAAAAGTTGTCAAAGAACACAAAGGAATGTTTTTGCTCAGTCCTTTGTGTAGCACTCCTGCATGACAAGAATTTTTTTAATTACGTAGAACATATAACTGGACATCATAGACATTCTTAAACAAATTTTGGTTGCATTTGAGTTACTGAAACTGCATGGAAAGAAAATGTGATTTCTTGAAAATTTTCCATCCACTTTTTGGAATGCATTCTGTGTTGGCTGCTGTGCATAAAGAGGCTTGAGGTACCATCAGCAGGTTTCATTTCCATTCTTGGCTGATAAAAGATATTTTTTCTTAAAACTGGATTCTTGAAGCACTTTGGCTAATATCCAAATGTAGGCCTGCTTCACTTATATGCAAATATTTTGTATTTCATATAAATCATTACTTGCTGTAATTTTACATAAGCACACTGTTACCAGGCTGAGAACCTAAGGCACTTGCATTCTGTAGGAAAGAGAATTTATGGTATATAATGCATCACACTATTGACTTTTATTTAACTTAAAAATAAATAACTTCTGTATTTTCTCTGCCAGAATGCTAGCTTTGCAACATGCCTCCAAGGAATAATGCTCTTTTTATAGCTAGAGGGCTGCCCAGAGCAGCTTCCTTGTCTCGGACACAACATACTGCTACAGCAGGAGCAAAGAAGGCTATCCCTCAGGGAAACAATGCTGCTACCAGAGTCAGACAGCTTGCTCCCTTTCCTCTTCCCTCCTTTGGATATTTTCTATCTTGCCATCCCCTGAAAAGTATCAAGGAGATAGAGTCACCATTTTAAAATTAATTAATATGAAAGCATAAGAATGCTAGCAAGAGCTGGGAAGATGAATGAGAAGATGCCTCACACAGAAAAAGCAGTATATAAACACAAAGTTGGGGAAGATCTCTCGTAACATGGAACAGAAGGAGAGAATCCCATTCAGAAGGAAAAGCCAATGTAACAGAAGCAATCAAGATGAATCACATCTCTGAAAATTAATTTTGATTTCTGCGGAAACAGGCTTTCTTCTCAACATCACAGAATAAATTTCTAGAGGACTATGTCCCCACTTTGGTGCATATTAAATGATGTTTCCTTGATCCATTTTCTGTGCAAAGTCCACATTACAACTAGCTATCACTCTGCTTCTTGATATAGACTCACCCACCATCTCTAGTTAGGAAGATATACCCTTGTCTGTGCTTTCCTGCTTTTATAAACATGTACATACCCAGGTCATAATACATCAGTTTACAGTGTTTATGTGTCTGAGAGGTACAAGAAAATTTCATTGTATGTAATATTGAATTACCAGGCAAGCCAGCTAGCTGAGACAGAATCATGACATATAAAATAATTTCCCTCCACAGCCACAGTATTCAAACAGCAGGTTCTTCCAGAGTCCAGACTAACTGCAAGAAATCTGCAAGTACTATTTAAGGCAGCCCTCTATATGCTTATGCTTACTACAGTGTTCCAAGTGGCCAGTAAATACCCCACTTGAAAAGTTTTAGGGGTCCCTAAAACAAGAGATGGGGGAGTAGGAAGTCACAGCAATCTCAAGAACTCAGATGTTTAATATTCTCTACCCTAAACCAGAAGATTCAATAGCAGAAGACATGTCAGACATATCGCGTATTGTCAGACAAGATCACTAAAATTAAAGTACAAACAAAACCAAGAAAAAACTACCATAGGCTTAATCTTAGTTCTCAAAAGAAATAATGCTTGAAGTTTAAGTAGTATAGCCTTTGCATTTCCAAAAGCAACAACCAATTTCATAAAATTAGCATTAAAAACAAAGTTTGTAACCAGGGAATACTTAAATTCTGTGCAACATCAATATTGCTAATATTGTTAAATGCACTTTAAACTAGTAATTTCCATAATGTTAACACAACAGCTAAATACTGCATATCTGCTAATGGCTCTGTGCACATAGCTGACCTTCTTTTTATGCATTAGAACACTGTACTTCTAAGTCCCATGAGTTGTATCACCAGCTAAAAATCCTGATGTATTTAAGTAAAACTCATAAATAAGGCAGCTACTGAGTAGCTCTTAAAAAATAAGCTCAGAAGCTCATAACAAAATTGATGTATCTGCCAAGGTCTTTCATCTTATCCAAGGTTTCTTCTTTTATACACCAAGGCAAAGAACAGATTTTTCTTTCTATCTGTTGTCATAAAACAATGGAGACAGAGTACACACTCAGCCAAGGGCCACACTAAGAAAGGGAAAGAGGAAATAATGGAATCGAGCCGCAAGTCGTGCTATTAGAAGAACTAACTTTAGATGTGTCTCACTTCACAACGTGACCTACCTTTCACTGTTAGGTTGGGTACCACGGACATTCAACAAAACCAAAATGTTCTCAGTCAGTCACACAAATACCCTTCTGCTCCCATCATCAGCTTAAATAGCCAGTTACTTTCCCTTGTTACAAAGATGGATGAGCCCCCTCCCAGCCTGTGATCAAAGTTCAGGGCACTACACCCCATGGGGTACTCAGAGCCAGCCTAACACCTCCTCTGCTCCTTCTTCCACTGGAGGGGCTGGGGAGGACACAAGGATGAGGAAGCAATGGTGCCTCTAACAGTAGCTATTCAAAAATTTAAACTGAGTTTAATGTTTCAATTTACAAAAACATCCTGAAGCTCAACAATCACAGCAGGACTGTTTTGTTGTCAACATGAAGCATAATGTAAGAACAGTGAAATTGCAAAATCAATCACACATGTGAAAAGCATAAATGCAAACTGAATTCAACCTTTGTGGGCATACCCATCATCTCCCAATTAGATGATCACATACTAATGTTTCCACAGGACTCCTATCTTATTTAGCACATAGATTAGATTTTTAAAAAAACTCCTAATTGATCTAGCCGAGTATACACTCTATGTTCGTACTCCTAGACTCTCTGCAGCATTCAATACTATTAATTAATGCACCACCTCATCCTAGAAATACAGCAACGATCCAGTATACTGTAGTCAAACTGGTTCCCGAGTCCTCCCTAGAAGGACACACCAACACACAAAACCAGGAAAACTGCACTCATGCTGCTCAGTGCTTCTCACACCCCAGAGGAAGCAGTTCTAATTCTTTAGATATGAACTGATATACCTTAATGCAGTAATAATCACTTCAAAACTTTTACCCAGAAAATAAACAAATGGGAAAAAAATATAAAAGTGTTGCAAGTTACCAATTTGGTTTTAACATCCGCAAGATGTGGTGCTGAGGTATACAAACGAAATAAGAGATGCACAATGCCTGAATCTTTCTATGTAATTTCTCCTATGTGCATTTGTATACCAAAACATTAAAAGACAATATATGGTTAGTGATAGAAACCTTTATTCTCTTATTCCTACTAAAAATAGAATCCTTATATTTAAAGCATTGCATAATTTATCAACAATTTTCACAGTAACAAGGTAATAAACACCTCACTACCATATAGACCAAGACTAATTCCCACAGCTAGGCATAGCATTCTCTGCACTTCTACTGTCTAAAAATTATATATTGCACTACTATAGGCATTTCTGCAGGAGATTACTTAAATTATATTTAAATCCTTAATGATACAGATCTTGAAACTTCTGGGTTTTGTTCACAGCTGATTAGAATAATAACTAAGTATTTCTTTATTATGCCCCCATGAACAAGAGGTTTCAGGTGATACAAGGTCTTCCACACTTGCACACCAAGTACAAACCACTAACCCCTGCTGCAGTTTATCAACACTGAATCACAGAAAATAATAAATGTTTAATGCTGGAAAACTGTTAAAAGGTTACCCAGAGAGCTTCCAAATTACTTTCTAAATCACTGGTACTTCGGATAAAATTTCTTTTGTCCATTCTTTTATGTCAAAGTTTCTCTTTTTAACATTTCCTGAACAAAATTTCCCAATTCACTTTCCAACATACAAAAGCAACATGAAATTGGCCATGTATTTCAGCATGGATAGTGGGAGCAATATGAAAACTGTGATAACATCATTCTTTAACTAAGGCAGAAATCTTTTACTCCACTTTGTCTTTCAAATAGCAATTTCTTTTCTATGTGAAATTTATTAATAAATATAAGCTACTGCAAGACAGTCACTGTGGTGGGGCAGGACAGCTCAGTCCTAGAATAACAGAACAGAATGGTAATTCTATGAGCATCCTCTTCCCATAGTTCTTGGGCAAGATGGTAATCTGCAACAGTCTCCTCTTAGCAGGGGAGAGAGGGCAGGCAGTGCTCAGGTTACTGTGCACCTGCTCATCTTCAACAAAGTTAACTGATAAAACTAGTTTATACACTTTACTAAAGGAAAGATGCTGCTTATAAATGCAGCTAGTGGGCTGATTAGCATAAGTTCATGACAAGTGCCCTGTGCTGTTAAATAACAGCACATAAATATTTAAAATACCAGTTGGAAAAATAAATATTTTGCTTAACAGGAGGCTCACCTTGCATGCATGTAAGTTCAGAAAAACACCTTGCTAAACCAGATAGCTATTTCACTTAGATCTCTTTACTACTGAGATACAGTTGCTAGATAGCAAAGGAGACACAAAAAATTCACAGTATGTATGTACCAAATCTGCTTTATAGAAATAATTAAAAAAAAAAAAACAAAACACCACACCCTTACTATAACACTGTATTTAAAGATTAAATGAAAGCAACATTTCTCAGAACACCAAGTACAGAAAAATCCTGAATTATAAAGGTACTTGCCAAGGAAATGCAACATCTACATGAATACTTGTAAGTATTCATGAGCCTTTATAACCATGCATTACAAGAAGTGCACGCACCCTCTCTCTCTGATACTGGCTCAATTCCTAATACCAAAGGTCCTGCTGAAAGTAAAAATCATGGTTTGAAGGTTACGTTACTGTAAAATCACTTGTTATGATTTGTATCAGGAAGTGGCTCATCATGTATTACAATTTGGTTCCCAGTGCCATAAACTGCGGTACAGCATCAAAATTATGACTGAAAGTGGCAGCTATTTAGATAAGTACAAGCAAATTAGTAAGTGATAAGAATTAAAACTGTCAAAATTTCCTAGGTATTCAAATCATGTTACTCAAATTTAAGCAACTACAAGGATATTCGTTATGCACATAAAATTACTTTACGCTAATAAAAGTTTAAAGTCACACCACTTATCTTTTGGAAGCAATCTGACCTCTGATACATGCAGACAACACATCTAATTTTAAGCGAATATTCTGCCAAGAGCAGAATTTTCTGTTTTCTCCCCCTCCTTAAGAGTACTGTCCAATATAAAAATGATTAAGATTCACAAGCCTTACTGTAAAGTGCACTTACCAGTGCTGGATTATCTTTAGTTTCCACACCGAAAACATTCTGTCGTTTCACTGTCAGCAAATCAAGATCTTTAGCATCATCATCATCGTCATCGTCATCTTCAAAGAACTGCATGGAGTCTGGGTTTGGTACCATGCTCGGTATAGGAACTTCTTTTTCCTCCTCCTCCTCAGATACCTCTTTTGATTCATCCTCAGACTCACTACTCTCCTCAGCACCTTCACTGGAAGCAGAACATTCCTCAGTTTCTTTCTTTCTCTCCTTTTCCTTTGTTTTGTTAACAGACACCT
Source organism: Strix uralensis (assembly GCF_047716275.1). Lineage (NCBI taxonomy): Eukaryota > Metazoa > Chordata > Aves > Strigiformes > Strigidae > Strix > Strix uralensis. The sequence continues at coordinate 120,592,865 of NC_133973.1, forward strand.
TTCCACTGGAATGAATTTCACGTTTCTCCACTCCTTCCTCATTTATCAAGGAGAGGGTATTTTTATTTTGCTCTGTCTCCTGCAAGTGATCTGTCCCATCAGCAGCCTCATTCGCACGTAGCTGTTTCCGAACTTTTTGAAGAAATCTCACACGAGGTGCCATTGCAAGACCAAGTGATCTAAAGCATGGAATTAAACAAATAAATTAAACTGAAAGGCAGATAGACAAAATTTTACTAAATTAGAAGCCCTCATCAATGGCTCAAGTGGCTTGATTTTAATTATGGTGATTCATATTGATACATTTTGACCAACATATTTACAAAACAGTATCTGGCCTACAACAGGACAACCTAGCTTGAAAAATGCAAGTGAACATTGGGAGAGGAAGGAAGGTGAAATAACTGAGGACTCTCAAGAACAGTTACAAATCCTCCTAGGAAAGAAAACAAAGTACCTGAAAAGCTGTAGACAAGAGCAAATTATTTATGATTCACAGTAAAATATGGTGGAAGAAACACCAATGTAATTTGGTATTGAAAATACACACATATCATGTCAAGGACTGAGAGAGCACTGATCTCTGTCAGTGTCCTTCACTGCTAGAAGTGCACCTGGAACATCATCCCCACCATCTCACGGTGATAGAGAGATTAGAAGAACAAACGCAGTATGGATACATGACCAGTTGCAGAAAAAGCTAAGGGAGAGGCATTTCTCCCTCAAAGGAAATCTCACCTGCCTGCATCCCTCTACAAGGCTTTACCTTTATGGCATATGTAACTAGCAGTGCCAACAATATTATTACTTTACCCAGTTATCCATGACAATTCAAAGTTATACTAATACTCTATACACGAAGGGACAAACATTAGCCAAGAAGCAAAAATACAGTATAGCAACAATACTGGAGAGCATTGCATGGGAATAGGTACTCTGTCTCCAACAGATCATTTGACTTCAGTTAAACTTCGTAATTTCCCACTATTATTACACCTGATCCTGTCAAATCCAAATTCAAAAAAGCAATATTTAAGTCTCTTTTAGAGCTCACGAGCCTTCTTATTAGGTGAATTAAAGGGGGGGGGGGGGGGGGGGGACGGGGAGGGGGGGATGGGACACACAACACATGGCACTGGTACCATGCAAGGAACACAAAGACCACAGCTACATATAAAAACACACAATACAGGGATGCTAATGGTTTTAATACTCAGGGCTTGTATGTACACTTAAAGGAGTAAAGTATTTAACCAACTAAAACGGCTACATATATACACATGCATACACACATATAAAAGACCAGTCTCTTTTGATTCAGATTATGCACAGTTATACACCATCTGTCTTCCCAATGCTGCTCGTTTCAAGTAGACAGCATTACGTCTTCTATTCACCACACAGCTCTGAATAAAGAAACCTGAGTTATGTCACAGGAGAAAAATCAAATCTATACTCCATGGTGGAAATGTCATTATAAACAGTCCATGAAGCATCCAAACGGTACTGCAGAGCAGTAAGAGTGGGCTGTAAGCCCTGCAGAGCCTTGAAGTATTAATGGTAGCCAATGGGACAGAGTAGTCAACAGGAGAGGCACCCTACTTAAGTAACAAACAAAAAAACAAACCCAAACACAACCACACCTGTGGTTAAACATCCAAAAAAGCAGCCCACACTGTTAGGATGAGGAACAAGTTTTTCAATAACGTCAGTCTTAAACAAAATTTACTTTACAATAAAATTAAGTATTTCTGATAACGCAGTATTGTTGTTCTACAAGGAATTAACAGCAATGATAAAGTAAATAGTTTTATGAAAAAAAGATCAAAGGAAGTTTTTATCCAGTGTATTTTGCACATTTACTGACACTGCACCGATGAGAGGGTAACACAACACATTTGGGAACTGAAACCAGAGCAACCCGCAATCTTGTTTCAGTGTTTGACAGCTACGAGTAATTACCTTTACAATGAAACTAAGTGTTAAAGTCTGTCCTGTTGACTAACTGAAACAAAAATAACCAAACAAAGCAGATGTTACACTTCACTGCAGCAGCTGAAAGAGATTCAAACCTGGAATTGGTCTGTAACACCAGGCACAGTAAAACACGTATAAAGAAGACTGCTGCAACATCAATGAATGTGCAACCTCTTCAGCAAGGGGATCGAAGCAGCAAAAAAAAAAAAAAAAAAATCCGTTGCAAGAGAAACACTTTTTTGCTTTTCCAGATTTCACAATATTATTCTACATAAAGTATTGCTGTCAGCTATTGACAAAGTACTTCAAGTAGTAGTACTGTATGAGAACTATGCAATCTGCTCACTTCTGTTTCTCATGCAGACAGACACAATGTACACAGGGTTGCAAACTCCGATTTTATCACAGCTTTTCTTCTGTGCCTCCAGACCTGGGATCAAAGATCAGGATCACAGCTGCAGAGGAAAGTTTGACAAGGTGAAGAAACTACTCTCTCCACAGGAAAAGTTAAAAAACAGTCAAAGAGAGCAGCCCATGATGTGGAGGAGACTTCACCATAGCTTTTCTCATTCAAATATGAAAATGCACCCACCAGATTGCTGTTCTGCACTGATGTCTTACTTTAATAATTGCATCAAATTAATTATCAGTTAGTGTTGGCCAGTTTTTCTACACTGCTTAGCAACCCTACCAAAAAAAGATCAGTGCTACCAGAATTCAGATGACATCTGAACCAAAAAGATACAGCCCTTTGACTTGGGGGATAAGGAAGGTGTTAAGGTCATATTTGGTAAAAAAGTAATAGTAGATAAGCTTAAACAAAGCTGTGTACAAACAATCCCCAAACACTTTTAATTACTTAACTTCCCAAAGAAGTGTCAGTATTTTGGCTCGTTACTGCCTCTTTTCTATAGTGTATTCCAAATGGAGAACAATTTGGGACAAACACATTATACTACTGCTAAAAGTTTCCTCATATTGTAAGATTCAACAATTTCTTTAGAATTTATTTCTTAATCATTTGCCAAATCCAGAGCGCAGTTATACTAAAAAAAACATGATTATATGAACTAGCTTTTCTTTCCATCAATTAGAAAGGACAATATTAGTTTTGATTAATTCGTTAGATGCCACTCAGACCACAGCCCTGCTCTGATTGGAGTTACAGCTATTCTTTGATTTTAGTGCAAGCATTTCATGTGCTCTTCTGGAAGAAGAAATGTGCAAGGTTTTACACTAACAGGTAAGGTTAGTGACATTTCATAAATTCTAACACTGAACACTATAAACATGCTAACATCACAATGTAGTCCTCAGACAATGGTAGCCTTTAAATGGCAAGACAAATTCAGCTGACAAACCAAAAAACAATCCTCTTTCATATTTTGGTGTGAAATGCAATGATTTCTTGGGAGCAAGCTCTTATAGAAAGACATTTAAAATCAGCTTTGAAAGGCAATACTGAAACCAATGGATTATTTTGCTACTATAAATGAAAGTACAGCTGACAGTTCTATTCATCAACAGAAACTGAGGTGGCCAGACATCATCATTCCCTAACATTGATCAGGGGATGCGTAGACATAACCGAACAAAACACCTACAATGCTCAGGTACCTCCTTCAAGTCAAAGTAAGTTGACAAAGATTTTCAGGAAATAAGTTAAAAGAGTAAAACTCCAAAAGAGAACACTATATGGTTTTACGAAGAATACCACTTTCGTTTGCCACTGAGTAACAAAAAACAAACGTTACTAAACATCTTTTATATTAATTCAAATGAATGGTGATTCAGACTTAAAATACTGCCTTTTCTGAGGTTTGTTAACTATGCTTATACAAAGATCTTTGGTATGTTTACATTAACCTGGTAATTTCACTATGCCTCTATTTGGACTGGGTGAAAAACTGGGAATCTCTCAACTCTTTAAAAATAAGATCGAATCTTAGATACTCAGAGCAAAATCTGCCCTTGCACAAAACAAATTGAACAGGAAATTTAAGACTAGTACAATCTTTTAATTTTTAAGTGTCATAAGTTCCTAATCTGTACCTATAAGATTTCCAGTCCTTTTTGAAATATGAGCCAGTTGTAAAGAATCTGATGCCACTTCCGCAGAACTGTCGCACAATTTTACACAACATAGTGCTTCATTCTAATATTAAGTTACTACATTTACTAAATAAGACACACTCCATTAGTGAACTTCTTCAGAATGATTTGAACACATAAAAACATAGCACAGTGATTTCTTTTACTGTAGAACAGGTTCAGATGAAGATTTAAATAGCCTGAAAAAGGTTAAATACTCCCAGAAGCTATTTCAAGAGAAGAAATGTGTATTACTTGCCTTGCAATATGCACTACATCTACATTTAACATTTAAAATGTTTTCAGAAGACAGGATGAGCAACCGTTTGAAAGCAGGAGAAATCAAATCAACTGAGGTGATACAAATCTGAATTAACAGGCTTTCCAGATGGTCTGATTAGTAACCAAAATGAACAGAGAAATTACTTTCGCTGTGTTATTTATTTTACTAGTCAGCTTTATCCCCATACATTAAGGAGCTCAAATGCATGGTACTCTACTAATACTAAGGAGGGCCAAGCTAATCAAGAGTTTACGGGTCAGGATTAAAGAGAAGGCCAACAAAGAGCATGTCATCATTGGAATCCAATCACTTAGAAGACTGAGATGTAGCCTTGTTTACAGAGGTAAAAGCAGCCTCCACATTGCAGTTGCAGGCCCTGATGCTCTTGATACCTGAGCCACCCTGCCACCCACACAGCAATGCACAAGCAACTGAGATTTCTAGAGTGCATTAGAGACCAATTCTCCCATTTAGCTGGATTAGCCAGCTCCGAGAGGCATTCTACAGGAACTGCTCCTCATGCATATGCAAGTGCATTTACTTCTAAGCTGAGTGAAGGTCAATAGCAGGCTTGGCTGCAAAATGAGAAAAGGTAGTTCAAGAACCTACAAGAAACGAGGATAGTGCTAAGAGAATAATAACCCTGGACTTTGAGAGAGGAGACTGCAGCTTGTTCAGATATCTGTATGGCAGGATCTGAAAGCTCAGAAGTTCACAGAAGTAGTTACAGAAAGCTCATAAAGGGATGGCTGGATCTCCAGGTGGTTGAGGGGGATTTGTATGAGAAATGCCCAAACTCTACAGATCATTGGAAGGAATATGGAGATCCATATGAGTAATACCATATGAGGCTGAGATTAACTAGGTAACACCATGAGAAATACCAAGTCTGGATACAGGTGTACAAAGACTGCAAACAACAGGGAAAAAGTAATTGGGGTGGGCTTTTTAGTTGGAAGGAGACTCGGGCATAGAAAGGGAAGTACAAGGGCAGCGAGAAGGAGAGCCGTGAACCAGCAAAGGGATAATGAGATGTGCAAAGCCTGTGATGGGCACTGCCTGAGGTACACAACAGGCACCCTGCACTTGCTCATGGCAGCTGGAGCAAGATAACAAACAAAACCCTCTCTCCTGACTATGCAGTAAGCGTCAGGCCAACATCCACAGCCAGAGGGACTGGGGTGAGAGTGCAGTGGGTGCTTCCCTGGTCAGTGAGAGACAGATCATGTATCCTGTTATCATCCATTTCAGACCTGACAGCACCTGCAGCTACCTGGTGATTTTTAACACTGATCTGTACTTGCAAAATTAGCTGGTACAAAGTTGTGTGTATCAGACATTTCCCAAATAACACGGCTTCAATTTATTTATTCTCTATGTACCAATACAGGGATAAACAGAGAAAAATATGCTGCATTCCTCCTAGAAGACACGACAAACTTCACAGAGGAAATTACCTTCCTTGGCAGCCCCTTAGAGCTGTGACTAACCTGTCCATCCAGCACACTCACCTGTTAAGATCTGCCCCTGGAGACTCATATATATATATATATACACATGTTGGCATTCAACAAAATAAAGTGCCTGAGAAGTAAAGTATTTCAAATCCCTGCCTCCTCTTTACCTTGTCTCCTTATCCAGGAGACCAGACAAACTGATTATTCCTTTCCACCCTGTTGTTTGTTTATGTTTTCTTATGTTTTCAAAGCTGTCCTTTGCAATGAAAAGATAAATTTCTCTTTTATGCAAGCATCGAGTTTCTCCTTTGCCAAACTTAAAGGCTGCCTGTGTTCACACAAGGCCTGTGCAAGTCTTCCTCCAGCAAATTATTCTTGATAGCAATTTGTAATGAGAGGGTACTGGAGAGAATACTAATGTACCATAGCTTAAAGGTGATCAATCTCTAGAATACATATGTGTATGTCTATAGACATGCACACACACACACTTTTTTTCTATATATTGTTTTCTAGATATATAACAATTTTATATCGTATCTAAAGAATTTTATATAATATATAAATATATAAAGACTACTGCTTTTCTGCACACTCAATCAACAGAGTTTAAGGGAATCTCAGTGCACAGACATGCCAGACAAGAGAGCAATGAAGAAAGTGGGCAACAGCCTGACAGACATACGCAAACCTGAGAAGGGCACTGAGCAGCCTATTTTGTCTGCAGGATTTTCAGTGGAGTAACATCTATAAAGCTAGCAGTAAATCTCCACAGAAAGGCTGAAATACTTTCAGAGAATACCCACAGAACGTAAAGGGAAGAAAGGATTCTCATTCCAGGTTTTGCCAGGAGTTTGTGTGCAGAACGTAAACCAAGGTTGCTTCTGAATGCAGAATACAAACATACCAGACTTTGAGGGCCTTTCAGATAAATTAAGCTGACTGATCCACTGTTATCAGTGGATGTGCACTGAATTGAAAGCCAGGGAACTGTGGGGTGCATTTAGGGAGACTAGCAGTCTGGAGAGTGAGGAAGAAGAGTGCCAACAGATTGTTGATTTAAAGCAGGATCTCCAAATTATCTCCTAGATTTATTATCTTCTGACTTTTTGATTACACTTCTATATATTTCAGTCTTGACTAAACCTCTCCTACTCTCTCCAAACAACTGTCTGCTTTCGTCTATTTTAATGCAGGAATGACTTATTTGTAACTTTACAAAACTGGGATTAGAACTGACTTTGATGAAGGACTAAAGCCTGGCATAGAGGTCTGAGAAGAACAGAAATGTAGACTATTCTGTCTACATCAGTATCAGATACTAGATGGCACATCATGCTGAAATCCAGAAAGAGGCAGTGGGATTCTGAAAACTCAGCATTATCACCATCTGTCAGTTGGTTTCTTAACACACTGGTTAAATTTGTGTGGTCATCCCTCTTAGTCCTAATCTTCTGTCACTATCCCTTACATTCAGTATAGCAAAACCTACAATAAGGTTTTAAAGATGCTGAGAAATCACACAGGTGAAGGGGCAGGCAATGAATGTAGTGAAATTTTTCAAGTTTCTGCTAGTTCTCCTTTTTAAAAATTTCTCAGTCCATAAAATAAGAAAGCATCTTTTATAATAGGCTTAGGTACCTTAAAAAACATAGCCATGTTAATTACAGCACATCACAGGAAGACCAGGTGTTCTACAGTCTAGTAATCTGTCACATCTTAGTTCATTATGCCATGTGCTGACAAGTTTGAAGACTTAAGTCTTCTCTATATGAAACTCCAGAGACACAAAATTAATTTACCGTTCGTCTTTGAGCACCTTCCTGCTCCCTTCTGACTACCCTATGTCCCATGAGATTATTCAAAAACTTCATGTCTTAAAACAATCTCAGATGGTTGTCATCTGTAAAGTCAACCTGTCAAAATTAATTTCCCTCCCATACAAAATGTGGAATGGTTCATGTATATGTACAAAAACAGACATAGTAAAATAGATGTTATTCAGTCCAGTGCAGATGTTTCATCTTTACCAAGTGCATTGAATCTTCTGAAAAGTAATTTATGTCCAAGGAGCAATGTCCCAATCACACTCAAAATGCGACTACAATATATCGTCTTTAGATACTCCAGTTTCTTTTTAAATAATACACTCTACAGGTTGGCATTTAGCTATGAGGCTGAAAGGCGAATCTGAAAAAAAATAAAAACCAATACCTATTGTTCTCTATACTTTGACTTCACAAGTTTTGTCTTCTATTGTATATAGCAAATGTACTTCTGCTGCAAGAGTTATTTCTCTCTGTAGAGATATATTGGTTTTACACATAACTTCTATTTAGAATGTCCTTGAAAATGTGCAAAAGCACAGCATAAATATGAAACTGTAAATACAAGACTGTCCAATTCTGGGTGTTAACATAGTCAAAACAGCTATTTAAAGCTATCATACACCACAAAACTTCTCACTATACAGTTTTCACTTTCCAAGTTGATCATACTTACAGGGCATATTCTGCTAGAGGCAATTTGAAAACATCAAATACTTCCTTATTCTTCATTAAGTAAACTGAACGCAAGTAGGACACAAAACACTGAAAGAAAAAGAAAAGTGTTTTAACAAAAAAAGGAACAATTCAGTTACTAACGCATGAAACTACCATTATACTGTTTCTCTAAACATAAAATAGAATTTCACTATTAAGTGGTCTAACATTGATTTCAGACTTTTACACAATACCCATCAGCCAAAATTTATCAATGCTACAGAAGTGATGCAACTTCAAGTATTCAAATATTTCATTAAACGCACATTAACTGGCTGAATTTCCCAAAGGTATGTCATCTTATTTTCCCTAGGAATAAAATATGGCAAATTAGTCAGAAGGAAACATCACCAATTCTTCTTTTTTTTCCTCCCAGCTTTTCTGAATGTCATTATGCTATTCTGATATCCAAGTTATGTGGAAGCAAGAACAGCCTGTGTTGCTATCAATCTGAGGTTTCCTGACTTAATCTTAGCTACTAACAGAAAGTGGTTCAACTCGACATAGCTGCCTTTCACTGTGGCCTAAAATAATTACCTTGCATTTGTCATCAGCTCATCATATACACACAGTCAAGGAATGCAACTCAGCTGACCAACATAAATTCACTATACAACATCTACTAAGACCAGTTCAAGGTTGAGGATTCAACTAATCCCAGACTTTCACCAAGAACACTGGAAGCACTGCATTAACAGAAAAACTTAATCTTGTGTTGCATTTTCCCTCCATCCATGCCAAAAGGAAGATTCTTACTCTTCTCATGTTTCTTTTACACAGTCTATTTCTGCCTATTAGCAGCAGCATAAATACTAGAATATTTTAAGTATCAGAAAAGATCCTTGGATTTCTGTTGTTCGTAACCTAATTTCTAACACTTGCCAAAGCTCCTACCACAAGGTTTAAACCAGCAAACACTAGTAACAATAGCAAATTAAGCTCGTATATTCAAGCATACTATAATCACACCCTTGTTCTGCTGCGGAGAAAATACTGTAGTAATAATTCACGTAGAATTTTTAAAAAATATTAAAAAAATCCATTTCTTGTTAACCTGAGACAGAGGAGTAAAAGACCCAAGAGTGAGAAGCATTGATCTCTTATAGGGATTCTTTAAATGCTTCTAAGAGAAAAAACATTTCCAAAAGTGAAAAGAAAGATGAGACAGTAAATTAAGCAATGTCATGAAGTCATACTTTTCCCCTTGGCAAATTGAAATAAAAACTATTAATTGTAAGATATGTAGAGCTAAGATAAATACTTTTCAAGCTGCCCAACACTTCATTATAGAAATAAATTTCCATTACTTATTTTTCCAAGTGCTGAGCTTTTGGTGTGGTGGTGCAACCCCTCCCACTTAACGGACAGACATCACTGCAGTGTCCCCTACACAGTAACAGTCAAACTAGCAAGAAAAACACATTCGTTTTTAAGAATGCTTTTCAGAACTGGATGAATTGACTATTAAAATTACAAGAAATGCCAAGAGGCAGCATCAGTCCATGAGAGGAACTGCAAAGGTTTCAAAGGAGTCCCAATCTGATTCACTTTCTTTCCAAGCAACAGCAGAGGAACCATGTCCTTTCAAATGAACCATGAAGTTTGTTGAAGCAATCAGTAATCAAGAACTTTCTTTTTTCTTTTTTTTTTTTTTTAAATAAAGTAAAAGCATCTTGAAATAAATCAACAAGCTTAGAGGACACAATCACTTAGACCTCATGTCCTCAACACAGTAAACTACATCCTACCTGAACCTGCACATAGCTGTGCTGTTTCATTGCTATTGGATCCATTCAGGTAGGGAATTTATTTCTTAAAAACGTCAAGAATTTGGCAGCTTGCAACAGACAGGCTAGACAGCACAACATTTGTGTCTTTAAGAAATCCAGCATTCAGGATTTCATTTGCATTACTTTTATTGTTTTATTCACATCGAGATGTAAGACTACTGGGGCACATTTGCATAGTATGCCTGAACAACCTTATTAAGGAGGGACGCTTCTATGATAAACCACTTGTCTATACTTCAAGATTTTCAAAAACTGAATGCATATAGAGTTTGTCTGCAAGATGACACTGCACTGCTACACATAAATAAAAAATTGCAATAAAAATGGCTTGAAAGTGTAATTAAATGGCAACTAAAAATTCTTCAAAATTAAGTTTTTATCTAACACTGACAGACAGCCCATGTTTGATTTTATTCTTGTGCTATTTTGAAACTTTATCTTTTTTTTTTTCACCCAATTCAGAAGGATCTTTCTCTGCCTTTTAAGAGATCTTAAAAAGCCAAAGCCAGAAGAAACGGAGAGGTTTGTTAGTATTTTCAATCCAAGTAAGATGATGCTAGCTTCCTCCTACTCTCGTCCTCCCCCAACCAGCTGCTCTGTCATTTCTGATACAAATTGATGTAACTGCAACTTCCTGTGGCAGTTGCAGATGATCTTAATATGTCAGCAGTACATCTGGCCTGTGCAACATTAGGATGAAGCTTATACTGACATTCCACGCGCTACAAGTAATACTTTGTGCACTACAAAAACCTGCGATACCTAAATACCAAAAATAGTTTTAAGAGCTGTCCCTTGAACACTTTCTTAAACATTTTATTCACAAAGCTCTCACTGACTTCCTCAGGCACTTTGATCTAAGGCTCCTTGTTTAGGAAAGTAAGAATAACATTCCTCTGGCCCAGTGTCTCTACTGCAGGCATCCAAGCTAGGTCACATCATACAGGCTACCTTTGCAGTGCAAAGAAACCGCCATTCATCCATCCCAAAGGGTTTTAAAAGTATCTATGCCAGGATACATCCCAGAAGTGCCTATTCCTCTCTATCAGCTATAAATGAAAGCTCAGACAGATTAGCTCACATAGGACATCTAAAGTTAGGTGAGATGAATCTCAAGAGTTTTAAATATTGCAACTTGCCTCATTTTACATCCCAGTTCAACAGAATGGCTACAACTCTTAATCTCCCTTAAAGCACTCATGATCCCCTTTGCATTTTACCCTACTACTCAGGTTTACCAGAATATCTTCAGATGTCATCAATCCCCACACTAGCTCAAACAAATAAAAAGTTATTTACACTAATCCATAGTTTCTGCAATCTTGTATTTCTCAGGCTTTTGCATTTCTGGATTTCTGATCATTTGGCCTTGGTAGTAGTCTTTAAATCTGACATATATATATATATAAAACCAAAAAAATGACCCGAAAGATTTTTCTTATTATTCTTTCAACCATCTTGATGCCCTGCATCTCAATTTCAACTCCTGATTTTGCATGGTTTGGAAGACACTTGGTACAACCACAGAATTCATAGGCTCATGATATTCACAGTTTAAAAACAAATGAACCAACCAACCTCAGAACACCAACACACTGCAGCACTTCAATAACACAAGTAGTAAGCTCTATCCGAAACTAAAAATATTATAAAACCAGTGAAAGGTCAGCAAACACGTCTAGTCATGGCAAGAGGCAGTGCAATACCCAGAAATGTTTCACAGGCCATCTTCCATGGAAGGCGTCTTTTACAACAAGCTCAGTCTAGTCCAGGAACCTACATAGTTATTTTAAGTTTTCCTACCTTCCCCAAACCTGCTAAAATCTTGGTGAAATTCATGTACTGTTCATGAAGTCTCCCAACATTAAACAGCACAGCAAAGAAATTCCATTCATAGTCTCATTTACACACTTCTCCATCTTACCCGGAAGAGCTATTCTAAGCTATTTTGCTTCTCATTTAAGTTCAAATGAAAGTTAAAATGATTTACTCAATGCATTGGATTTTACCACTGAGAAAGGACAAACTGTCATATATATTCAGGAGACACAAGAAAATGGGCATGTGAGGGCTATATGGTTTCCTATTTTTAACTTTTTAAGCCAAGGAATGAAATCTGCTACTTTTCTGTAACCTTTCTTATTATTATTTCAAAATGTTCTATATCAGCTCCCCAAGAAAAGTCCTCTCAGAAAGAATTACCAATTCACCTATTGCCTTCAATCAAAAGGGTTACTGAACTGAAAAGGGTACACAGTCCTATTCTTCATCGTACTAAGGACACATGATAGAAAAAAGATATATTTGTACTGATTTAACAGCTTTAGGCTTTACAGAATTACAGAACAGCTGAAGTCGAAAGGAACCTCCAGAGATCATTTAGTCCAAACCCCTTCTCAAAGCAAGGTCAGCTAGAGCAGGCTGCTCAGGAGTGCATCCAGTTTTTAATATCCAACAATGAGGACTTCACAGCCTCTCTGTGCAACCTCTTCTAGTGTTCAACCACCCTCACAATAAAAGTTTTTTTTTTTCTTGGGTTTAAATGAAGTTTTTTGTATATAAATCTGTGCCTATTGCTTCCTCTCCTGTCACTGGGCTCCACTCAGAAGACTCTGGCTCCATCTAATTTATAGTTCTCTCCCGATACACGAGATTCTCCAAGTGCTGAGTCATCTCTGTGGTTCTTCACTGGTCTTGCCTTCAGTATGTCCATGTCTTTCTTGTACTGGAAGCCCAGAATCAAGCTTTGCACTCCAGATGTGTTCACCAGGGCTGAGCAGAGGGGAAGGGCAGGATCACCTCCCCTGACCTACCAGCAACACTCTGCATAATGCTGCCCAGAATCATAAAATTATAGAAATGGTTTGGGCTGGAAGGGACCTTAAAGATAATCTAGTTCCAACCCCCCTACCACAGACAGGGATATCTTCCACTAGACCAGGTTGCTCAAAGGCCCGTCCAACCTGGCCTTAAACACTGCCAGGGAAGGGGCAGCCACAACTTCTCTGGGCAACTTATTTCAGTGTCACACCACCCTCACAGTAAAGAATTTCTTCCTTACATCTAATCTAAATCTAGCATCTTTCAGTTTAAAACCATTATCCCTTGTCCTATCACTACACTCCCTGATAAAGAGTCCCTTCCCATCTTTCCTGTAGGCCTCCTTTAGGTACTGAAAGGCCGCTATAGGTCTCCCCAAGCCTTCTCTTCTCCAGGTTGAACAACCCCAACTCTCTCAGCCTGTCCTCCTACGGGAGGTGTGAGGCCCCTGATCATCTTCATGGCCCCTTCAGCCCCATGATCATCTTCATGGTACTTCTCTGGACCTGCTTGAGCCAGTGCATGTCCTTCTTATGCTAGGGACCCCAGAGAATGTGGCTGGCCTTCTGCTGTAAAGGCATATTGTTGGCTCATGTTCAGCCTGTTGTCTACTAGCTCCTTTTCTGCAAAGTTGCTTTCCAGCCTTTTGGTCCCAGGCTGTATGGGGCTTCGCCTCCCCAGGTTCAGGTCTCAAACAGCTGGGAAAGACTCAAACAAAACAGTAAAAACCCTCAAACAGCTGAGAAGCAGCACCTACTAAATCAAAAATTACTTTCATACCCAAGACTGTAAAATAAGTATGTCCTCACCTATGCCCTAACTTTGGCACAAAAGCAGTAGGTTAGGTAGCTCTTCAGGCATTAGCATCATGAGCCCATGTTGAGCCCATGTTAACTCACACATGTTACACAGGCATACTTACCACCAACTGCTAATACATGATTATTGTTTGTACTGATGCCATGTTTTAAAGCTTAAAAATCAGAACAATTTAGCAGTTCCAAACACTGCTGCTAGGGCATATATGAACAGGTCAGTTATCCCAACAGCAGCTCTATTCAACAAGCATGTCTCAAGAACTATAGTGCAGCAGATGACTTACTCTTTGAGCCTTGTCTTTCAACTCCTGATCTTGAGCTAAGAAAGACTGCATCCTCTTTTGGATGTCTGTAAGTTTTTCAGGATTAATTCTGATTTAAAAAAACAAAAGAAGAAAGTTAGCTTTAATTATTAGAACATGCAAAAATAAGCACCTATTAAGTTCTCAGGAGTATCTTCACGTCTTTGGCATTGCTTTAATATGCATAAAGTTATTACTGCTCTGAAACAGCTTAGCATAGAACCATATTAAGGATGAAGCATACACTCCTCAAACAAATAATACAGAAAAGACAAAAGGGAGCTCAGACTTTTTATCCAGAGAGTTTTCAGTGAAGATGGTGAAACTTCTTCCAAAGCAAAGCCAAAATCAGCAGTAAAGAACTTCTTGAATTTATAAAAATGCTGAGAAAAAAATACATAAAAAGCACGATGAGTTATAGTGCCACTTTATACTGAGATAGCAGTCTTCGTAAGGAAATTCTCAGCCTTTTTGAAAGCTTAAATAAGATCCATTGCCCAGGGAATACTGAAATTTAAGTACTTCTTTCTTACACACAGATGAGCAAAAATAAACGACATTGAGATTAAACAGATTTAAGAGCTCCTTAAGATATTGATCAGGTGAATAAAGAACAGTGACTGCATTATAGAAAATGCCATTAAAACTAGTAAGAAGGCATGCAAGTCCTCTCCCAGACTCTGGATTTTTACACTTTTTCCAGTGATATCTACACTATCCCAGGTTTATTTGCCCAGATCTTTTCTTATCTACTTCTGGTTTTGATCTGCTAATGCCACCCAAGTGTATCATACGACCTACCACACATGGTAGGAGATTACCCCCTCAAATAGAGGTCAAAAGAGATGAACAACTATCAGATTTCTTAATCTGGTTCTTGCTGCTGTGTGCCATGCTTCTTCACATAGCAGTAAGTCAGTCTAAAAATCATGGCTCTGATTAAAATACTAGGCAAGAAACACTTCATAGTCATTTTTTGTAACATAAGCCATTATGATCATATGTTATTCTTACTGAATATGAAAGCAGCAATAAAGCAAGGGGTTGGAGGGTATTACCAAAGAATACTTCAATATATAAAGACATCAGGCTTTATTCCCTCACCCTTTCTATTTCTTATCTCTGTCACATACAGCCAGTGGAAAACTGTAGTGCACACTAGAGCTGTTTAGCTACAGTTTTAGTGAAAGATCAAAAAGCCGAGTTTTGGTTTCAAGCCAGCACATAATTTTCTCTGAAAGTGTAAAGACATAAGAAAGAAATAGAAGAGGCATGAAAAATTTAGTGGGGGACAAACTGACCAATGAGCCTTTGAAATGCAATGCAGGATGGAATGACCACAAGATACCAAAGATAGGAAAAGTAAACAGAAGCTCTGTGAGATTTTATTCCATAAAACAAGATTGAGAAGGTGAGAGTGAAAATATTTATGATCCTAAGAAAGGAAAATTGGTAGAACAGCAAAAGAAAAGCAGTGGCTTTTATTCAATTGTATTATAAGGTACAAACACAAAATACACAGCTTCACTGCAGTGAAAAGGCTAGGTGAAATCAACATGTTTACAATGATCTGAAACTCAAGAAGAAAGCTTTAAGTAGAACTGAAGTATAAAAATAGCACAAATACACAGGGATAAAATAAGAATTACAAGCACAAAATGAGATACAAAAAAGTAAAGAAGGGATAGCATGAATAACAACAACAAAAAATTAACATTAACATCAGTAGTAAGACAGCCTAGAGAACTGTTGGATTGCTGTTAAGTTATGGGAAAGCTATTAAGAGATGACCTCGAGGCACTTAAATGAGCCAGTGTCTTTTTTCCCTTGTCTTCACTCAAAGTGACAGTTGCAATCAGACAGCTAACATCGACAGCACAGTCCAAGCTCACACCACAACTGCAAATCACAGGATAACAGGTATTTCGATAAATCAGCTGGGTCAAAAGAAATTTGCTCCATAGCAACTAGAGAGAAAGTCAAAGCACTTTGAGTCATAGTTGTATCTATTCTTGAGAACTCAACTGAGATAAATAAAAATCTGAGACAAGGCAGGTAAACATACTGCTCATCTTTGAAGGGGGCAAAAAAAGAGAAGTTAAATGATAAACTTTTTCCTTGATACCGAAAAAACAATTTGTAAGCACCTAAAGAAAATAAGCAAACACACAATGACCAAGACAGCTTAATCAGAAGCAAAACAGGACTAATGAGTTTGATTATCTGACATAGCAGCATTAGCAGGCTTTAAGAATAGGAAAGAAACAGCAGATGTCGTTATTTGATGTCACCAAAGCATCTGGCAGTGGCACATTCTCACAAGCTATGGAAACATGGTCTACATGAAATCTTTAAGTAAATGCAAAACTGGCCTTGCAGCTGTACTGAAAGAGTAGTTGGGACTGTCAGCTACTCACCACTGTCACTGTCAAACTCAAAATACACACCAAGTGCCAATTCCCACCTGGGACTCCTATTACTCATTATTTTCTGTGCCTTTACTATTGTAGAAATATGATTATTTGTAGGAGACAATATGTCATTGGGGCTCCAAGCACAATGGACCATTATCTTAGACAAGATCTAACACCATTTTGTTGATTGCACATATATTTTAGTTTGAGTAATTTGGCTGAAATTTGCAAGAAAAGGGTTTGAAAAAGACACAACACACAAGATACTTTACAGTTAAAAGCATGGCAAGATAATGTAATGTAAATCTAAGCAATGTCAACCAAGAATTTGGTGCTCCCAGCACATTTTGAGGTTCTGTGTTTGTTAATGAATGAGTAAATTTGCAACACTGAATATTACAAAAAGAGTCGTAATATTGGATTCTCTCCTCTCCAGCACTGTATCATGACAACCGCCCACTGCCATCTTCATCTCATGCTGGGATTCCAAAAATAAGAAAGCTGGTCATTGTTAAATTGGATTTTGGTTTTAATGAGTTATTTCTTTCTGAACAAATAAAACTCTTTACAGTAATTATATACATGTGACTATTCAGCGAGAGAGACAAACCTAAAATCTAAACACTTAAATTAATTATCATAATTTATAAGCTTGCCTAAACAGCTAAGAACCAGTGAGCTAGAACCAATTATGCAAAGACTAGAAGGGGATTTTATTATATTGTCTGTCATTTTAAATAGGCTGTTTCTTTTCTTACTCTGTGAGTACAAATTTTGCATTTAAGGAGCAATATAACTTTTTGAGACTGTTGTTTTGCCTAGCAGTTGCATAAATGGCCACACTTGACTGTGCCATGATACAAATATGAACTCAGCTTGCTTGGTCTTATGAACTGATCAGACAGCACTCTCCAAATATCCTCATCAATACTTTCCTCTCATTTCCCTTGTTCTTAACACAAGGATACAAACACTGCTCTAACTAGATACCCTCTCTTCTCCATATTCTCCAAAGTGGAATTTAAACAAAAAAGCTCAACAACCACCAAAAGGACCATGCTGCATGATGCAGCAAAACAGTTTCCCTATTCCACCCAGCTTCCAAGCAGCAGCAGGTTTTGCTCTGTGCTTTCAGTCTGGAACATGGCTCCCTATGGTTACAGAGGACAACCTAGAAGGCTGGAGAGAGGAGAAAGACCTGGGATCAAAAGAAGGCTGCTCAGAGTTGCCAGCCTCACACCAGCAGATCACATACAGATGCATAACCACGCTGGTTAGTGCCACCAATGAACTGTCCTACAGTAACGATGGGAATTGGGAGGCAGCAAGTTTTAACAGATTCCCTAGTACTAATATTACTGTCATGTGAAATACATACCCAAGATTCTCCACTGCCAGAAAAAAAGGTGTTTTACTGTTGTTGTTTTCTTCAAGAACCACATTTTTGTCATAATATTAAAGAAAGCATTACATTGTGGATATCTATATACTTGCACTTCCTTTGGTAAAATTTTCTAGACACAAAATTTATTATGATAACCCCGTAGGAAGCAGCTCTTGTTACTCAACAAAATTGGATGCCATGAAGTAGTGTCAAGGTATTATCAAAAACAATTTCAGTTTACAGCTTGCATCTAAAACTTTGAAATTATAGACTCTTTGTAAATAAATACATAATATTTAACACTTTAAGAGTAGCTTTTTGCCATATTTGAATGCTCTAAAATATGATATTTATTACTGCATATTTTGCATTTTCTCTTGCTCTGTTCAAACAATGGAAAAAAGATGTACTGTTAAAAGCACTACCTGCAAATTGGCAGCTTGTGCTGATTAGAAAGGAATAGCATACTAACAGGCTCTACAGGGAGTTTGGATTTAAAATTGAAAATTAGGAAAACAGCCCAAACCCTAGCCTTTTGAATAGGTATTCAGGGAAAAAAAAAGTTCTTCCCCTCTCTGTTTTCAAATTATGGAATTGTTTTAAAAGCTCTGTCTAAATGAAATAAAGAAATATTAAGAGCTGTTTGTAAGTCAGAAAATACAAAACAAGGAAAGTAAGAGAAAACTGGTTCTTCTGATCCCTAGACAAGACAACAGGTTAACAAGAACGGCAAAACAACATTTTTTAGAAACAAAAAGCTTTTAGAATGAATATCAGAAGTTTAAAGAGTTAAACTGTGTTGGCAGTGAACAATGCTCATTACCTTCTAACTCCCAAGTTAAATCAATTCTTGAGAAATCTATAATTAGGTAAATATGCTCAAACACCACCAGAAGACTTCAACAGAAAACCTGGAACATGATCCATGGGTTGATGGAACTTCTTCAACAATTTGTCAACTGCCAAAACACACCAGGGTTGTATTAACTAGGAAGCTGGCTAAAAGTAAACAACCTAAAAAAATGTGTAGTTAAAAACTTTTAGGATTAAACTGGCTTGCAATCCACAAGTACTTACAAGATTTCTTTTAAGGATTTTGGTTAGCCTCTTAGAAGTACAATACTAAACCATTTAAACCTTAACCACACTAAGTAAACAAATTCTAAGCAAAAGTATTCCCTCTCATTAAGATGTTACAAATACTCACAAGGTACATTTTGCACATTGAAAAACTGGACCTTGAAGCAGGTTGTTAAAATATATTATCAATCAAAAGCCCTGACTTTGCTTGTAATGCTTCCAGATAAGAATGTTATCTAGATGTATTTATTATGCATATGCGGTAAAAGTGGCTTGGTAAAAGAATGAATTTTTGGGGTGGTGTTTAAAAAAAAAACAAAACCAAAACTTACTTTAATACATCCTATTATTGAATTTACAATAGAAAAAACTAATGAAGTGAAAAGATTCTCATTTAGTAGATTTTAATAATGACAAGTCCCAAAGTATGTGTTCACTTTATTTCTTAATTCATGTATTAACATAAATGTATATGGAAAGCGTAACAAAAAACAGATAACCATCTAAGCAGTGGCTGTTTCTTACCATCCTTCATTACACTAGAATTCAAAGAATGCAGTACAGTTAATTTTGAGCAGACCTGGAGGTTTAAGCAAGGAGGTAATAATAACCACTTAAACTTTCACCCTATTCTGATTTCTTCTAAAAAACAACTATTCCACAAACACTTCCTGCATACAGTTAATTATCTTCTTTGTTTAGATATCCATATCTTCACGTTCACACCCCAGCTGTTCAAAGTAGAATAGTCCTAGCCTTGCTCATATCTACTTGGACAGAAACTTAATTTTCTACCTTGTCATGCTTCTCTGAATTTCTTCTAGCTCCACTCTACAATCTTTGGCATGGTGTAACCTGAACTATATAAGTATTCAAAATGGAGTCAGGTTCATACCGTATTTTCTGGCTTACTTTCACTTCTTTTTCTATATTTCCTTCACATTCTGTTTTCTCTTTTGATTTAACATCATACTGGCAGGCTCAGACAATTAACTCCTTCCTACCTCTAGCTGCTAATTAAGAAATTACCACCAATGCTTTTTAGTGATATTATTTTTTACAGTTAGAGTTTTTGGTTTTCCTTCCCGTCCATTACTCAGCATTTAATAGAAATTGGAAATACAAGTGCTTTTTTTATTTTTACATGGTATCGTTATATGCTTCTGCAACTCTTTCAAAGTCAGTCCTCCTTTGTACAGATAGCATAGATTCTACAGGTCTCCATCGGAATATTCTTTCTAGTACATAAAAATGACCATTTAGCCACATCTTATTTCCTGTTCTTCAACTAACTGATTCAGAAAGATCATGACAAATTGGAGAAATAGTCTAAAGAAAAGACAGGTAAGAGAAACAAGAATGATAAAAGGTATAAAAACATACAAGGACAGATTAAAGAAATTGCAATTGTTTAATCTGCAAAAGAAAAGAAGAGAAAGAGATACCATGACAATGTTCAATTACATAAAAAGTAATTGCAAAAACTAAAAGAAATATTTCACTTAAATTACTTACAAGGTTTATCAGACACTTGAAGAAAAAACCTAAATGGCAGAAACTGCTGAGCATAGATGAGATCATTTTGGGAAATTGTGAAGATATTCATTGGCAAGTTAGACAAGCATCTGATAAGAATGGTTTGTGCAGTTGATCCTGCCTTTTGGAAAGTAGATGGAATAGGTTACCTCTCAAGGTCTTTTCCTTCTACAACACTATCAAAATCTCCCTTGTTTGTCCAGTTCCAGGCAATTCAAGCCCTTTACTGCATCAGGATTGTCACAGACTCATCACACATTATTCCTGTATAAAGAAGGCTCAGTAACAGACAAGCCATTAGTCACTTACTTGATTTCACTGACAGGTACCTTCCTCTGTGCCAGCTGTTCCACCATGCCTTTTTCTTCTGAGGGAAGCAATACTAACAAAGCTTCACCACCTTCTTTGTATCTGATCAGGGAAAAAAACATAAAAGAGAGACCTCAAGCAAACATGCAAAACATGCAATATTTTGTTGATGTTTTCAATAACCAATGAGAATTTACATTTACTTCCTTATAAGCAGCCAAAGAGCAGTCAAAAATCCTCACTTCACAAAAAGGAAAGGTAAACCAGTTAAGTGACTTGCCAGTATCTCCACTTGAGCTGATTTCAAGACTACACCTAGACCCCTAAACATCTGAGACTAAGATATAGATTCAGATCAGTGGATCTTTTCCTCCCAGGATTAGAAATATTTCTGTAGTAATCAAATGGCACTTGATCAAAGCTTACAATACTAGAAGATCTAGCCACTTGCATTCATCCTTTACCAACAGGTAAGTCTTAACACCTGGTAACAACTGATTCTCCTTTGTACATCCTGCAAGTGAAAGAAGGTAAAGGCTAGGAAAGGATAATTGCCTTGACCCCAAACAACTCCTACTTGCATGTTCAACAAAGGCTACTACTTTTCTAACAGGTCACATAGGCATCATTGAAAGAAAAGCATAAGAACAGGAGTTCTTTCATTTATAGAAGCAGTTTTTAGGTGCAAAACTAAAAATACAATCAGACTGATCCCACATGAGAATGTATCTAGTATTCACTCTTCAATGCACTTAACAGTTGTATCAAATGTAGATGACTTGGTAATTACTCAAGATGCATGGTTGGCAAAGAAATAAAAATTCTTCTGTGTTATTCTTAAAGCTTCTTCATGTTCACTTTCTTTTTGTGGAAGAAAGCATCCGTTCCTACTTTCAGCAAATTTAGCAACTTGAGGACAATCATGGAGAAAAAAGTACCCAACAGTATTAGTAAACAAATAAGACAATGGTTTTAAGTCCTACTGACAAAGTAGTAATGATGAGTTAGCTTATCTGCGTTACCTAAGTCCGTATCTATTGTAACATGTATATTACTTCTTCATTTACATTTATAAATAGTTCTTAAGAATACATGTTGATAGGAAAATATTGCCTAGAGTCCTCCATTATATAAAAAAAACACAAATCAAACTAAATTTTGGAAATATGCCAAAATTGGACAGAATCCAACTCACAGTCAACTGATGAGAGCAATGTGTGGGATAAAACAAGATAAGAGAGTGGTAAATTACTGTGTAGAGCAGCTCAAACTGCCAACAGCTACTCACAGGGAAGTCCCTAGGCAGCAGCAGATTGTAAACCTATGCATAAACTGCTGAGACTATGAGTATTCCACTTACTTGAAACAGAAAATACTTTTGTATTGTTTTTCAAGTGACATTTCATATCAAATTATTTACTACCTTAACAGACCTTTTGTTTGGTTCCTACTCCAGTCATATTTGTCTTTTTGTCCTATGCTGGTAAAACCTTTCATCCATCTTAAGTAAACCTGGTTTATGCTTCCTATTTTCTATAAGGAAAGTCAACTGTTTCCTCTACCTTTATTCCATTCAATCTGTAGCCATTTCATAAATCTTCAGCTTCTGTTACTCCATTATATATTCTCCTGTTGGGTCTTTACTCCAATTGCATTCACTCTTCTCCATCAAGAGAACCATCAAGGAAAGGATATCATAAAAAAAAAGGTATAAACTGTCCACACAAGGGTGGGAGATGCTATTAGTTTGTCTTTGAGTCAGAGACCACAGAGAACAAGACTATGCCAGGGTAGGTCACATATCTTTCCAACAAAAGCTTGTTAATGACAGAAGAAAACACCAGTTCAGTCTCTCTGCACAGAAAAGGGGACATTAAGTGATAAGGAAGTATTAAAGTCAAGACTCCTTGGTTCAGGAGTTTTAAGTTGGAGGCAAGAGAGCACAGATGGATGTTCTCAGGCACACGAAGCAAGATTCATACCATTAACTGATAAAAATCATTTCAGATGGAATACAGGAAGCCCACATTTCTCCAAGTATAAACAGTTATCACTTAGCAAAAACAGTACTGCAGAACTGTTTGAAAACTATAAACACTATCTGTCACAGCATAGTAAGCAATGCAAGTAGCAACTAAATCTGCAGTTAAAACCGTCTGACAGCTTTTATTACAGCTCTCTGCTTTCATTTGATGAATTTGAAGAAAATCACAACAAAATGCTCTCAGATGCCTTTTTTTTTTTCCACAATACTATACATGACGGGTTTGGTGACTGACTTTGAAAGATAATTTTAAAATGTTTAATACATGCTTTCGACATGAAATTTTAACTCTTACAATTTAGATTTTGAAATTTTACACGGAAATCAAATTGATACCAACACTATGTAAATTTACCGGTTTTATATGGTTTCATAAGAGTACAAAAATAAATGGCAAGACATTTGGACTTTGTCCCAAAAAATACTGCTTTAGGGTTGTGGGTGAGGGAGAGATACCATTCAAAAACTATACTAACATGATTTTAATCCATTTAGTTAGTAGACCTAAAATGTTCTTAATGCAAAAATATCAGCTTGTAGAATTTTTCTAAAATTTCTAAAGCAATCCATGCACTTGGCTTAAGGCAATTTATTATGTTTTCCAAAAGCGTAGGAGGATACAAGTCACTGCTGACCAAACATCCTACAAATGTTTGGGCCCTTTATATAATAATTAAGGTTGGGAATGACTTACTTACATAGGCCAAGCACACCTTGTAAGAAAGCTCTATATATTTTAACCCAGCCAAATTCCAGATGATATTTCCACAAAGAGGGTGCATGTCAGACACTGCCACTGCTTGAACAAGGAATGAAATCCCAGAAAGCCACTAAACATTAGAGGACTTGCATTTTATGGCAAAAATCAATGATCACAGTTCCAAGGCAGCTAATTATTCATTAAAAGAACCTGAGCTCTCAGAGCATTGTTGAAAAGAAGGGTGAAAATATTCTTTTATCTACCCAAGGCTTGTATCAGACAGGAAGACAGAGATAATATTGCTGCCAATACCAGGCTCACTGATTTAGAGTACAGAATAACACACAGCTCTGCTCTTCTCTTCAAAACAGATGCTACGAAAGAAAAGGATTCCAAAAAGATCTATGTGAATGATCCAATATCTGGAAAGAATATCTGTTTAGTCTCGTAACAAGAATCTTCCTCATATCTCAGGAAAACAAAAAAATCCTGATCACACTATATAAACACCTACAAAGGATGATTTTTGCAGATTCCTTAAATTTAGTCAAAAGCATGGAGTGATATATGTAGTTCTGTGGCTTCTGGCATTTCTTATCCTGGAGTACCTGACTTGGCATTGTTAAATTGTTGCTGTATTATATTTATTTTATTCAGTGTCAACACACTAGGAAAGGTCAGTGCCATACAAATCATGGAAGAAATACCCATCAAGGGTCAGAGAGTGCAAATATCATCTCTGCAAGCCAGAAACCCAAACTCTAGAATGATACAGTACAGGAAACATCATTCTACATTAGTTTTGCTTTTACAGCTTTTTCTCAGTACCCACAAGGTCACTCTCAAAACAGGATGCAAGATCAGATGAACCTTCAATCTGACCCTTGAAAGGTGTTTTTTGTGTTATTAGTGCTAAACACATTATATGCCAAGTCAGTTACCTTTTCAGAAAGTACAAATTCAGGAGACGTAATTTTAAAGGCACAGTGCATAGATACATGACAAAAAGAAAACAAGCATTAAATCTGGTATTTATGGTCAACAACTAATTCATTGTTTACATTAAGTCTTGCAAAGCCTTTATATAGAGAAAGTAGTACTACAGGTAAGTAAAGAAACAATCACACAAAAATAGAGAAAGAAGAGACAGAGATTTCCAAACACCTATACTCTCTCACCTTTTGACAACCACTAAGGGGTAAAAAAAAAAGGCAACATGAAAAATATTTCTCAGAGCTGATGCCTCCAGAAATTCAAAGGGACTGAAAGACATCTGGTAACTAGTGATACAGTGTAATCTTCTTCCTTACCTATTTTGGAAACATTCACTCTTTTAAATGCCAATATTTTAAACATACTTGAAGCTACGGAAAAACAGTCTTTGCCCATTTTGATATTGTAAGTGTGATTTAATTAAGACAGTTTAATATTAATGCTGTTCTTCAGAGCTAAACATGAAAATGAAATAATTACCGAATTGAGAAAGCTGAAAACCAGACAATCTTAAGTACCATCTGGGAAGGTTTGTATCTGTTAAGTGTCACCAGTGGGTGTTTACTTAAGGAAAGTAAAATACAAGCCCATTAAAAAAAAAAAAAAAAAAAAAAGGAGTTTTACTTGGGCAGAGTATTATCTTTTTTCTCAAAAAAGGAAAGAACTTAGTAATGTGCTATTAAGAAAATGATGGTCTTAAAGATAACCTCAAAAAGAGAGGTTGCAGTAGAAAAATGAAGTTTTCAAAAGTATTTTCTCTGTACCTTTCATACTAAAAGCTTCTATATTGACAAACTTATGAAAGAACAAGCCACTAAAAACCAGCATAAACAAAGAACACTTAGATCTTCTGCTCAAAATTTGTTTCCATTACAATGCCTAAAACATAGGAGAAAAGAACATCCCTCAGTATCGTAAGAGAATAAAGTTCTCCACTAAAGCCAACAAAAGAACATTTCTGTAATTATTATCAGTAGACAGATAAAACCTTTAAACCTTTACAGGTGATAAAGCAGCGAAGAGTCAACCTCAGCCACTGCAATTCTTCAGCAGGAAGACTACTTTTGCAGATGAGAAGACAGCAGGAGAAGTTCTCCCCTCATTCTCACTGACCGCAGCCTTCAAGTTGTCCATCGTCACCAAAACCAAACATCTGTCCCAAAAAGCTAATTCACTCTGGTGATTTATTATTCACTAAGTACGCACCTCAACTTTGCTGGAAAACAGTAAATTAAAACCTCGAAGTAATCAAGTTTTCTTGGACTGTGTAGTAGTTGATGATATTACTTATCTCCTCATGGTGATCAAGAAACCAGAGTGGGGACTCATCTTTGCATTGCGATTTTAACAGTCTCTTAGGATACCAAATACAATTCATTCCAATTCTATGGAAAATTGCATCTTACTTGCAGAAAGTCTTTTGGGGAAAAAAAAAATTCACATACTTCTAGTGCATATCTGTCTTATTTTCTAGCATCTATTGGCTGCAATACTTATCAAAAAGGCAAGTAACTTCTCTGCAATTCAATCTTGACTTACAAGCAAGGAAGCTATGATAAATCGTCATTACCACTATAAAGTAAAGGGTAGGAATAATATATTTACACTGACTGCATGTGTTGGGTTTGTATGTGGTAGGGTTTTGGTAGTGAGGGAGGGAGCTAGAGGTGGCTTCTGTGAGAAGCTTCTTGAAGCTCTCCCGGCTCCAAGTGAGAGCCGCCTCTGGCCAAGGCCGAGAAATTAGCAACAGTGGCTGCACCTCTGCGATAACATATTTAGGAAAGGGAACTAGAGAAGAGGAGGGCTTGTGAGGGAAATACCTCTGCAAAACACCAAGGTCAGTTGAAGAACAGAGAAGTGGGAGTGGGAGGTGCACTGGAGCAGGGACCACCCTGCAGCCTGTGGTGAGAGGGCAGGCTGTCCCTCTGCAGCACGTGGAGGTCCATGGTGGAGCAGATGCCCACCTGCAGCCCATGGAGGATCCCACGCCAGAGCAAGTGGGTGCACCCAAAGAAGGCTGGGACTCTGTGGGAAGTCCGCAGTGGAGCAGTTCGTTGCTGGAAGCACTGCAGCCTGCAGCAGGGACCCACGCTGGAGCAGTTCGTGAAGAACTGCAGCCTGTGGGAAGGACTCAAGTTGAAGAAATTTCGTGGAGGACTGTCTCCCATGAAAGAGATCCCATGCTGAAGCAGGGGAAGAGTGTGAGGAGCCCTTCCCCTGAGGAGAAAGGAGCATCAGAGACAATGGGTGACGAACTGACTGCCACCCCCATCCCCTGCCCCCCTCCTCTGCTGGGGGTGAGGAGGCAGAGAAAATCGGGAGTGAAGTGATCCCAGAAAGAAGAGAGGGATGGGGGGAAGGTGTTTTTAAGATGTGGTATTTCTCACTGTTCTACTCTGATTTGATTGGTAAATTAGTGGTAGTGGTGTTCAAATTAAATTGATGTTCTTTTTCTTCCCCTAACAAGTCTGTCTTTTGCCCATAACCATAACTGGCGATTCATCCCTCCCTGTCCTTATGTCAGTTTTGTTTTTTCCCCCCATCGGAGTGAGCGAGCAGCTGCGTAGTGCTCAGTTGCCCGCTGGGCTTAAACAACAACACTGCAGATAAGAAGAAGGATGCCTACAATCAAGGGCAAGCACCAAAGGCTGGACAAGAAGAAAATGGGATAAATTATTTAGGACGATATGGTTCTGCCAATTAGAAATAGAGAAAAATGGTTTAGCGTCAAGAACATGATTTCCCTAGAAAAGAAACACAAAGAGTTGCCAAATAGTTTCATTTCATACCGAAAAATAAATAAAACACTAAAATCAAGAGGATAGTTTATTCACCATTACAGAATCTATCATAAACTTCTGCTAAAAAACACCCTGAGCTGACAGCTGGCATCAAGCACGAAGGAACTAATAGCATGGTGACAATTTAGTGAGGACAGGATGAGAAAAAATCCTTTTCGTACAGGCCAAACAGACATTCAATTTCTGTTTTATCTTAACCTACCCTTGATCAGATCCAGTCAAAGGCTGCATATATCCTTAGCCAATACTATTAAAGGAAACAATACTACTGTTATCACAAAGGCAATAGATGAAAATGTACCACGGTTGTTAAAAAGTTCCACCTTGCCATGCAGCTAGAGTTGAGCTTGTTCTAACTACAGAGTAATTTTATATCCTTGCCACAACCATCGTAACATACAGTCCCGTCAAATGCACCATATTTTAATTATCAGTGACATACGAGTCACAGTGATACCAGAATAAAGCAGGAATGGGAACCATCTGATTGATGATCATCAGGCACCAGTGTTCTGCTGTAGGGCAGACATCCAGCAGGAAAAAAAAAATGATGGGAAAGCAATAGAAAGAGAACTGTAAGGATACCCAGTGTGGATATGCAGACCTTACAGGAAATGTTATGCAGGTTGTCTTGAACAGATGTATTGCAACATGTTTCCCTAACATTTGTATTTCAGAAGATATAAGTTGATGCCAAATTTCAAGAGAGTTAAAGGCAGTATTTCTGCTTTGTTTGGCAAGAAAAAAATAATCTATTTTAAAAACTGGCAAAGGAGAAAATGGAGATGATGAGATAATCATAAAATTCGGGGGAGGAGGGTTGTGGATATAAAAATACTTGCATTACAGTTTCCTATACTGGAATACTTCCCATTACAGAAAACTCAATATAAAAGAGGTGATAATGTTTTTTGAAGATATTTACCACACACAATCATGCAAGGAGCCATAAGCATATTTTTTTTTATGCTTCGGAGGCCACACATCTACCACCATACTAAAAAAAAAAAAAAAAAAAAAGTATTTTTTAGGGTTTTTTTTCAGTCTGTAACTTAAATGGGACTTCACCAAGTTGACTTGATTAAAGATCTAATTTTACCCTGGATGGATAGTATCAACATATGCTGTCATCTCATCTGTCAAAAGACAAAGAAGGAAGTAAGGTATCCCTGCAAAACTTGTGAGCTTCAATCAAAGCCCACTCCTAAAAAGTCTTGCATTCCAAGCCACCAAGCCACCTTCAGATACATTAGCATTGCAGGAACTCTCCACAGTAGATCACTTCAGACAAGGAAATCAGGCATCAAGCAAGCCAAATCAACTTCTCAGCTGTCTCCTTCTCACCCAGACCAAATTTGCTAGACACTTACCAGAAGTAAGCAAAAGACTGCTTTCCTTAAAGCATTAAGGTCAGTAAGGTAAGCATTTGGAACAGCATCAAAACCAAGCCCACTAAATTTGCATGGTTTTGCTGTGCATTACGACACACTCTAATGACATATTTTCACTCTTCTTCCTCTGGACCCTCTGTTCATCATACATGGTTGTCAAACTTTTAATACAAAACTATTTAATAGTTACTTCCACTGTGAAGCCAAATTGTTCACCATGTAAGGCAATTTTTTATTCACTGTGCACCCTTCACACACTTCCCAGAACACAAATATTTTGGAGCACTTGATTTTGCAAGAATAATGTTCTTTAAACCTTTGCATACAACCTTTGTTTCCATAAAGAATCCAGAACAATTCCATCCCACAGAATAACTAACAAGCAAAATTCAAAAAAGCAGCACAGATCCCTGCTTCTAGAGCAAAGATTTACCCCTGTAAAGACTGAAAGACTATCCCAGTGAAATTATATCAGTATTTGTTAATGTACACACTATTGCAATTGAGACTTGAGGATGAGGGAAAAAAACCTGCCATAGTACAGTTCTTCATCTGTTGTAAGTAGTACTTGAAAAAGAGAGAATCACTATCTCAGTATTCAAATACACATCTAGGTGTTGGAAGTTAGGTTACAAACAGTGACTTCACAATCTATAGGTTAGCTAAAAACCTAACAATCGTGCTTAATATAACACGGACTAGAAAAAAGTTAGAGTGAGTCAAGTTCTGTTATTTCTAGCATGTAATTTTATTTTTAAATTATTTTCGATTCCTTGATAAAATAACTACAGTAGTGAAGGAGAAAGCATTTAATTGATGCAGATGTTTGTGTTGCACTCTTTCTATGTAAAGGAACAATATAAGACATCTATAAAAACAGAGCCAAAACATATCAAAATGGACAGTTTTATTCTGAGAAGATCTATTTCAATCTGATATGCATACAAGTAAATCCGTTCACCCACACACTATCCTGCAACAAAGAGAAACTAATATCCATACCACCCTAAGGCCTTCCACAGAAATACAATAATTCATAGTTTTAAAATTCAACTATTAAATTTGATTATATAAGCTACCATTTTTAAAATATTTCTTAAACAAAGTAACAGCTTTAGGTCTCTCATACTGGCTCAATTCAGGCAAAACTTTGTTTCCAATTACACCACCTTCTGGACCTTCTGACATGATGAGGACTGGTGAAATCTAAGCTTCAAACCAAGAAAACATCACTTCTCCAAGCCCAGAAGAAAAGTTATATCTACTGTTTATCATACCTTCTACACTGCTGGGTTTCTTCCCTACAGTAGCAATTGTTTATTCTGCTTTTTTAAGTGACAGATCAGCACAGAAAACCAATGCATGAATACCAGAATTTCTATCCCATTTACATGATCAATGGTCTCTTTTTGCAATAGATATTTTTCTTTAAAACAACTTATCTTTAACAAGAGATCTGTGTGCACTGATAACTGAAACTGTGCTGTATCATCTACAGTAAGTCCTACTAAAGCAGCCCAACAAAAATTACAATAGACCAGAAAGAGTGCTTGCTATTCACAGCTGAGAAAATGCTGCAGACAACCCATATTCACTGCTTGTTCCTCAATTCAGCCAGGGAAGAGAGCTCTTTCCCATGGGTTGTTAACAGTCCAACATCCCACAGAGCATTTAAAACAAACAATAAAAAGCAAAATGGCTTCATTTTCTGATTTTGCTTTAGCCACTTCTAATGCTTTGTTCACTCCCATTTCTCCATTGCATAGCCATTAGTTCAGTATTCAAAAAAAATTATCAGTAAATACTGCTATGAAGTCAGAAATTGCTTCAGGGTTTCTTTATTTTGGGGTTTGGTTTCATTTGTTTTCCTCTGATCACATAATATCCTTTGCCTTCTCCTGTCTGGACAGTAGCCATTTACATCTATTGCAAAGTTCTGAGAACCATGCACTGGGTTTTATTCATACCACAAAACCATAATCCCCTTCATTCAGCAGTACTGGATAGGTGTTCTTGTTTGCCAGACAGACTTAGTCACAAGAAATAATGGACAATAGGCACTGGCTCACCAACCTTATCATGCAAGTCTCAGAATAAATTGAATTCAAAAGGCCTTGGGAGGTTGTTGGTTCCTCCAGCCTAGACTGTAAGCAATTAATTTTCCACAGTAGCTGTGTCCACTCCACTGCATTAAAATACATGTGCTTATTTATTTTTTATTACAGCTTACCGTATAGCTTCACGTCAGCAGGTAATAACCTTAGCCACTTAATATTTCAGTGTATAGGAACATTCATACCATGCCATTATGAAGAGAATTCTAATGGATAACACAGTGCCAGTCAGTATGACTGCAGCATCACAGGCCACTGTCAGGAATGTAGCTAGGGTACAGTGTTTAATTTTAGAGAATTTAATAATGTGAATTGCCCATCAAATATATGGTATCAACGACTTCTTGTGACCTCTGCTAGCAGCTATTTTTACTTAACTTGAGTTAGGATGATGACTTGACTACAATATAATATGAGATAGTCTAAAGACTGAATTTCTTTTTAAAAAACAAAATCAGTAAAAGTGCTTCAATGGGTCTTAAATATAAAAAAATAATCAAACAAGGAGCTGCCATCTTGACTGTACTGTTTATTCAGGATCCAAGACATGTAACCCTGGGATATATTTCCCAATATGGGGGGGGGGGGGGGGGGGAAGCAAGCTTCCACCATTGAAAAAAGTTCCATTAAGTCACTCTCATTTTTAAATGCTTTATTGCCACTTGCAAGGATTACTCTATGGGCTTATTAGTCTCACTTTCACACATAAAATGTGCTATTACTTAAGGTGAGCCCCAACAAGCATGCTTCAAAGAATTTACTTCATTACAGAGTAAGATCATTATACGACCCGCCCCTTTCACCTTTACAAAATTTGATGTGCGTGTATTCTTCAGTATTCACAAGGCATCAAAAAAACTATAGATCTTGTTAAGTCTTTATTCATATTTCTTGGCTCTATTCATCACACTAGCCAGTACAAAGATGGCAGGCAACAAAGTCTCCTGTTTTTGGAAGATGGACTTCTATTATTCCATTTATTTTCAGAATATATTTACCAAAAGCAAAAAAGCATGTGTAGAGCTAGACAGAACATGCGTGCCCATATGCATACTATGTTTAATGACAAGAAAACTACAGTGACCTTCCTAAATCAGTTAAGGCACCTAAGAAACCTAACCCAACTAGCCTGGATTAAATACCATCAGAAGTCTGAGACAGACCTAAAGCCTATATAAAATTCTGGACATACTACAGATAAAAACCACAGAGCAAAAAGATTTATTCTGTTTAACATTTCACTGCCTGGGTCTTTAAAAGAAAGACTCCTGACAGAAAAATCACTAAACATAAGTAACAGTTATTACTGGTCTCCTCTGAAGGGGAAAAAAAAAATATGGAGCAGAGGGAGGAATGTAATGCTAGGAAAGAAATAAATTAATTACTGAGATGTAAACCAGGATACAGGTACATCCAAAATACAATATATTTACACATGAGCAGAAAGATAAAAATAGACTTTTCAGTGTCTTTTCTACTCATCAATGCAATGACAACAGAAAGAAAAACATCCCAATATATGTTTTTTTCATGCCATACAACTTAGAAATTGTGTTTGGAAAAATAGTTGGGGAAAAAAGTGAGTATCGGTGTGCTTCAAAAATTATTATCTTCTGCTGTCCCCTAGTGGCACTGTATCTTGTTTCACAAAACTGATCAAAGAGATACTCAACTGTAGGCTTCTTAGGCTACAGAACAGAAGGCATCAACAGAAATTAAAAGCCAGAAGAAACTAGTTCTGCAGACAATTGCTACAAGCAGCTCTTATTTACTCAGAATTTTTGAAAATAAAACCCACAGGAAAACACTGCAATCTAGTATTTTAAATTACAAACTTTTGGAGATTGAGTGATAAAAATATAACCAAAAATATTTATGGGCCTGGCCATGATATAGTCAGTATTTTAGAAATTCTGTTACTGAACTAGTTAAGACTTTAAATAAATACTTTAAAAGCAGTTGGAAGAAAGAGCTTCCAATCATTCCAATGCTAACATACCTTTCAAGTTTAAGAAAACAAAACAAACAAACAAAAAAACCCCACAACCACACTCAAGATATGCCAATTCTACTATAAAGTAAAAGCATTACTGGACAATACCCAGATTTTCTTACTTAACCATAAATCAAAAAATGCAGGAGTTGCAATTTATGTTCTTCAGCAGGATGAAACGAAAGTAAAATGCTACTTAGGGAACAAGATGGTCTTATCCACTTAAAAATCAAACATTTTTCATCTTAAGTAAAGCTTTACAAAACTGTAAAACAGATGTAGGAACACAGCCACAATTGTTAGTCAAAGGTTTTCAGCCCCATCCCCAAACAACTTCTCTCTTGACTTTCATATTTACTTTTGTGTCACAAAATAATTTGATTTCAAAAGTAAACAGTATTTGGCATCCCAGTTTTAATTACAGTTTAAGAGGTTCTTAATTAGCTGAGATATTTAATTTAGCTTTCATTCTATGCAATTATACACTCTCATAGCCCATGAAAATTTGTAATTATCTCTAACCTCATTAATAAGGACTACTAAACTGCAGTTCAGTTCATTTTTAGCACGTTTCTAGAAGAAACACAAGCTTCTCATACTAACTGTAGCTATTGAAAACAAGCCAAGTTTTCCACTGAACACAGAATTCACCGAGAAGTACATTCTCAGTTATCCACATCTAAAACTGCAGTAGCATATTTACATAGTGCACAGTGTTTACCTAAAACTATTAGACATCTCCCTTGTTTTATTTTCAAATATTTATTTCATGCTGTTAAATTCACTAAATGAATCTCCTTCCAAGACTGCTTTACTTTAAGGACAGAGAAAGCCTCTACATTTCTCCAAAATTAAAGTCCAGTGTAGGTAGAACCTTCCTTGATCTTTTTATCAGTTTAAGAAACAGAAAAAAAACCCGCGAAGGTTTTCCTACAGAAGGAATTTGCTTTCAGTATCAGTCACCACCCTGCCAGCACAAACAACCTGTTCAGATGTACTCCCAGTTTCAGTAAGGGCTGGCTACTGAAAAATTCACATAAAAGAAAATGTAAACAACAGCCTGGTGAAACAAGGGGCAGGCATCCAGCACAGTCCATGGCCTACGGGACGGACCTTCTGCCCCTATCTCCTGTCTACATCTGTCCCTCAAGCAATCACAGAAGGTTGTATTTAAGAAGCCGCTGAAGACAGACCCTTCAGGTTGAAAGGCTAACATCCTCGTCAGAGTGACATTTTATTAAAAGCACTACGGAAAACGGGGGTTATTTGTCTTTACATAGCTCCTTCCCCTCTCTAAACATACTTAAAATTGCTCTTCTCAGCACCTAATAAGAATTGGGAAAAGGTTTAAGGATTATAACTCCAGGGAGGTGCTTTAACTCAGCAATACTGCTCAGGAAGAGCTCAACAAGCCTCCTAGAAACTGCCAGTTAAACAGTGCCAAATATATTGTTTTCCCTTCCAAGATGATAGTATGCCATAAAGACAAAATTACAAGCCTTCTGTGGAAGCCACACAGGATTAAAAGAAAAAGAAGAAGAAAAAAACAAAAGCAAAATCCCAAAATTCTAACTAAGACTATACGCTTTTCTCTTAGTTGGTATCCATGATATTACATGTAGATTTGAATTTAGCCAAATACCTACATTTTACCTAATTATATATAATATTTGCTGATTTTGTTCACAGACATTTTTTTCTGAAAGCATTTAAAAATTTATTATTCCCTTCTATTATAACAGGTAGATAGGAAAATGGAGAGCACAGGACACAATGGGGCAGAGATGTTACCAATTACGATGAAAACATGGCTAGAACTTCCACATTCTGAAGGAAGGCTGGAAGTACACACTCCTATTACAGTCAAAGTTTAATGCCATCTGATCCAGGAAGACAGATTTCAAATTTCTACACTGCAGAGTGCTGAAGTCCTATTCTAAGCAACTGCTCTGCCATTAGGTTTGACAACCGCCTATATTGCAAACCCTACTACAAACAAATTAAACTACGCGCAAGATATAATGCCAGGTCTTGCATTTCATCCTTCAGATAATTGCGTAAAGTTTTTGATCTACTGAATTATACACAGTAACAGCTCCTGTTTCTCTTAAAAACCTACTTCAGAGATCAAGGACCAGGTTTTCAACAGTGTATCTGGGTAACTCCCTTCTGACATAAAGGCTTAGCCACAAATATTTTAACTAAAGCTATCCCTAAGAATGTAATTCTACAAAAGACTTAGAAAATTAAAAATTTAACCTGTAATTAACATTATTTGATTCCTTCCTCCCCAAATTAAAATAAGGAACAAATGTTTCCATTCTTTTGAAGAGTCTTCAATTACACAAAGAAATTGGATCTACAGCCTAATGCCTTAAATGGTGGTAGCAAAACAAGCTCTTCCACCCACAAATATGATCACCTCAGCCTTTGAGGTAATCCTGCCAAGTGCAAAAGAAGTTTTTTGCTTCTTCACTATTAATCTTCCCTGATCAGATTAAACAACTGGGGGTATTTTTTCTGTCTGCTGTTAAGAAGTCTCTGAAGCTCACTAAGAAATGATTAAGTCAAATCATTACTCTTAAGTAACCAAAGCGGTCTTTTGGTGATAACAGCCCATCTTTCTTTCCAATTTTTTTTTTTTTCAAATGAGTCTTTAGCCAATGATCTGTCCCTATAGTGATCTAGTTTTAAACATTAAAATGTTAATGAAAAGTGAAAACAAACCTGGCTGTTCTTCCCACTCTGTGGATGTATGTGTTTGCATCTTCTGGACAATCAAACTGAATGACCCAGTTCACTGATGGAAAATCTGTGTAAAGAAATGTCAAAATTTAAGCTCACTGTACTCAAAATCCTCCTATTCAAGAGCAACATATTATTTTGGAGCATTAATTCCCATAAGAACCATCATTTAGATCAATTTACAGACATTGGGTGCAACCTCTGAAATAAAAATAAAATTAATTGCATGTATTAGCATATCATAAACAATCGTTCTCTTCATCAAAGAAAGCTAAAATTAATGGTGTCTTCATTTCCTAAATTATGACAGTGCACTGAATGGAACATAATTTCACACCTGACAAGAACAGACATGCTTTGTGTCACACAGACGATAGAACACCACTACGTTTAATAAATTAAATAACAACATCTGACCTACTTTTCACCTACAGTATCAATATCCTACACCACCAGGGTTTGAAGTTAGCTGTGGCAAGACAGCACTATTTCAGCTGTCCATATACAAAAATATCACAGTCCTTCTCAAAGATGGGAGGGGTTGATCAAGCCTGACAAAGAAGTCAACATCGAATGTGAATGAAATAATGAATAAGCGTTTTTTAACTGCTGCACTTCACCCAGCAGCATGCTTTGCACTGGAGTAAGTTTGTGTTACTTCCTGACCAAGTCTTTAGCTATGTTGTATTCCACAATTATACCTACACTCTAAACCCAAACAACCATTCCCATGTTAGATCCTCACTAGTGAGATTTCAGCAGCGTAGAAGGTATGATAAACAGTCTTCATTTCTGCCTTCAGTTTTTAGAACATGTTTCTTCCTTTGGTAGCATACTGACAAAACCTTACACTTTGGACAACGGAGCTTGCTACCTGAAAGAAGAATGAGTAGACTCCTGAAAACAGTCTTGTGTCATACCTAAATGCCTCCAAGTACTTAAAAAAAAAAAAAAAATCCCAAGTATCCACTGAAAACGTGAAGTAAATCTTAATAGGAAGTATTTCTTTACAGAACAGGTTGTTAGGCGTTGGAATGGGCTGCCCAGGGAGGTGGTGGAGTCCCCATCCCTGGAGGTGTTTAAGAGTCGGGTCGACATAGCGCTGAGGGATATGGTGTAGTTGGGAACTGTCAGTGCTAGTTAACAGTTGGACTAGATGATCTTCAAGGTCTTTTCCAACCTAGACGATTCTGTGATAATTCAGCAGGTAATGGCCAGAGGAAAGAAACTCAAGTGAAAACAATTCTTGCTTTTCCCTCATCTATTTTTCTGCCACCTTAAGAGTACAGTCCTATAATGCCATTCATAGTTCAGACATTAAAATCTCTTCAGGTTTTCATTTCCACATACTGGCAGGTTAGTAATTTTTCATATCCTTTGGAATAACCCACAGGATACAGGTACATCATTAAAATGCTGAAATCTTGCCTTACAGCATGTAGTAAGCAAATACATCACTATTTCCATTTTCTCTCGTTCCAGATATTTGTCACAGAGCGTGGCTAGAAAAACTAGACTGTCTACAAACAAATAAAGACAGCTTCCACCAACTACTTCAGTAACAAATACCATTACAAAACTAGTGACAACATAGGTCTTTCTGGGATAAAAAGAAAAAAATAACCACAAATGAAGCAGGCCCCTTCAGCAAAGAAACAGTAGAAGTTATTATTATCTGAGATACCCTAATGAGCTCTTAAGCAATCTACAGCTTCATTTCTTACAAATCAGGTTGGTCTTCAAAGCATAAAGTCTGATAAAGTCTCAATAGCATTAGATCATCACTTTGTGAATAACTATTGCTTCTGTGGGTACATACCCAGGCCACGAGCTGCAATATCTGTAGCGAAAAGTACTGCTGCCTTTTTCCGAACAAAACAAGTGTAGACTTCCATTCTCTTCATCTGATGCTGCTTGCCATGGAGTGCCAGCACAGGAAGACCAGGCTGAAGCTTACAGAAGACTCTGAACAGATACTGGACCTACCCAACATATCAGGGGAAAAAAAAAAAAATTACCATTCAATGTTCAACTTGTTAAGATCATATCCAGAACATAGTAACTGACTTAGCACATCAAATAGAATACTTTTCTCCACATCAGAGATAAGATATGCTATTTTGAGACTTTGTCACATGCCCAGGTACTAAAAGAGGCAATGAACTGTGGCACAAGATTGGCATGCTTTTCAGTGGCATTCCTAAAAGGAACCAGAGTAGGTAACAGCAAGAACAACTTGGGCATGACTAGTTAGGCTTTGTGCAAGGGACCAAAGTATCAAAAGTCCATCAGAAGCACTGCTTTTAGACAATACTGGAGGGGTGTAATGTCTTATGCTTGTAACTCAAGGCAGTCTACACTGTCTTGGTTTACTATTTCAAGCTTCAACAGTTTCTCTTATAAAAGCAGCCTGTTTACTCTTACATACAGTACCATGACACAGCATTATCCTGTAGCAGGCAGCTACCCGATATTTTCTTAAGAAAATAGTTACAAAACATGCATATATTGCAGGAACAACTGCAGCTCAGAGAATTTCTGTACAACTAAGCCTACCACCTCACTGTACTCACCAGCCAACTGCAGAACAAAAATATTGTAATCTCTTGCACAAGTGGAAGAACTGCAATGAATATTTACTAGACCATTGTATGTTGTAAAAATATTCAATACATGCAGTAGCTACAGGAATAATTACCTGTACCATACAAACACATACAAATAACTTCAACAGAACAGTCCCAGGACATTTCTACAAATAGATATTTGAAGGATTATTTCTTATATAACCGTAAGAAAAACTTCTCCCTGCACTATTTCGCAATTGTAATTTCTTATGTATGCAGATTTAAAAGCAGTAAAGAAACTAGACACAACTACTAAAAGACTTTGTAACCCAACTACAAAATGTATCACAAAACAAAACTGAAATAGCTGACCCTTAGTGACATAACTTTTAGCATTCATTTTTAACAGTAGAGCACAAAAATAGCTGAGTACGCCGAGGTCTCCAGGACATTCCTGCATCAAGCCTGGGTCACTGAGCTTCCTGATAGCCAGGCCCGGCATGACATGCCTACAGGAGTGGGTGATGTTTGGTTCCTCCCCCAATTCCTGTTACAAATTAGTCTAGAATCTCACCTCTCTGATGCCTTGACATCTACACGAATATCTTCATTTTAATAGTTTTAAAATGCTACAAAGAAAGGAGGGGAATAGCCATACCTCTTTACAGCTTGCAAAAAACACAATGCTCTTCTTTTTCAAGTGACTTCTCAGGAAAGAGTACAGCATGTTTACTTTTTGCTGAAGCTCACAAACAACGTAGTTCTGATCCAAAGTTGCTGGGGTACTAAAAAAAAAAAAACAAAACACAGAAAGTACATTTAGATACCATTAGTTCCTATTAAAAAGAGA
This sequence comes from Strix uralensis, assembly GCF_047716275.1. Taxonomy (NCBI): domain Eukaryota; kingdom Metazoa; phylum Chordata; class Aves; order Strigiformes; family Strigidae; genus Strix; species Strix uralensis. Next base: position 120,631,867 of record NC_133973.1, read on the forward strand.
AAGAAAAAAAGGGAAGAGAAAGAATATACAGGCATACAATATCTACAGAGCTGCCTGACCTTTCTTTTAAGTCAAGAGCATCTGACAAATACCCAGAAAAAGGAAAAAAGAAAAAGAGTCAGGATGGAAAGTTCTCCCACTTTGAGGAACAAGTCTTAGCAGCCCCATTAGAAAGCTGCTCTTGAAAGATGAATCAAATTCCTTAGTAAAAGCTAGTGGGGAGGGACAGATGACTTCCGACATTACTTCTAAATTTATTTACTACTAGCAAACCAAACTCTTTCCACGTCTAAGCAGCAACATTCAAACTGCCTTGATTTAAAACGCAATTTTGTCTATTAATCCTATTAAACCATCATTTGTGCTTAAGACAATGTCAAAGCACAGTCTAATCATGCACAAAAAAGAGCACTGATGTACTTGCACTGATTATACCTTGACATGCAAAATGACTTTGTAAAGCTCTGAATTGTCATGTTAACTAACCTTTCTGTTCTTTACAAAATAAAAATAAATTTAAAAACATTCTTTGGCATATTTGCCCTTGAAATACATCTAAATGCGCATCTCTTACAATCCCTCTGCTTCACCCTAAACAGACCAAAGGTATTCAAAATTACTTTACTAAAGCTGGCCACTTGTGAGGGTGAAATTACAAGACACTGCTCCAGTTTTTATTCTGCTATTCAATTTGAATTACACCCGAGCACCTTTCACTTTGTAAGTCTTTCAGAGGAAACCGTTTTTGTAAGGCAATAACCTATTATATACTAAGGCAGTAAATTCTAAAACAAATGAATACTTTCCAGTTTTGGATTCAGTTTATTATCTAATTGCACTCTCCCAAATATTTAAAAAAATTAAATGTACATTAAAATACACTTCACAAAAAATGCAAGATCTGTGAAACAGATGCATAGTCGGTCCTCAAAATGAAGACTACATACTAGGCATGAACATCCTCTTCTGCTAAGAGGATATTAACCACACAATTTCTTCTGGCAATCATGCTGATTTAAGATGCCTTTGATAGTACTACCGATTTAGAAAAAGGTATTTGCAGTACAGTACAGAGATAATCAAATCAAATAGTTAAAACTGCCTCAATATTCTACCTGGTTCTACTTTTCACTTTGCTGATGATTTCTCATTTGCTCTTGGGAAAGCCGTTTTTATCACTGTGCTTCACCTTTCTTCTGCATCTTACATATGGAAATATATGCATATTTCATAGAAGAGCAGAAAAAGAATCATATATGGTCAGGCCAGGTTCGATGGGGCTTTGAGCAACCTGGTTTAGTGGAAGAGGGGAACTAGATCACCTTTAAGATCCCAACCAACCCAAACCATTCTATGATCCTATAAGCAATTTGACAGTTGATTGAGCCCACAAAAATGCAAAATATTAAAAAAAAAAAAGTGCCAAAAAGCAACATTGACATTTTTTTCTTTAGTGACTCATTAGATTTTTTGAGCTTGGCAGACCACATACTTCATTTCTAGCAAGGGGCTCCCATTCTGATCCAAATTGTATGGCATGACAAATTTATTTTGTGCAGACGGGGCTGGATGCCTTCATGTGCACAGTAAACCCAGCACACGAGGAAGCCACAAGACTTACTGCACATGGACTAATGCCACATGCTTTCCTTTGGGCACCTAACTTTGAATACACAAACAAGACTGTCATTCTGCACTTCCCCAATAGGGTAGCATTTCCTTGGAAAGCCAAATTTATCAAGAACTGTATCTGGTGGTTCTGCTCAATAAGTATGTACACACAGGAGGCAAGGAAGCCAAACAACAAAAGAAGTAGAAATTCAGAAGTGAGTGCTGTTACACCCAGGACACTACTCCACCTAAGCTATAACCCACTCTGGGGCTTGCTCCTGAGGGAAAAAATTTCAAGTCTGAGAAGGTGCCTGAGGAGCCACAAGGAAAGTGCAGGTTCAGCCTCCTTGTAATGAATCAGTCAGAACTAGTATCCCCTTATCTGGAAATTCCTTGCTTTCAGGAAGGCACACAACAGGATCAGACACTGAAGGAAGGAGGAGGATGCACGAGGTAACTTCCAATTCAGGGAACCAAGAGTCAGAGAAACAGTTAAGAAGGATCACCATCTGTTTAACCCTCCCCCCAAAAAAAACATTACCCCAGCATACCTGAATTTGGCTCTCTCATGAACCCAAACATATTCTGGATCTTTCAGACTCAGTCGTGCAAGATCCTTCACAGATTTTGTTTGCGTTGCGGAAAAAAGCAAGGTCTGGCGTTTCTTAGGTAGGTTTTCTATGATTGCATTCATTGTATCAGCAAACCCCATGTCTAGAATTCTATCAGCTTCATCAAGAACTGAATTGAGAGATAGATTTGAGAAAATCTGGTTTTAGCTTTATTTATTTTTAAAAAAACCATAATCATACATTTAAATCCATATGGTACAAAAATCCATGCCTACTTCAACTGCAGAGATTAACTTAATTACTGTATATGACAAGATTCTCTTTAGATATTCATGTACTCCATAAAATGTTTTTTAAAAAACTGCATCAGAAGTCATAGCATTTCCCATAATCTATGCACCACAGCCCTCAGTTTCACATGCTGAAGCATAAAAGATCAGCATTTCAAGTAAACAGTTCAGCAATTTGCAAATTAAAAAAATTCCTGTTCTGTTACTGAAACAAAAGCATGGAATATAAAACAGTGCTGTACTATTCATGACAGAGCAAAACAGACTCTCCTGTACCTAAACTGAATTTACCATTGAAACAAAGGGAATAAACAGAGTAGCACAGAGACGAATCTTTAAGAAAAGGGCCTACATTTAATGCAATTCTTGTCTAACTGCCATGAATTGTACTCAGTGTAGCAAGCATAATTTCACATTTTATCAGCTTCATTAGCTTCTTAATTACTTCTAAGTTCCTCAAGCTATGCTAAAGATTATGCGCAGTTCTTTGAGAGAGGCAAACCTTTTCATTACACTGAAATTTTTGTTCAGGTTGGAAGAATGAAAAGAAATATTAAAAGAAATGTTAACTATACTAACAAATCAATGAAAGGAACACCAGTCTGTCTTAAAATTCAAAGAAGAGTGTTTTCTAGAACTGGCCCAAAATACACACACTGTAATGGACATTTCATGTAGTTAATTATCATGTTGGGAAAAACAAAGGATTGTGTGGGACACTACATTTGATTTTGGGTTCCTTACTAACTCACCTACTTGTTCTTATCATCCTAAAGGAAGACATGCTCAGCAATTGCTCTGAGAGAAAGTACACACAAGAAAGGAGTTTTCTTGTTTCCTATTTTAAATTTGTATGTGCGAACTTAAATGACATTTCATCTACATACCATGACTAGGATAAACTTTTTAACCAAGGAAGTGCTCCACACAATTATGAACAATTACAAAATGTTTCTGAGTACTTTCAGGTACTTGAAAAACTTACTCAACATTTGCAGATCAGATGCATAGAAATATGAAGTTTCATCCATGTGCTGTAGAAGCCGTCCTGGAGTGCAAATTAGCATATTTATTTGGTGGATTCTTTCAGACTCTTCTTTCAGATCCTGAAAAGGAGTTAAACCAGCTTAGCTCTAGTTGTTCACACAAGAAGCCCAGTACCAGCGAGAGTCAGGCCAGTTTAACCTATTGATAGTTTTTAGAAAGAATAGTCAAGGATCAGCCTTTGCTCTTTCTACATAGATACCACAATTTCTTCAGCATGCTCACACTTGTGGCTTGAGCAAAAAGTATTTCAGAACAATCTAAATTAACAGGATAGTCCTGGAAGGCTTGGCAGGAAGGTCCATCCAGTCATTTAACCTGAAATGACTGTAAATATGCAAAAGCTTCAAAAGACAAAAGAGTACACAGACAGGAAAACTGAGTGTGTCATTGACAGATTCCCATTAACTACTCTCTTCCCTGACTTTTCTCTTCCAGGGTTTCCTTCCTAAACTAGCACTTAATACAGCACTCATTTATGCTTCCATACAGCAGACTCCAAGACAGGACACACCTTTCCTCCAATGACAAGGCCAGCTGAGAACTCATGATTCCTTCCCACTTTACGTAGAACTTTGAAGGTCTGATATGCCAGTTCCCGGGTAGGTGATATTATCAGAACTCCCAGTCCATCAGCTGAAGTCCACTGATGGCGATACAGGAGTTCCAAAGCCTGAAAAAAATTACCATATTTTCATTATAAAAATCTCAGAAGGAACATACATAACAACAACAAGTTTGTAACAAAAAGTGTCATAAAAAATGATAAAGCCACATGAATTAAAATAATGACCTAAAGAAACATCAGTATACATTTCACATATTTTGATTATATATCAATTCTAACTGATGGTAATGATACTTGCTGTAGCAAAGTTCCCCAGTACCAGTCTATGATAGATAGTAATGGGTGGTAAATTGTAAACATTTTACTGCACAATTAATCCTACTCTGCTAAATTCTGGAAATTAAGTCTTAATCATTTATATGAGAATAGAAATCACATGTAGAAAAAGACAAGAAACTTCCCTGCTCATAAGATTTTGTGAGAACCAGAAACAGAGTGAGCAACTAGAAGAAAGTCATTTATTGCAGCTTTAATTCTGGTTATAGACTTGCAGCAGTACTATCCACACATCCTATATACAGAGCATTCCAACTAAAGTTGCCATACACCTCAAACCAGAATTATTCCTCCTCTTATGAATTCACACTGCAAAAACACAGCTAATCCTAACACAAAGATTTCATAGGTATGAATGCTGGAAACATTCTGAAATACTGAAGGCCTGTTAAGCATCCTTGTACAATTTGTTTCTTTGTTTCACTCTTCATCTCTCCCACTCCACTCATCACTTTTCTCCCCTAAAAAAGGTTTATAAAACAATGTACTTCTACCCCTAGATTTACTAATTGAGCAATCTCGCTTTTGGTTCTCAGGTTCACAAGATGATCTTTTGAAGCCACATACATTTTTTTTATTCTTCAGCATAAAACATAAATCTTCTCAACTAGAGAGGGTATTCAAAACACCTACTACTGTTCCCACAGTTACTGACAGAATAGGCTCCAAAGAAATTTACACTCACAAAAATGCGAGTAACATCTAAACCAAAAAAAAAAAATTATCATCAAAACAACATTTATTTTTCCATTTATCAAATCATAACATGATGGGGTTTGTATCCACTTATACATGCACTTTATGCAAATGTCCCAATTCTATTTTCAACTTGAAGAAATTAAATGCAGAGCATGATGTTTTGAATAAAACTCAAACGCATGTTATCCATGACGGCTTTTCATCCTGTTTTCCCACTTACATCTACAAGTGACTTCTAAGGAATTCACAGAAGACAACAAGGAAATGGAAGTCCACAATCACTAAGCTTAAGTTTGCTATATAAGGTCTAAATCCTAAAATTTTAAAGGGGTGTAAACCACTCATCTAAAAAAAGTCTAAGGAACGGAAGAAATTTTACAATTCCATTTCATACACTTGGTTTTCAAATTTTATAAGAATTGGACATGAGTTGCACCAGGAAAACAGATTCCCGAGAGAAAAACAAAGCACTTCCTGAATGACACAGTGTCTACTAATGTAAGGATCAAAATGGTATTTCTAAGTGTCAGAATATTCCTAGGGCCAAAAATACACTTCTTTCAGAACCTCAAGATGCTTTATTAAATTAGTATCGTGGCTTTCTCGGAACATCTAGATCACTTGAATTATAACTTTTCTCCCAGGATCTATTAATCTAAACTATTTGACATCCAGTATTTCCCAGGTAACTTGGTTTAAGTACAATGGAAGGATGTAAGTTACTTACAGGGACAATAAAAGCCAAGGTCTTGCCTGATCCAGTCTTTGCAGCTCCAAGTACATCTTTACCTTGTAAAGCCAAACCTATGGTTTGCCTCTGTATCTCCGTTACCACACGATACTGAGCTTCCTGCAATCCTAGTATTTGCAGTGTGGGAGGAGAAGAGAGAGTGCAGGAGGGGAAGGAAAAAAAAAAAAAAAAAAGAAAAAAAACACTTTATTTTTGTCTTGTCCAGAGATGTATTCCTCCATTTAGAAAACACTGTACATGACAATACTTATCTAAAACTTAGTTTAAAGCAAAAAAAGTGTTCAGATGCAAATTACTTTCTAAAGAAAACTTTTGTACTCACCTTTTAGGGTTTTCTTTGACAATGGAAAATCTGAAAATCTTTGAATTTCACTTGCATTTATCTGAAACAAAGTAAGTTTTATCAGTGCTTATGATCGTACAATGGAGAAATTAAATAGCATTCTTTAAGTTACTGAACTGCTACGTATTTATGTTAACAGCATGACCTGATCCAAATTAGCTGGTCAAGCAATCTATACCAGTTTGGCCTAAGCCAATCTCTCTTCTGCCATAAACTGTTTATAACCATGCAGGCTAACGGCACAATTTAAAGCTCAGATCATCATGACATCACAGAACTATTCAGGCTGAAAGGGGCCTTAGGAGGCCTCTGCTCCAATCTCCTGCTCACAGCAGGTCAGCTCTGAAGTCAGATCAGGCTGCTCAAGGCTTCATCCAGTCCAGTCTTGCAATCATTCAAGGGCAGACACTGGTCAGCCTCCCTAGGAAACCTGTGCTTCTGCCAGGTTGTCCCCCCCATGAGGAAAAAGTGTTCAAGGCCATGCCTCTCGGGTGTCAACTTCCATCTGCTGTCTCTCAGTGCTTCCGCCCTGCACTATCTCCTCAGTAATCTCCCCAGGGGCACTGGGGGCTTCTGTAAGGTCCCCATCCCAACCCCAAAGCCATCTCTGCTACAGACTGACAAGCCGAGCTCCTCCAGCCTCTCCTCACAGATCAAGTGCTCCAGCTCCCACCATTTCAGTGGCCCTCCACTGAACTGGATCCATTTATTGATATCTTATTGAGGGGTCCAAAACTGGATGCAGTATTCTTCAGGAAAAAAAAAAAAAAAGTTAAAAATCACATTTTAAAAAGATACTGCAGTATGCAAGCAAGGTCTAAATTTTCTACAATGCAGCGTGACACAAGCCTGACATAACTTGCAATTAAACCTCATGATAAGCATTTCACATACATACAGCATCTCCAAAAATCAGAACTTCTGTAGCCCCCAGATTTGGGCACCCAGAGTTGCAGCAATCCTGCATCTACCTGACTGGGACAAGAAGAGTCCACCTATGTCCTGAAAACCTCATCAGATTCACGAACCTCTAGCATTTGGTATACTTAAATTTTTTCGAGCGGTCCTACAGGGTACAAAACATACTAAAAAAGTAGTTCACTCTCCTGACACCTACTAATTTACTTCTGTCTAGGCATCCAGCTCTACAGCATACTTGAGAGCTGTTAATTACACATGCACATTAAAAAAACCCCAAAAGCATGTGTTTGAGTCCATGAGTTGGCTCAATGATTTACAGAAACATTCAGATGTCATGTAGAGATCTTAAGAAAAATGTAATACTTCCAAGTCTATTCTAGCAGATAGAAGATTATCAAAAGATGTAGACAGCTTCCACTGGCAAAGTTTACAACAACCAATAGCACCAGGACAGGAAAAAAACACAGAACTCATAAAAAAAATAAAAATAAAGAGACTACTGTACCTATAAAGCCTGAGCAGATGAAGAGGAAGGTTGACTACACACCTTTGAATGCATACTGACTAGCATCCATAAACTGAGATTTCCAAATATCAAACTCAGAGCTTACACAACTCGTGCATTTCTAGTAGGTATAGTTTATTTCTAACAGACTGAAGAGAAATCTCTCAAAACAGGGACCAAGCAAAATAGTCCTCAGGCATTCCTGACAACTCGTGATAATTCCAGAGAAGGCCTCAGATGAGGAGCTACTGAGCTCTCAGATCAGCCTTATATCTACTTCAAGTACCAAGTGCCTATTATAGAAAACTGAGGGTTTATACCTAGATGACACTACTACTCTTTTCAGCCTAGTTCTCTCTAGTAAAAAAAAAGTAATTTAATGTCTGAATTTCACCTCTAGATAAAAGACAACACCACCCTTATTAAAACCCATTTTTGACATATTTCAAGACAAAGCTCTTGCAAGGTAGTCACTGTGTTCTAGCAGAGCAATTAAACTTTTGCCAAACATCACTTAGGAATCTTAAAGGTGAATTAATTTTAGAAACCTACTCGTGCTGAGAAGCACATACTTTTAGCTAGGACATTTATGGGAGGGGGAAATACTACTATCAGAAATCATCACTGAAGCCTTTTCTCAACTTTTACAAATTGGAATTTCTGACAAGTATTTCCAAATTCAGTTGATAATTTTGAAGATATTATATATCATATGCAGTATTGCTTATTGGGCTAATTCTCAGTCTTATAATCTAGCATGCTAAAGGATCACAACTCAGTGATGGATTCAGTTTAATTTCAACCAAGAGACCGCCTGCACAGGAAAACAGTATGCTTACAGGAGGGAAAACTCTTACTAACATCAAAAAAGAATTCAAGCACATGTTAGGCTTTTAATGCTTTTCATTAGCACAACTGGATGGAAAAGAATGTTCATCAACAGCCTTACAGTTAAGCAACAAAGTTGCTGGATCAACAGATCACTATGAACACATAACACAGGAAATGGTCCCAGGATTTCACAGAATCACAGAATCATCTAGGTTGGAAAGGACCTTGAAGACCATCTAGTCCAACCATTAACCTACCACTGACAGTTCCCAACTATACCATATCCCTAAGTGCTGAACACACTGAAACTAAATTTCACATTTCCATCTATGCTGCCACACATTCGCCATCACGTGTCAACAAATGACAAGAAAAAAATTCAGTAACAAAGTATGTCTTCATTATTGTTCAATTTTCCCTTGTTTATCTATCCATTGCAGTCATTCTCACACTGGAAATTATAGACAATATACTCTAAGAGGAACCCAGACATGTTAACTCTTGCATCCAACAGCCATGCTACCCCTATTCCATCCATACACGGGATGACAAAAGCACGTGAAGACCTAACCCACCCAGACCCGGTGTGCCAGAGACCCCACCCACTGCTCCTCACAGACAGGAGCTTACGGAAGAGCTTTCAAATTCCCTAGTCCCAAAGAAGGGATCTGTCTCATGCAGAACTCACTGAAGACCCCTGAAGGTCCAAGCATGTGTCACCTCCTCACAATCCCCACCCCCACTATAAACATGTCCAGGGTAATAGGGAAGAAATGCAGGAAACCAAGTGGAAAACCTTGTAAAAGTCCAGAAAAGGAGATATGAAGGACTGAAGATAGAAAGCTAAGTGGGCATCCACCTGTATGTTCACAGGCAGGAGACTCCTGGAGCTAGAGGACAGCAAAACCACAGAAGAGTTGAGACTAGAAGTCCCCAAAACTATCCCAATACAAACATATGTTTACCCTGTCTTCATTCTGATGGATACATGCCTGACCACTACCAGCCTCTCTTCTTCAACCTCTATAAATACACACACACACAACCTCCCACTACTCACTCCTTACCTATGCTGCCCCAAGCTCAACAAAGACACAGAATTATCACCCATGTCCCAAAATAGATGCACGTGCAGACACGTACACTGGTGACACAGAAGCATCCATACATGTTCACATAGCCATATATACAGCAAATAAATGCAAGCATCTATGGAAATAATTGACCCGACTCTTAAACACCTCCAGGGATGGGGACTCCACCACCTCCCTGGGCAGCCCATTCCAATGCCTAACAACCTGTTCTGTAAAGAAATACTACTTCATATCCAGTCTAAACCTTTCCTGGCTCAACTTGAGGCCATTCCCTCTTGTCCTATATCTTGTTACTTGGTTAAAGAGGCTCATCCCCAGGTCTCTGCAACCTCCTTTCAGGTAGTTGTAGAGGGCGATGAGGTCTCCCCTCAGCCTCCTCTTCTCCAGACTAAACAACCCCAGTTCCCTCAGCCGCTCCTCGTACGACATGTGCTCCAGACCCTTCACCAGCTTCGTTGCCCTTCTCTGGACACGCTCGAGTAATTCAATGTCCTTTTTGTAGTGAGGGGCCCAAAACTGAACACAGTAATCGAGGTGCGGCCTCACCAGTGCCGAGTACAGGGGCAAGATCACTTCCCTGTCCCTGCTGGCCACGCTATTTCTAATACAAGCCAGGATACCATTGGCCTTCTTGGCCACCTGGGCACACTGCTGGCTCATGTTCAGCCAGCTGTCGACCAACACCCCCAGGTCCCTCCCTGACTAGCGATCAAATGTATAGGATGCGTTATATCAAATGCATAGGATGCGTTACAGGGAAAAGTGACTGCATTTAAATATTAAGCAAAATATTTTAGGCTAGGAGTAGAGGAACAGACTACTGTAGAAAATCAGAATGGGCACTATTTAAACTAAGAAGTCTGAGAACTGCACATCTACCCACCACAATCCAGATACACCACCCTAAAATTTATGATAAGGGAATACTGACCTCACTAAAGAAAAGCAGGGGTTACATCATTCCCTTAAAGAATGCAGTTTCAGTAACTCACTGCTTTTATGTTTCTCTTAAACCCGTGCTTACATACATCTATGAGCAACACAGTCATACCTCGCTATCAGCCAAGGATGCACTCCTGTAGAGTGGTATGATGGATAGCAAAGCAATTTTTTCCCATAAGAACTAAAGTAATAGATAGGGATGTGTGTACAGATTTAATACATGCATACAGCATATATACAGAAAAACTATATGGAGAACATATACACTGTGTATGGGGAGAAGAAAGAGGCAAAGGCAGCATCAAGTGGAGATGATGGTTTCCCAGAGATCATTTTTCAAAATATTTCTGCCACTTCACCTCCAATACTGAATGGCCAAGACGAATCTTCTACTTCAAGCATTTTTGCTGCCATTAGATTTTTTTCCATTGTCATCATCTTCCTCAAATGAATCCAGATCAACTAAGGGCAAATGGCAGATGAATAGGGGGCATCTTCAGCCACTCAGTCTCACAGATATAGAAGCTGCAATCCACTCCAAAAAGCCAGCATCTCCTCCAGTTGATGATTCTGGTGATCCTGCTCCTGCCTCTCAATATACCCATGCCATATACATACAGTTTCAGTACACAGGAGCAACATACTACTTAAGCTTCTGCACACATGTGTCTACCACATTAGAAGAAAAGCTATCCACTGAACTCGACCACTTTATCTATGAGACTACTGCTCAGAGTATTAAACGACTAGCGATGGGACTTCAAAACAAGCGATAAAGAAAGAATAGCTAGATATTGCCATAGCACCCTAAAGTAACACAGCAGCCTAATTTCCATGTCATATCAAGTAAATGCAAGCTATTATCAAATGTAGAAACTACTAGGGCCTGACAACATGCAAAATTAATTTCACTACACATCTCCCTGTCTGTGTTCAAATAAACAGAAATACAGAGCAATCTATTGTATATATACACTGCAATTTGGTATATAAACAATAAGCCCATCACCCTGGGATCTGTGCAGAGAGTTCACAAACTCTGTACACAGCTTCTGCCAAGTTGCTTTAACTCTGTTTCTCTCTCTTGGTCAGACACGCACCCTCCAGAGACCATGCAGAGGCGACCTAAGTCTAGGTCATAACAAGCAGTCCAACAGTACTGTAGAAATGCAGGAAGTCTTTCATTCCACAATGAAAGACACATACCTACCAGAGGTCATCCCACTCAAAAATAGAAGCTTCTAACAATTTGAGTAATCTACTCCCACAGTCAGTATCTAAGTCCTCTATTTCTGCAGTGAGTAGAAAGATATTACCAAAACAAGTTAACTCAAAATTTATCCAGCAAAATGTATTAATCATTTATGTAGTTACCATCTTAACTTTTATCATAAAAACAATGAATGATAAGTCCTCTTTTTTTTTTCTTCATGAAAAATAATCTGCGATTCAAAACAGTAATTTGACCAATTTTGGAAGCGCAACATTTGCTTTCAAACCAGTAAAGCCAATGATTGTGTGAAGCTTCAGAATACTGCCTTGCTGAATCTTAACCAAAGGGACTATCACAACTTCTCCACGGTAAGAGACATGTTTCTTCTATACCTCGTCACGACTTTCTGCTCAATCAAATTACAACCACCAAAAGGTCTCTACTATCAGCTCTGCTGAGCACTGCATAATCAAGTAAAACTACCATGCTCCTCCCCAGCAGTAGCTCCAAATTCAACAAAAGTTGACAGGACATAGAGCAACACCACAGGCTGAGCACATCTAAGCCGTTATTCACAATTACAGTACTTTTTGCTAATCAGAATGGCTCAAAAGCCGGCAATCTCCCAGAGGAATTCAAGGGAATCTGGGTGACAAAACCAACACCACTGACCCTGGCTCTAATATTCAAATACCTATTTTCTAACTTGAAGTTAAACAACACACCCTTCTAGTGTGACTCTCGCTTGCAAGGCATCTTCTATGGAGACAAACCCGTCCCATCTCCAGCAGCGAGCCACCCATGCTCCCTGCTGGGAAGGGCCAGGCGCCACTGGTGACACCAGTTCCCACCATCTGCTTCAACGTCCTCGTCACTGCGCTCAACCACCCTCTGCCCCCCCGAGGGTCTCACTACCCCTGGCTCCACGGCCTGCCCGCAGCCACCACAGCCACGGGGACTGCGCTTACTGTCCTCTCCGCCTCTGCCTTGGGGGAGAAAAGAAAGGAATGGAGGGTCATCCCTGCCTCTTGCAGGTGAAAGCCCTTCTGCCTGACACTGAGCAGCGTCACCCAACAAACCCGTTACCTGCAGGCACCGCCAACAGACAGAGGAATAGCCATGCCAACCTGGGGAGCTCCCCACCCCTGCCCAGGACACCCCCACCTCACAGATCCTCGCTGTCCTTCTCCTCACAGCCCTACCCACACCAGGAGAGGAGCCGCTTTTCCCCCTCCGCAGGCCCGCCATGCCCACCCGCCAGCTGCCCTCCCGTCCCCGCCCTGCAAAGCTCCTCGCTCCCCGGCCCGGCCCGGCCCGGCCCGGCAGCACCAGCCGCCCGCCCCTGCCCTACCTCGGGGTAGCGCTGCACCAGGCGGCCGATGCCCTCCCGCTCCACCTGCCACTCGGGCCGCTTCCTCTCCTTGCGCTGCAGCCGCAGCCTCTTCGTCCGCCGGGTGTATTTCTTTTTCCAGCGCTCGAAGCTGCGCACCGGGTCCATCGCCGCCGCCCCGCCGCTGCCATCCCCGCCAGCCCGGCCCATGCTGCCCCCGCCGCCCCGCATGGGACGCACACGGCCGCGGGGGCGGGGCTGGGCGCAGGCAGAGCGCGTCAGCCGCCCGCGCCGCCGGGGGAGGGGCCGGACAGGCCAGGCGTAGGCTAGGCCTAGGTCAGCTCAGCTCGGCCCGGCCCGGCCCGGGCTTTCCCCCCCCTGTGGGAAGGGTCAGAGGTTGCACAAGAGGTGAAGAAAAATCACACTTCGTCTAAAATAACGCAAAAAATGAGCTCTTGGCACAGCAGGCAGCTCTGTAATACAGATTATAAAACGGGAAAAAAAATAAAAACCCACGTTAATAGAAAAGGAGTATGTGCTTGGTACTGTCATAAATTTTGTCCCCTAAAATAAAGTGTTGACGGGGCAAGGGGATGAGTGCAGTGATAAGTCTGTTAATGCTTTGCTAATTCATTACAGGGAAAAAAAAATGACGAATTTTTAAAAAATCAAAAAGCAATTGAAAGAGATATGGTGGACTTTGCCTTTAAAATGCTGGATTTAAGCTCTGATGTGTGTTTTGACCCTTCATGACACAGTTGTAGTAGATCTTAATGGCCTTGGCTCAGAGCCTTGAACTATGCAAAGGGTTGGCAGACTATCACAGGAAAAACTACAAACATAGAGATTTGTTTTACACCATGGTGTAAGAGTGGTCTTTCTAAGAGGCACATATCTCTCCAAATAACTAGATTTAATCAACCCCCAAATTTATATTATGCTATCTTTACGTGCACTGATTCTTAACCCATCCCTGCGGGGAAGGTCTGCATCGCTCTGCAGTTGTTGGAAGGTCAGAAACCATTCGCTGAGTCAGTTTTAGCACTTCATCAGCACACAGAATTAGAAACAAAAACAGGCTGCAGAGTTACTGTGTCACATCAGGAAGAGAGAATTACAAACATATTTATGCAATGTCATAAGAAGGAAGTAAACATGTTGATGAGGGGAATAGTAAAAGACTCCCAAAATAATTACTGTCTCTGATGAGGGTTTGGAATTCCAGGAAGCTGAGGGAAAAGGGAGTGTCTCTTAATTAGCTTCACTTTTGCCATACATGGGTTGAGTGTATCACTGAAGATGTTTTCCCTCCTCACTGAGATGAAGGAAACCTGTGATTATAGAAATTTTTGTTTTCCCTTTAAAATATATTAAGTTCCTCATTTCAGGAAGGGCTGGAAAAATCTCCATTAAATGTGCCCCAACAGGATCTCTCTTCCCCAGTACAGCTTTGAATGCAATGGTTTTCTCTAAGGGTTTATTTGCTGTCAAGATGAATAAGGAAAGATACTGAAGGTTTTATTCTCGAAACATTTTTTTTTTCCAGAAGTACCTGGTGAAAAACTATTTGCAGGAGATGCTGTTCCGCCCCGAAGGATGTGCTTCTGGGGGGTGGCACATCTTTCGCACAATTAGAGCAAATGAACTTGACATGCAAAACAAGGTCCCAGTCTAACACGGACTGTCGCAGGTCTCAGCTGCCACTTTAAGCATATCTGTCTGCCTGTAATAGAAAAACAAACAAACAAAAACCCTGCTGTGAAGAATTCCTGCTGTTGCAGCACTAGAGTAAGTTTAACCTTTTTGTAAATAAATATACAGGTAAAAGTGTTGTGTTTGAACATGCTGTCTTTGCTCACCTAGTCTATGTTTTGCCTGCAGGCTCATCTCTCTCATAGCAGAACAGCAGCAGTGGTCTGTGAGTCACTATGGACATAAATCCTCAATGAAAAAAGTTATATGGAAAATAATATCTTGCTGTTCTATTTCTAAAACAACTTTTTGTGCTGCTGTCATGAAAAACACTGTTAATTATGCTTGTATGTTTCCAATGCTTTTTAATAATTTGTTTGCTCATTAGCCAAGAGGTTCATATACCAGGAAAGGAAAACCAGAAAGTCAAAAGCAGCCAGTCCTGTGTCCCACAATAGAAGGTAAAATGCTGAAGAGCCTCTTGGCCCCATGCTGGAGGTCTAGGAGCCTGCGAAGGCCCAGGAGCCACCTTTCTGTTTTCTCTGCTGTCCTCTCACCCGCAGGGGCTTGCCTGAGAAACAGCTAGTGGTTTGTAAAAGTTTCCCTTTTATACAGGAACAAATTATACAATGTTAAATTTATTTACAATGTGCAAGACTGTGTCAGTTGTCTTGTTATAGTACTATCCCTAAAACTGTGGCAAAACCAGAGATCCTTCTTAGTAATAGTGAGAGAGAGAAGAAAAATTTGTTTTGACAAGCTGACAAACAAATGATTCAAGCACGGTTGTTTACTTGCAATTTGAAGAAATGAAGGAAGGGAGTATGGCTATAACAATAAATGTAAAAGGCTCTATACAAGACCACAGAGAAGGCATCAGCCATTTTTTATAAACAAGACATATTTCAGTAGTAGTCATTCTCTATAGATTTCACTCTTATGTATACTCAGTCTTTCCTACTCATAAGCACAAACATGTATGTGTCTGAGCAGGGTTATTTATGGTGACAAGGAGGGCAAGGGGCATGTAGTATCAAGGGGCCTCAGGGCCCTGACCAGCTTCAGCTGAGGCCTCCCCCTATACCCTGACACAGCTCCACCCTGCAGCTTCAGGCCATGCCTGAGTTATGTCATTTGTCATGTTAGTCCCCAGCTCTGCCACAGCCGTGCCTGTCCTTAGGTCATAAACCCCACTGCTTGGGACTCTGAGCTGCAGACTGACTTCCTGGCTTGACCTAGGACCTGCTTTGTCACTGAGGACCTGCCCAGTCATCAACAGCTATGTCTGACCCTGATTATGGCCACCAGACCTGATCCTGATCCTTATCCTGACCCAAGAACTGATTTCCCAGCTTGACCTTGGACCTGCCTTATCACCACAGACCTGTCTGATGAGCTGGACTCTTGGTAGACCCCAGCTGCCACCCATGAGCATGCCCTGCTCCCTCACTCAGGGGCTGTGTTACCAGACTTAGCTCCTGGCTTTTAGGGAGCAGTCAGCCCTTGCTGTGCTCTAATGGTCAAGCCCTCAGCACTTTTTCTGGATTCATCCTAAATGGTTGACAATGGTGCACAATATTTGGTATCTCTTATATTTTCTCTTGACAAATCCTCAGGGCTACATTGAGTTGTACCACACTGCTGTTGCTCTGTATCTCTGTCGTGGGGCTTTCTTCACATCATGGACTTAGTACAGTTGTCCCTACACCCAAATTCTGCCAATTCTCCACTCCTACTTATATTTTTTCTTGCATTTCATGGTTGGTCTTAATCTCTTGACTTGCTGCATGTGCATCACTCCCTGCACTCCTGCTGTGCCATTTCTTCTGGTAACTGATGCTGCTGCATAAGCTCATGTTCACATGTCATGTACCCCATGTGCAAATCTCTACAGGAATTTAAGATAACTAGGGGCTGATTTTATTTAATTTAAAAAAAAGTAACATGGTATGTGCTTAAGTTAAACTTTGGAGTTTCCCTTAAATCTGTGATTGTTTTGTACTAATCTGTTTTCTTTGCATTTTCCCACATAATCTTGATCACTTACCTAAAGAAATAATCAGCAAACCAGAGGAAGTAACCCCAGAAGTACAAGTTGTCAATGAAATACCACTAAAGTCTTTCTCAATGAAACAGACGAGTGCTAGGAGAATTTCCTCAACTGAGAGGCTCTTGACACTCTTGTCTTTATCTGTTAAGGCTTACTTGCCATGCTTCAGGAGATTTGAGAGAAAGAATGTAAGAATTTGCATCTGAAGATTGTGCTCCAGTGTCTGTGAATGAGACATGGAAGCTTGAAAACACCCACAGTAACAGAATAAATCTTCAGTGTAATATTTGCAGTATTATGATGTAACTTCAGACTGCTTTGAAAAAAATATGGAAATGGCAGTCAGATTTGTGAATGTTATTTTTAATAGAAGTAATGTTCCTATAAGAAATTATTTTGAAATTTTATCTGTCTAAAGGATGACATAGAAAAACGGTAATCCTACTTGGAAAAAGAAAAACCACTTTAAACAAGCATTATTAGGTGTGGTGGCCAGAATTGTTCAGAGAAGAGGTGAGCGTTAGGCAGGTGTCAGGGCCCTGAGGGCACTATTGGACCTTCCTGATCCTGCTAGGCCTTCCCCAGGGCATCTCCTGACCCCCTGCCCATGGGCTCAGGACCCCATTTCAGCTCAGCCTAGAAGTATTACTCTGAGCACTGCAAGCTGAAAAAAATCAGTGCTGTCGGTTTAAAAGAGAGATTTCAGCACTCCTATGCAGACCCAGGGTAAGCAACTCTAAAACCAGCAAGTGTCTGTAATGGAGAACAAAAAAAAAAAAAAAAGACAGAGTACAGGAAAAAAAATTAAGAAAACCCATAGAACTGGGTTTTCCTATTTTGGGTAGCCCTACAATAAAAGGGCTATCACCCAAGAAATTATATTTTAAAAGTTAAAAGTTAAACTCAATTTTCAAAAACACGTAGAAACACTCTGTTTCAGTAATTCCTGGTCTGAGCAAATGGGTAGCTTGTGATGAATAAATATTGTCAGTTACAACCAAGAATATTATGTGGTGTAATTGAGAGCTTGTACTTTCCTCTTAGTAATGAGCTGCTGTTTCCCAACAATAAAATAAATACTATTTTGAAGATGACATTATGGACTGTTCTTGTGGAAGTAATAAAATGAAGATGCTTTTATCAAGTATATAAATTGCAGGAATATGGTTTTATGTAAATGCTCCAAAATGTATTCTGCCCTGGAAAAATGTAGTCATACTATTACTCTAAACATGCATGCATGATCCATCTTAAAAACTCTTGGAACAAACTACTGGTTGCAACTTTGGCAATACAGACATACACAAGCAACATAGAGTTAATTTTGAAAGATTTCTTGCAGGTATCTGGATTTAAATGTTCCTACCACAGAAAATTCTAGAATTGTCTTTTCCTTCCACATCAGTAAACAGTTTTATATTTTGAAAAAGCCAACTATGATACATAAAATAATATTAGAAAGCAGCTGCATCTTTTTTCAAGCCTAGGCCTACCAGAGGACAAATGATGTCTTCATGGAGAAAAATATGGCCCACTTAATCCAGTCCTTCACTCATTCTCTTTGGCGGTAGGACAATTTAGTAGCCACCACTAGGGAAGCAGCCTTCAGTTCTTAAAACTGTCCTTCCAAAAGTTCCCAAATTGGGATTCTTTTTGGAGATGCAGGTTATAAGCCTGTTATCCTCGTAAAACCTGGGGTGAAACAGACTTGGAAAAGTGGGGGAGGAGAGAGGACTTATGCTTTGCTGTTTTCTTGATTACCAGGATTTTGACTAAATGCCAATTCTATTGATGAGAGTGACAGCAACCAACTTACTAAATGTTTAAATGAAAACCACACTCCAAAGGACAAATCTAAGTTTACACAGTAAACTTTGTGCCATGATGCTTCAAAAAAACTCAGTGTATGTGAAAAACAACAATGGGGAAAAATTAACCAAGTTTCTTCAAAATCAGAAGCAAAACCAGGTTGTCAAGTATCTAGAAACATCAAAGAATATTGATACTGTTGGTCAGGAAGCGTTGGATGATATTTTATGATACAACAGAATGCTTTAGGACAAAAGAGCTCCTTAATAAGATGGAATAAACACATTTCTTCTGGAATGACAAAGGACTTTTTTGTGTTCTAGGAGACTGCTGTTGGTGATTCTAATATTCATTATTTAGTCTGCGGGGCCCTCAAAATGAACTTTTTACCAGTGAAAGCCCACTGGAACGTTGGAACAGTTGTGATGAAAGCCCTGGCCAAAGATAACACTTCCATAGTCAAGGAAAAAGCTTTCACTTGGATTGTCAGACAAGGTGAGCACCTCTAAAATGGAAAGTAATTTAAAAAATGAATGATTTACTGTGTCATACTTTCAGTCTTTAAATAAAACCAGCTGTCTCTTCAAAATGTTATGTAGAGGGGTTTTTTTAATAAAGATGCAGGATGGAGGTTAAAACAAATACAAAATTGAAACATTTTTCCTTTAAGCCAACAAAAATTTTTATTGAAAATTATAACCATGACAAATCTTGCAGGAAATATATGACGGGGTTTGCTGAAACTTGTTTTCCCTCACAGAACTGTCAAACACACCCAGGCTCTGCAGGCCCTGTCACTTCACTGCTTCCTACAGTTTGCCCTGTAGCACTTTATGCTTCTCAGAGCTTTTGGTGCCAGGACCACGATGATGTTCAGCTGTATCTAAACCACTAGGGGCCGTAACAGACCTGTAGAAATGAAAATGACTCATAAACTATTATCATAATAGATACACACTAAAAAGAACTATTAAATAATCAAGCCTGCTTTTTCGTAATGGTTGGGATCTGTGTACAGTCTCAGGGCACAGGCTGTTATTCCAGTTCAGGGAACTCCATAAATATGTGTTTAATTTTGAACACGTTTGACAGTTCTTTCGCAAACTGAGCTAATTTCCTGACTCAGATAGAGTTGACAAATCAAATTACGAAAGATTAGTTAACCTTTCAGACTATCACACATTTTGGAAGAACGCCATTTCCGAAACAGAATGGTATACACCATGGTGCTACTGAGGCTTAATATAAAAATGACACACTTAAATGCTGTCCTTTAATTAGAAAATAACTTTATGGAAAAAAGGACTTGCATCTATGGCTCATTGTATTTCAGAGTAATTTCAAGAGACAGTTAATGTATTGTTTTTCCCAGCCCATTAGCATAGTACAATATGTTTAGTTTGACAGATATGTAAAAAATGGCACTGCAACTTTATGCAGCAGGCATTTATGCCTTATTATCCTTAATTTTATATGTTAGATTATTCTTGCATTTGGAGAAAGAGTCATAGTTTATTATTTTGATTCTGTAGTTTATTCATAAGGTGTATTGCTCAATTCCGAGGTGCCCATTTCTCTCCTGGTTCTGATGACTTAATTAATAACACCTCTTTGTGTGGCAGTGAAGTGTCATCCATCCAGCCTGCCCTATCTATCTGCATATTTCTGTCTGCAGAAAATAAATTTGGATTACATTTTTATACTCAGTAGATGCATATTTGAGAGTAATGGGCCATGAGACCAATTTTAGAGAAGAGACGTGGGCTGGGAGTCAGTTGCAGAAAAGCAATGTGGGAAGGCAAAAGGAAATTGAAGATAAACCCCCTTGGTAGTACCTGTTTACAGAGGTGAGGCCGGACCCATGCCCATGTCCATACCACTCAACCATTCCTACTGAGAATCCCTATACTTGTGCTCTGGTAGGAATCCAGTGTGGGCCCATATGGATAAAAGCTGCATGAACTGTAAAGCAGTCAAACCAAATTCATTCCATATATAACTGCAAAGTCACATAAAACCAGTTTTTTCTTCATGCTTTATGGATTTCAGTAGTACTAGATTTCTTAAGTAGAAGGTGTTGTCAAGAGTCGATTGAAAAGGAAACTGTCAGTATCGCATGAGTAGTCACAAGTGACCTCCGAAAACCAGCGCAATTGCAGCGTTCTAAAAAATGGAGACAGAAAAGCTGCTGCACTAAATCCCTCATCTACACGCTTTCTAATGCAAGGAAAGGGTGCAAGATTTTCTTTCAGGGAAGCAGTATGGTGATGGAGCTGTGCAGATTTGTCTACATTTCCCAACTGAAGATCAGTTCATGATGGATGGGATACAGCCATGTGCCTGAATAATTGGATTTCTGAATCTAACAGTAACATTTCTGTACTACTGCTGATTGGAAGAACACAGAAAAAAGCAAAACCAGAAGCACTGTTAAAAAAACCAACATTTTTTAATGGAAGATTCTGGATACTTTTGTTAGAGAACCCAGGGATGGGATTCAGCTCCAGTCTGTAAATACATCCATACAGACATCTACGTGGAGGGGCTTGATTCAGTTGCTCTGTTGTCATCTGAGATGGTGTAAGGCATCCAGCCTGAGCCTCAGCTGCTTCTCCAGAAGGTCAGAGATCTACCATATGCCCCATGTCATATCTGCCAGCTTTGGACAGATGCCCTAGGGCACTAGATGCTTATGTTTAATCCCACTGGAAACTGTAGAGCTACTTGGTTCAATTTGAAAAACACATCTCATTTAGTCATCTGAATTCCCCTCTAGAGTCCATTAGCCGTATTAACAAGATCTCCACTCACCTGCAGACACAAAATTTAAGTGCCCACAAGCTGGGACTGTCCCACATCCCCCTCCAAAGAGTTTGATGTTCACCAAATGTAAAGACTCAATAAGAGGCATGTGAAAACATGGACCTGAGAAGCTTCACTGAGCCTCTCAGCAGATTAGTATTCCAGTTTCACTTCATTTAGCAATCCTTTAAATCATTTTAGCATCAACAATAACACTCAGGAACCAGGTTGTTTCAGCAGATGTGGTTGATTCACAGGCAAAGTTAAAGCCTAAACAAATCTTTTAGTGGCTATTTTTTGGATCTGATTCAGAAAATGTTCAGTATTCTTTAATGAAATTAGCATCCCTATTTCAGATTTAAATGATACAGGTTTAACAACTCTTTAAAAAAAAAACCCAAAAAAACCCCAACCATAAGAGCTTTACACAGCTGTACAGAAGACTGGTTCCTCCTGCCAGATTCAGAAGCTTGACAGCCACAGCCTCTCAGTCGACGCACAGGCTGTGCTGCTCACTAAAGCTTGGCAGCGTAAACTTCCTACTACAGAGCTCAGGTTCATGGCTTCCAGGGAAACGTGGATAACCATGCAAGTGTCAGCAACTCATCTGTGCAGATGTTACTTGGCAGTCTCCTATTTTGCTCACAAAGGAACAAATCAAATATTCCTGAACAATATTTAAGCTATAAGTGCCTCTTGCATAAACAAATATTTTGAAGAGTAGAGGGAAGGAACCACTGGCAATCTGTAGGGTCTTTTCTGGCCCATGATTTTCAACATATTTGGAAGTGATATGAAAATAGAGTTAGGAGGGAGGAGGCAAAGCCTTAGTACTGGACTTTGAGCTACATTGCAAGTCTGCCTGTGCACATCCATGCACCTCACTGATCTGGACACGGACCCTGATGTACTGAGTTGACTCCCTGGCTTGACCTTGGACCACCACAGACTTGCGTGTCTGGCAGCCACTGACATGTGGCTGAGCTAGGTGACCACCACAGGACCTGCTCTGCTTACCCTGCTCAGGCCTTGTGGGACCATGCCGGCTCACCCTTCCTTGCGGAACAGCTTTGCTGCTCCCAACAGTACGTTATCTAGCGTGACAAAGGATTTCCTGTGAAGACTGTAGAATAACTGGCTAGGTAACAAAACAGCAATTAAAATTCAATGTAAATAAAGGTGAAATTATGTACATTGGGAACAACCATCCCAACTTTATACCAAAGATGGGCTCTGAGTTTATTTTTACAGCCCATAAAAACTGAGAGATATGAAGAGACTGATTCATTTCTGAGATTCTTATTTAGGCATTCACTGTCTATCTAGCTATCTAGCTAGAAGTTATCTCATGAGGGACAAATAGGAGCCACTAAAAAGCAACAAAAGCCCCAGTGCTATTGCTGTATACCGTTATGCTGTTTATGTGTATGTTATCCAGCTGGTTGGATACATGTAGATCTTTAATAGCAACAGTTACTTGGATTTCTAATCTCCAGCCTGTAAACAGTCTGTGAAGAATTTATACTGCATGTCAGTCAGTAAAATTGAAAGCAAATATTCTGTGCTCTGGCTTTCCTTGTCTGGCATAGAAGAAAACTGCATGCATTCATTCATAACAACCTGTGTCGGTCAGTTTGGGTTTTCCATACCATCCGGTCCCTCAAAAACTTTATGATGTCAGGACAGTAGCACCTTCACTGCACAGAAAGGATAAATAAAGCAGACAACATCTAAGTAGCTTAACTTCTCTTAGAAGAAGACCTAGAGCATTTGCATTGCTTTAAACACAACAACCCAAATACTGCTAAAACTCGAAATATGGTCCTCACTGGAGTTTTGCTGTAGATGTCCACAAGGCTTACATTTCACTCTGTAATACTTCAGACATGGAAAGAAAGTTGCTCCTTTTAGGGGTGACTAAAACTGTAAGAAGCATATCTAATCACACTGAGTGTTCGCAGAAGCACACCATGACAAGAACGTGTCCTTTCATCCAGCATTGCCTCTCTGCTCAGGATAGTATTGATGGGTTCAGAGAAAAACAATATGAATTCAAATTTGGAGTAACAAAAAGCTTTTGTTCTTCCTACCATTTATTATTGTTCCTGTGTTTCATTGTAAATCTGTGCTTGCTGTTTATTGTGCTATAAAAATTGGTGTAATATGTATCAGCATAATATAGCATATTATGCTGTTGAATGAGATACAAAGATAACATAAAAGACAGGTCTTGCCTAAAACACGTGTGCTTGAAAAGGAACTAAAAAACAGAGGAGAAAACCCAAGATACACAGTGAGAGATTTCAGTTTAAATTTAGGAAAAAGGAAGAGGCATTTGAGTTGCTATTTATATTCTCATAGAGGAGAAGAAAAAGCTTTATTTTCCCTAATGTGGAATTGTTTTAACCAGTGCAGCACAAATGAACTTGGTGGACTGACAATCCAGACCAATAGCTTTAACTTAAAACAATTTCTGTGTGTTTTGCTTTGGTTTTCCTTCAGTCACCTTTCAAAAGCAATAACAACCAAAACTGCCCATTCATCACCTTCTCTTTGATCCTCTCTCTTGATAGCAGCTATTTTGCATCTTTGTTCTAATCACTCCACCCCATTCCTTGCAGTAATATTAACGAGAAACTTCCTGTTCGTGGATGCCTTTCTGCAATGAATCCAATTACTGTGGCTTCAGGGAGGGGTTCAACGGGCAACAAATGCAACAGGGAAGACAGACTGGTGTCACAGATAGGTTTTCAAAAGCTGTTCGTAGTCCTCGAGGTTGTGAGGCAGGCAAAACAACTGCTACAAGTTAGAACAGGTAATTGCATTTTTTCAGGCCCCCAAAAATCCTTGTACAGGATGAACAGATTCTGCGTCAGTTCTTGGCCAGTGTGGACTGGAGAAATGTGCTTTGCCAAATAAAAACCTTGGAGATATACTATAATTTATGAAGGACATGAGCATCAATTCAAATTTCGAAAAAATGTAGTGAAAAATAAGCTGTTGAAAAACACGCTCTTTCTAGAAAGACAGAAAAGCCTTAGTAAATCCTGTGATAGACATAGTTAATTGTATCTTTAAAAGGAATTACAGGCTAACCATGTTAGGAACTATCAAATCATATCTCTACTGTGCAAACCATTTCTCTAAAGAGTTCAGGCAAATGGTTCCTCGTAGTACCTGGCCTCAAACCCTGCTTGCCAACATAGCGATGGGATGCTTAAATTCAATGCTTTTCCCTGACTCCAACAGCTCAGCACCAGGCTGCAGGGGAGCGGGCAGGAGCAGGGGCTCACAGCCGCTCTTCCGCTGTGCCATACTCAGAGTATTAAAACTGTGAGGTAAATTTCTGATGAGCTGCAGATTTTTAAGGGTGTAAAGGTGTAAATTTGTCACCATTCCTGTTGTCTTTAGCAGCTTAAATGTGCAAGAAACATTCGCAGTATATTACTTTTCAAGTATCTCAGTTGTCTCAGTTGACATTCCTGTATTGGATTAACTTTTTACTGGATAGATGGAAGCTGCCCTGGAAACCTTGAAGCTTAATTTTCCTTCATATTCTGTGGTCTAAATCAACATTAACAGTATGTAAATTCTGCTCCGATAATGGTTTAAATTTACTTTAAAATGTCTTGGATTTACTTCATGACTTTCTTCAGCAGTAGGAGACCATTATCTGAAAATAAACTCACAGTTTATTACCCTGATCACTTAATCACATCATTTTATCTCTGCAGCATGTAAATATAGAAACAATAAAAGGAGGAAGAACAGATTATGACAAGAGAGGAACAAAACCCAAAAGCATTTGAGACTTTCATTTTACTACCATAATGCAGCCTTTAAAAATAAGTTGGGAAGGTACCTTACAGGCTGGATTGTCTCCAAAAGGTAGAAGGCTTCTATCAACAGTTATCAAGATACCAGTATTAAAGTAATTTCTCATACAGAATTCAACATTAACAGTTTTTCAGTAAAGAGTTCAGACATAGAAGCTCTGTTTGTTTATATCATATACATTAGCATGCTTTAGAGACCCTTCTTCTGACTCAAGGCCTGATTTTGCGACATATGAGTTCCCCTCTTCTCCTGAGTTTCAAAATAAACAAAACCAACTTTTGCTTTCTTCAAAAGCATATCCTTCAAAACCAGTGGCATATGATAGTTTCTTTTTAAATACTTTTACAGTATTTATGCCCTTATTCAGTAATTTGTCATTTTGGTCTTCCAAGAACTTCCAATTAAAGCAATAAAGATGCACTGTAATTTATAAGATACCACTGTAGCTTTTTGCCTCACTGGTGCCTACAATATCCATAGCATAGCTATATACTGGGATATGTAGATTGTTTATAGAAGCTCTACAGCTGTTGAAGTGACATCACTCACAAATGTTTAAATGGATACCTGCAATGATACCACATTTAGTGAGATGAATTGATGTAATTAGTCTTCTGCAAAGGCTTCTACATATAATGGTGACAGAGAAACAGAAGCCTAAACAGTACAAAAAAAAACCCCACCAGCAATTGAATCAAAAAACACTGAATAAAGAGATTCAAATCATCTAGAAATCCAGCATTACAGTAAAATCATATGCAGTTGCACTAGAAATACGGGGTTTATCTTTTTATCAGGAAGACAATTTAGAAGCAGTGGGAGGAAAATAACAGTAGTATTCAGGGGACTGAAGAACAGGCAGAAGATAAGAAAAATCCTCAATAGCTCCACTGCCTTGTACTTTGAACAATAGTTTGCATTATCACTACATGAACATAATACAGTAGTATTGTTATTAACAATGCCTCCAATTTATAGTCACTTTGCACTGGAGCAAGATCTTTTTCATAAAGTTATGAACAAATTATTGATATGAAGTGTATGGTTAAGCAGATCCCCATTTAACAAAGTTACTCAGCCAGTTTGCAAATACCTCAGTATATATAAACTGTGTTTACCCTTAACTCAAGCAGCTAGACAGTATTCAGGAATCTTTTGTTGGATCTTTTTCACTGGAAGAAAAATATCCATTCTCTCTTTGCATGTCATTGTTGTGCAAATCATCTATCCAAAGTCCTGCTTCCTAACACAGTATCAACACATGACAGCAGGAGGGTAACTTCCACATTCAGAAGCCTAACTCTATTTCCAGATAGGTCTGAGTTCAGAATTTCTGATCCATGTGGAATTGCAAGTACCAGATTTTATTTTTTGGTTTATCCCTGTAGTGAAGGGATATCCCTGTAGGCATGAACACAGATTCCATGTTTACTGTTTTCTGTTAAATGAGAATTATATAATTTCATGACAGTGGTAATGAAGAATTATATGTCATTAAGTAATGTGAATTAAAAATCCAAAAGCAGATTTGAACGCTGTAAACCAGTGACTAAAACTTACTCCTTTTGGGTTCCCCTTCAGGCCACAGTGCTAGTGCTCTCCATTGCCCTTTCTAACTTCCTGGTTACTTTCACACATTCAGCCAGTCTGATTCTCATGCAATCAAATGAACATCCTCCTCCCTCCCCATTCTAGGAGTCACTCTGGTTTGATCTCCACTAGAGTGGAGCTGAAGCCTCCTACAACTAGGTCAATAATACTTTACCTTCATGACACAAATCAATGACCTAATCAAAAGTATTCTTCTAGTTCAAAGTTATTCCAAATATGTTGCTGGGTCAACTATACACTAGTAGGCTTTGTCAGATTTGGCATTGCCTCTCTGTGCAGGTGATCTGTGAGACTCTCCACAGCTGTCTCACCATCCTTTTCACCAGTTTCTTCTACCCTTCCTCCTAGTCATCGATCTTGGTGATTGTTGGGCCTGGGATGCTGCAGGTTCCAATTTAACATTTTGCTTTATCTTCAGACTCTAAGCTCAGTTGGAATTTTTCCTAATCTTTTACTCAATCTCATTTGCCTTCCTCAGAGCCTGTTTTGTTCCACCCTTGGCCCTTTCTGTTGCTTCCACCATCTTGCGCACCAGCAAGGTATCACCACAGCCCACGCAGGAGCCAAAATTAGGCTTCCCAGATAAGGTCATTTGGTAGATCCTTTCCTGGTTTCCTCTTTTATCATTTTCCAGGCACAGAGCCAGGATCTGGGCATTTTTCCAGCACACATGCTGCTCTCCCACCCCACCCTGGACCTCATGTATTCGTGCCTACCTCACCTCTGGAGCTGTGCCTGGGGCTACACCCCTCACTACACCCCTGCAGTGGAGCCACTCCTGGTCCTGGCCCGAACACCTCTGCATTGGCCCCACCTGTGAAGCCATGCCCCAGGCTGCGCTCCTCCCCACACCCTTGGCCTTGTGCTTCGCAGATGGCTTCCTCATTTACCCAGCAGTGGAACCCAGCCTGGGTCCATCAAGCTCTAGTGCTTAATGGCTTGAATTTTGAATGCAGACAAAACATATACATAGGTACAATTATAATTTGTTCTGCTTGAGAAATGGAGAGAACATGGGCTGTAACAACATGCTTCTCTCCCAGATAAGCATCAAAGATCTATCATGTTATGTACTTTTAATTGATTTGTAGGTTGATATAGTGATATACCATCCCCAGACACATCAGGCTCCTCTATAGGTACATCTTCCAAAACAGGTGTTCCTCTTCTCTCATGATGACTTTTGCTGCAGGAGCAGCAGAATATGATCACCACTTGTTTTGGGTCTGGCTGGGATGGAGTTAACTTTCTCAATAGCAGCTGCTAGCAAAGTGGTTTGCATTTGTGACTAAAACAGTGTTGATAACACACCAGTGTTTTGGATGTTGCTGAGCAGTGTTTACACAGCATCATTGCTTCTTTTCCCCACTCTGCCCCACCAGCAAGTAGGCTGGGGGTGCACAAGAAGCTGGGAGCAGACACAACCAGCTGACCCAGACTGGCTGAAGAGATATTCCGTGCCATATGACATTGTGCTCAGCAATAAAATCTTGGGTAAAGGAGGAGGAATGGGGGATGTTTGTGGTTAAAGCATTTGTCTTCTCAAGTAACTGTTATGCATGCTGAGGTCCTGCTTCCCAGGAAGTGGCTGGACATCTGCCTGACGATGGGAAGCAGTGAATTAATTCCTTATTTTGCTTTGCTTGTACATGCAGCTTTTCTTCACCTGTTGTCTTTATCTTGACCCATGAGTTTTCAGCTTCTGCTATTCCAAGTCTCTCCCTCATCCCTCCTGGGGGAAGTGAGAAGGAGACTGGGTGAGTGCTCAGCTGCTGGCCAGGGTCAGCCTGCCACAGCATTCAAACTACCTTGGCCTTGGCTGACAAAGTCTTTTCATTGTCCTGAATTAATACAGATTTGTCACCAGGACTGATGGAAAACAGGTACAAGTGTCACCATCAGGGCATGGAGGAAGAACTGGTTTTTTTCCTCATCTTGAATGAGAAGGTGTTTGAATGAGAAAGTATTTTTGCTACCCTGACCTAATCATCCATGACAAGGGTTAATTGCAAAGGCAGAGAATTATTTCTGCCTCCTTTTTGAGCATCTTCTGCTGAGCATCACAGTGCCAAGGAAATAAAGGAGAGAGGGAAAAATTTTGTTCTCCTGGTAACAGGATTCAGCTCCTCCTTAGAAACAGACTGTTTTTTCGTTACTATTCTTCCCATCCCCAGAACAGCATGTCCAGCTGCTAACAACATCATGATTTTTAAGATCGTACAAAAAGTAGCTACCATCACCAGAGGCTGCCCATACAGGGAAAAGAAGTTAAAGGTGATAAGCAGCTCCTAACTCCCTTCAGATTAATTATTTGTCCAACTGGGAGTCATACTACTACTTCCACTGCTGCTGGCAGCTGCTGCTGTTGCTGAGTAATAGTGTGTCACCCAGGTAATGCAACATGTTGATTTTTAACATGCTAAAATCCTGCCAGATTAAGGTACTCAATCCTACCAGTGCCATTTTCTATTTCCTGGGGCAGCAACTGATCTCAAAAACAGGCTGTCAGGTATACCAGCACCACTATGTAAGGATCCCTATAATGCCATAGGACTGGTATCAAAGGACCTGCAGGGCAGGCAAGTCCTTGCAAATTAGCCTGTGATACCAGATAGAATATCCATGCTACATGTGGCACAAAATCATTATTGTGCAGTTTTACTAATTTAGTAATGACTGCTGCCATGCTGATCACGTGGCAACATTTCCACCATCAAATCCAGCAGAGTAGATGAACATGATTGTTTACTGAATGTGCAAATCTCAGATAGATCCCAGCTGTTACTAAGGCTTTGCCATCTTGGTTCTGTATTGTCTCCTAAGAAAGAGGCTTTTATGTAGCTCATGTGAGCTGGTAAATAAAACAAGAAGCTAAAACTGAGTAAGTAATTTTGACAGCTCTTGTGCCATCAAAATGCTTTTACTAGGATTTTTGTGCTAGTAATTAAGAAAGTGGAACTCATCCTATCTCTATAGTGTTTTAAAACTTGCGTGTAATTCTTTTGTCTGATGAAATAGAGCTATATAAGACAAAATTTATGAATGGCATTACAGGAAAATGAGATCATATATAAATTTTTCAGCATGTTACTGGACCAAAAATTACCAGAAAATGCTGTAGTTATATTACTATATATATGCAGCCTCTAACACCTTCCCTGTGGATTATTGATACAATTTCTCTGTTTTTCATTATTCCTGATTTAAAAAAAAAAAAAAAAGTAATGGATTACATAGCACTGTTACTTTTAATGCACACAAATGTCATGTTTCTTTGAGTATGAAATACAAAGTCTGCAAGGTTCATTAACAAAGTGATAATTTGCAGAAAAACTACTAATGTAGTTAATTCAATTGGAACAGGAAAGACTTCTTAATTCTGCATCCCTTCAGGACCCAGAGTTTCAGTTAGCCTGCACTAAATTTTCTTAAATACAGGTTAACACAATTAGAACAATTCAAGCACAGATTTACCTGGGAGGAGAGCACCAAAGGTGCTGAAGTTACCCTACTAGCATTACGTGCTATTATCTTCAGTACTCACCATTAAAGAGCTCTGCGGAGCACACAGTTCTCCCTTACATGCTTACACAGACCGACTATTCATAACTGGCTGGATTTGGTGCCGCAATCAAAGGTAGCCAGGATGTTGAGCAGATGAAAGCTAGAAATGGCACAGCAGAGCTAGTCTACAGGAGAAATGCTTGTTCAGCAAAAATCTCATGCCACAAGGAGGAGGTAGGTAGAATAAAAGTGAAAACATTCAATTTTGCATCGTTGTTTATAACCTCTCAAAGCTGCTTATATTTCCCCACCTAGTTAAATCCTATTCTTTTACTACCGGGTGTACTGGAGAGAGTCCTCTGCCTTCAACCACTCCCATACTGATCCAGTTCTTTTAGTTTAATCCTGTTATTAATGTGCAGAGTTGCTACTTCAGTTTTTAATATGTTTAAAAGAATCTTTCCAAATGACTTCTTTTGCCTTTGCACCAGGGTTGTCAAACGGGGGTTGGCTGGGGAACCTGTAATGCACGGCACAGGAAAGACAACCTTCTCTCCCACACTGCTCACACAGCTCCTGGTAGTGTTCGGGCTTCGGAATCTCAAGCCTGTGTTACTCTGAAACAGATTTACAGGTAGAAATAGAAACTGAATTACAGAATAGAAGTTTAGAATTTAATGCTAGAGTTTGTAAATCTCACTCAGATGCTAACTCCTTCTTTTGACAGAATTCCCTCTCTCCCCTCCTTCAAGCCCTCTGTACCAGTTGCACATGCAAATCAATGAACTGTGAAGCCAGTTAGATATTTAGCATGAATTCAGCAAGGAGGAAAGAGAACGCACATCATTTGGCTTCATCTCTCCCATTAGTGCCAGCAGAGGCTCATGTGTTACATATCATGGTCTTAGTCACGTAAACGCATGCCCAGTGTTTCCTCAATTCACCACATTGACATCAGGATCAGATTACACCCAGGCCACATGGTAAATCTTTAGTGGGTTCATTTAGGTAGTCATTCATTTTCACCACCTATACTAGGCTCTTAAAGTTTTTATCACTTTCCAACTACAACTCCATTGTACTCTGTGTTATAAATAGTACTATATACCTATTGTCTAGCACTGAGGAGCTCTGCAAAACTCCTCAAAAACAAACAACAACAAGACTGTAAAAAGAAAGTTTCAGAGTCATCACTTAAACAGAGCAGTAACATCGTCCTGGACTTTTTTTAATATATTACACATGTTAATAAAAGGTCTAATCATCCTGTGGAAGGAAATAACATCTGTACTTTCTGGTGTTCCTTGAATCAGAATTATTAAAGACATTTATCACTAAGGATGTATCTATATTGCTCACATATTTAATTTAAAAGATGGAAGAAAAAAAAATTACAAAAAAATCCTGTTCAAAGTATAACCTGTATTTATAGAATATCCTTTCTCATTAAGCATTGGGTATCCATTTCTCATTGAATTTAGTTAAGTATCCTTGATGAGAGAGTAAACAAAAATAATTGACAAGCCTCATTAAATTCCTCTTAAAACATACAGCTGTTGACTTCAATGGGAGTTGAATCAAACTCTAAATTAAGAGCTGAATTGCTCAAGGTTAAAACAACTTGTTTCAAAGCCTGGGGACAGTTTGTTCATTTTTATACTGTATTGGTATTCTTCTTGTACTAAGTGTACAAACAGGTGGGATGGGATTCCTCTCACCTAACTTTAGACTTACACAGCGCACAATCAGAGCTAGTCATGCCAGACTCCCTTTATATTCAATGGAGAAAAGGAGCTTCTTTTAAGGCATGATTCATCTGACCTATTTTAGCTGTCTACTTTAGAATGAGATAAATTGTGTACTATAGGGATTTGGTTTTCTTCACTGAGAATAAAGGTAATTAGGCAAACTCATTTAAAGGGAGCTGTCTACGCTACAAGTGTTTACGTCTAGTAAAATGAATACTTTCTCTGGCAGCTGAAGATATTTAGACTCGTCAATGTATGTAGAAGAGAATTAGCTAGTGAGTTGAACTCAAGTACAAATGTGTCTTTTACTTGATCTTACAGGTGGAACTTGCTTGCTATAAACAAAGCAAGGGTAAAATATTTTTTTGGTCAATAATACTCTTTATGTTTGTTCTTCTGATGTATTATATTTATATCTGACAACCTCAATAGCCACTGATATTTAAAAGAAGGATGAGAATGGGCTACTCCTCCAATTTCCACTGTTAGGGGTATTTATGCAAACCAAGTAGAGTAACGATTTTGCCTTATCCTAGTGATCCTCCTGCAATAAAAGCCCTCTTGGAGTTAAGCACTGAAAAAGATCACAGAATTATCTGTGATATAATTAAGTTCTAGACAATCTGCTTCTTAGCTGGAATGGAAGGCATTTTCACTCTACAACTTGTATTAATTTCCCCTGGTATATTTACAGAGGCATTCTGATTTTGCTGTAACATAGTTGCTGTACCCTATCCTCCAAAACAGAGCATGTAAATAAAACAAGAGTTTTCTCTGCGGCATTAATAACTGTACTTGCTTCAGGGTTTAAACAAAGCATGATATGCTTTTAGCTCAAACAATTTAACTAAAAATATCATTAACTTTTTCTGTTATGCAACTTTAGATTGTGAGATTTTTATTGTGTTTCATTTATTTTAACTTTCTAAATTAAATTAAAATTGAAGTATTAATTTTTGCAAGATTTACTGCCTTTCTTCTTCACTCAGCACTGGAAATCATGAGATGCCAAAGACACCAATCACTGTTGCTGATAGTTACTATCTCTGATAATCTGGTTATTATTCTCTAGTAAAAGATGAGCTGATGTATATGATGAAACAAACTTTCTCACAATAGGTTACATTTACATCTTGAAGTCAGTACACAGAAGCATTATGTATCTCTGGAAATCTCTGTTTCAAAGATTTAAGTGTGATATATATGCTATAAACCACTGGGAATCACAGAAGCATAAAATAATCTAGATTGATTCTGGGAGGTTATCAGGTTGAATCCCCTGCTCAAAGCAGGGCTAACTTCAATGTTAGATGCTCAGTGCCTTCCCCAGTCACGATTCGTGTATCTGCAACCTCCCTAGACAACCTGTTGTACTGTTGAATCAACCATGATTCCATCATTGGAAGTGTTCAAAGTCAGGCTGGGCGGGACTTTGAGCAACCTGATCTAGTGAAAGATGTTCCTGACCTTGGCAGGAGTCTTGTACCAGATGATCTTTAAGGTCCCTTCCAACCCAAACCATTCTATGATTCTATTAATTTTTTTTCATAATGGTGAATAAGAATTTTCTGATGCAATTTATGTCCATTGCTCCTTGTCCTTTTGTGGTGGACCTCCAAGAATATCTCTTTGTAACCACCCACTAGAAAGTTGTACACAACAATTAGATCCCTTTAACCTTTTCTTCAGACTGAACAAACCCATTTCTCTCAGCCTCTACTCAAGTGTCACAGGCTGCAGCCTTCTAGTCAGCTTTCTGCTCCTCCACTGGACTTGCTCCAGAATGTTAATGTTTCTTGTATTTGGGAGTCCAAAACTGGACACAATATTCCAGATACAAACTCTTGAGTTCACAGGGAATAGCCACTTTCCTTGGCCTGCTGGCTACCCTCTTATTGATGCAGCCCAATACGCAGTTAGCCTTTGTTGCTGCAAGGGCACATTGCTGGCTCATGTTTGGGTTGTTCACCATGACCCCCAGGTCCTTTCCTGAAAGACTGCCTTCTAGCCTGCCAGTCCCTAACCTGTATGGTGGCATAGTATTTTTCATGCCCAGATAGAGCTTTAGATGAGTTTTACTTGGCTTTTTTTATTTGCCTTTTTTTACTTGCCTTTTTTTTTTGTTACTTGCCCTTTGAACTTCAAGAAGTTTCTGTCAGGCTATTTCTCTAGCCTGTTGAGATCCCTCTGAAGAGCTGCCCTGCCTCCAGCACACCATCTTTTGCCCACAATTTAATGTCATCTGCTAATGTAGTGAGGATGCATTCCATCTCATCATTCAGGTCACTCGTGAAGAGGTCGAACAGTACCAGGTTCAGTATCTAACTCAGAGGAATACTACCCCTAACTGGCTGACAGTTAGACTTTCAGTAGTAACCAGAACTCTTTGAGCCTGATGGACAAGTCATTTTTTTCAACCTTGTATCCACCCATCCTGTCCATCTCTCTCAAGTGTAGTTACAAGGATACAACCAAAGATGGTCTTGATAGTCTTGCTGAAGTCAAAATAACCAATATCCATTGCTCGGCTCTCATCCCCAAAGCAGTCATCTCATCACTGAAGGCAGCCAGGTATCTGTGGTAAAGCCATGTTGGCTGCTCTTAAATGGTGTTAGGTTTTTTGTGAAGAAGGAACAGATATATCACTCTACACAGCCTTAGCAATTCCAGGGGCTATAGATGGCTTTATGATGCAGCAGTCAGATTTAGGCTAGCTTTTATATAACAACACATGCAGAGGGAAGCACAGGGACACTTGAGCTATGTCTATACTGTCATGTTAGCTTGGACCTGACCTTGTATGCCTTGCCTATATTCCTCATGTGCTGGTTCACATAAGCCTGAGTCTAGCATAAGCAAGAAAGCTGGCCTGGTAAGGAATTAAGGTACATCTAGAGGAGTCTTGAGTTTGAACCTAATTCCTGTAAGCAGTTTGGATGTAAAAAATGCACAAGTCATTTGAATTGGCCTACTCTCAATCCTATAAAGTTGTCCTATCATACAGAGCAGCCTCATCTATCCCTCTGTACGCCCTTGTCTCTTGACACCACTCTGATTCAACTCTGAAACCCCTTTGACATCTGTAGTTGATAAGCTGCAAAATTTTCAAGACTTTGACAGTGAAGAATGTCTGGTATCAACAAGGGATCTGTTTGGCTCCCAAGGATATAACGTTTAGTAGTATCTGTAAATATCTGGAAATTGGGAATGGCCAGTCCAAGATCTC
This sequence comes from Strix uralensis, assembly GCF_047716275.1. NCBI lineage: Eukaryota > Metazoa > Chordata > Aves > Strigiformes > Strigidae > Strix > Strix uralensis. The sequence continues at coordinate 120,667,196 of NC_133973.1, forward strand.
ATGGCAGCTGGTCATGATCACATTAGAAAAACAGCTGAACAGAAGGCGTAAAAGAAGAAAAAACCTGAAGAATCTTATCTAAGACAAGGAGCCCTCTGCAGCCACATAAAACACGTATTCATGACTGCAGTTATGGATCTAGCTGTGTGGCAGGTGAAATCCCGGAGACAGATCTCTAACACTGAGGCATTACTGTTCTCAAAGAATGCCCAGCTGAGGCTCCACAGCTGGTTCAATGCACAGCCCATCCAGAAGCAATGGTACCCTGCCATGAGCCCACCTCCCCAGGTTTCACATACATGCTCTCCAGGTATGTTCATTAGAACATGCAAATGCTCATACTGGTTCAGACCACATGTCCATCTAGCTCAGTATCCTGTTGCCACAAGTGGCCATAAGCAAATGCCTAAGGAAGAACGAGAACGGGGCAAGTGTACATGAAGTGCTTTCAAAATGTGTCTATTCTCAGCTCAGAGTTTTTCCCAAGTGGTTTCTTTATTAAATAATCTTGAACGAATCTCTCTTTTAACTACTTCTACGTCTCCCCTTGAAGACTTTTGCATCCATAAAATCCTGTTGTTTGCATTGAAGTCAGCTTCTATTAGTTCCATTTGATGGCCCCTCATTTCTGTATTTGAAGAAACACCAAAGTCAATTCCTTTCCACCCTTTCTATGTCATACAGAAATATAGAATATATAGAATCCCATATTCTAATTCCATCATCTATATAGGGAATATTTATGAATATATATTCAGAATATATAGATTAAGCTATTGTATGTGAATAATATAATCTATATTCCGTACAGAATTTCATATTCATATACAAGCTGTAGGCAAACCATGGCTTTATTTTTGTTTCCTAATAAATTCTAATATTTGGGTTGTTTTTCTGATGTTTTCACAAGTTATGGATATTATAAAGACTTTGCTTCTAAATGTTAATAGCCAGCTCGGAGTCCATCGCTTACATATGAAAGCTAGCTTATATGTGAAGCTAGGATTTTTTTTCCACACATATTTCTTAGTCAGTCTGTCTTACAAAGGCCTCTTGTGGTCCCTTGCAGTCTGCCTTTATTCCTACTAGCCTGAATATCTTCATATCACAAACTTTCGTATCACACCAGCAAACTTTCTCATCTCACTACTAAATTCTTTTTCAGGTCACTTAAGAGTGTAATGAACAACACAGACCCCAGAAGAGAGCTCTGGAAAGACCAGTGGTGACCTTCCTCCACTGTAAGAAGTAACCAGTACTCTTACCCTCTGCTTCCTAACTTGTAACCCGTTATTTACCCATAAAAGGACCTTTTATTTAATCTCATGACTACTAAATTTCCTTGGAAACTGTTGATGATGGTGTGCTGGGTTTGAGTGTGTGGTGGGGTTTTTGGTAGCAGGGGAGGAGGCTACAGGGGTGGCTCCTGTGAGAAGCTTCTTGAAGCTTCCCCCAGTTCCAAGTCGGACCCACCTCTGGCCAAGGCTGAGCCAATTAGCAACAGTGGCTGCACCTCTGCAATAATGTATTTAAGAAAGGGAACCTGGCAGGAGGAGTTGGAGTTGTGAGGAGCTGTGAGAAGGACACCTGTGCAAACACTGAGGTTAGTGGAAGAAAGAAGGAGGAAGGCGGTGGAGGTGCACCCAAGCAGAGACTCCCCTGCAGCCCGTGGTGAGAGGGCAGGCTGTCCCTCTGCAGCACGTGGAGGTCCATGGTGGAGCAGATGCCCACCTGCAGCCCGTGGAGGACCCCACGCCAGAGCAAGTGACTGCGCCCAAAGAAGGCTGGGACTCTGTGGGAAGAAGAAGCCCCCACTGTTGCAGTTTGGTGCTGAGAGGACTGCAACACGTGGGGGTGACCCATGCCGGAGCAGCTCGGGAACAGCTGCGGTCAGTGGGAAGGACTTACTCCGGAGAAAGTTTGTGGAGGACTGTTTCCCATGAGAGGGACCCCATGCTGAAGCACAGGAAGAATGTGAGGAGTCCTCCCCCCGAGGAGGAAGAAGCCATGGAACTGACCATAACCCCCATTCCCTGGCCCCTGTGCTGGTGGAGGAGAAGGCAGAGGAATCAGGAGTGAAGTGGAGCCCAGGAAGAAGGGAGAGGTGGGGGGAAGGTGTTTTTAAGATGTGGTAATGTTTCTCACTGTCCTACTCTGTCTGTTAGGTGTTGGTTTTGTTATTGTCTGAATTAAATTGATGTTCTTTTTTCTTCCCCTAACAAGTCTGTCTTTTGCCCATGACCATAATGAGTGAATCATCCCTCTCTGTCCTTATCTCGTTTTCTGAGCCTTTTGTACTATTTTCTCCTTCTCAGTCCTGAGGGGGGGAGGGGGAGTGAGCAGCTGCATGGTGCTCAGTTGCTCTCTGGGCTCAAACAATGACCGATGGTACTGTCAAAAGTCTTCAAAAGTCCAAGCAGATTGGATCAACTTGACTGTCCAGATATTTGCTGACACCCTTCAAAAAGAGGATTATAAAGGACTTCCCTTTTTAGAAGCCACATTGACTCTTCCGAGGTAACTTGTATGAACCCAGGTAACTACTCATTCTGCCCTTTATTAGTCTTTTCACAAATTTGCCCAAGAGGTCTGTTGTATAATCCCATAGTTCCCTTGATTCTCTCTGAAAACTATTTTACAGCTGGTATCTATTTGCTACACTCTAGTCCTCAGGTATCAAGACTACAGTGAGCAGTTACAGACTACAGTAAATCTTCTTAGAACTACTGGATGAAATAACTTCTAGTATTGGTGAGTTGTTAATGTTCATCTTGCCCATTTGTCACATAACCTCTTTTACAGTCATTTCAGTTTCAGTCAGATCCTCTTCTTGGAAAAGTATTCTGGCATGTGGGTTTTCCTAGTTTCTTCCACAGTGAACATCAGTTTCTTCTCAGAAAAGCTCTTCTGCTCTCTGTAGTGCTTCTTTTATACCCTGATCATTGATCAACCCTACAGACTTTCTGATGAGCTTCTTGATGTGTTTGAAGAAGGATTTAGTGCTGGTTTGGAGACCTTTAGCAAATTGCTTCTTCCAACTTTCTTCTTCTTTTTGGTCTGCTTAATTTTATTTTTATGTGTTATCAGACAGAATGTATGAATTTTTCTATTTTCTTCATTTAGGTATGACTTCAGTGTTTTGAAGGTTGATTCTTGCTTCTAATAACATGTCTTCCTTACTGTTTAGTCATGCCTAGTTCTTCTTACTTCTTACCTTTACTCAAGCCTGTCTTAATAGGTTGCGTGCACTGGCATATAACCTTAATATATTAAATGCATAATTCTGCCATGTCCCAGGTATTGGCCTCTGGTGATTACATTTATGCACATGTTAGTTAAGGAGGAAGAGAAGGTTACATAGTTCCTGCCAAGAGCACAGGTGTTACACGCAGTACTAGCCAAACTGTGGCTCTGACAGTCAAGACATCAGACCTACAACAAAGCAGAAACCCTGTGTCATTTCAACAAAACATGTTCCCCCTCCCATTCCAAGCAGTGGTCTTATACTACAGATATGTACTGGTAACCATATTCTTCATATGCCTCTCCAGGCCACAGCCCTCTACAGCAACGCCGAAAATCCCAACCTGCTTGTCCAGTGATGGATCCTGCTCACAATCTTCTCTTCTCTCCAGTCTGGAGAAGGTGCAGTCCCAATGAGTATTCAAAATGAAATTAGTGATTAACTGAATCCTAAAAGTAAGGGAGTGTGGTGGTTTGACCTTGGCTAAATGCCAGGTACCCACCAAGTCGCTCTATCACTTCCCCCCTCTTCCCCTTTTTTTCCTCAACAGGGCAAAGAGGGGAAAGAAAATAAGATAGGAAAAAAAACCAACCCTTGTGGGTAAAACAAAAGCAGTTTTAACATAAGCAAAGCGAAGCAAAGGTCCGCGCGTGGAAGCAAAAAAAAAGAAAACAGATTTATTCTCTACTTCCCATTAACAGGCGATGTCGGGCCTTCTCAGGAAGCAGGGCTCCAATACGCGTAGTGGTTGCCTCGGAGGACCAAGGGTGACCCCACCCCCTTCCTCCTTTCTCCCAGCTTTATACTGAGCAGACGTCATATGGTATGGAATATCCCTTTGGTCAGTTCGGGTCAGCTGTCCTGGTTGTGTCCCCTCCCAAGGTCTTGCCCACCCTGTCCCACTGTGGGAGGGAAATGTTGGAAAGAGCCTTGGTGCTGTGTAAGCACTACTCAGCAGTAGCCACAACACCAGTGTGCTATCAACACCCTGCCAGCTCCCAACATAAAACACAGCACCACGAGGGCTGCTATAGGGGAAAACCAATTGCAGCTCAGTCAGACCCAGTACAGGGAGGTAAAAGGACAGACAGCCAGTCATAAGCAAAAAGCAAAATGAAGGGGTGTCATGGAGTCATTGTCCAAAACAGCACCAAATACACTGAGAGTAGAGTCACAAAGTGCAAGAGTCATACTGCAGCCACTATTTCAGAGATGCCTCTCATGGCCACTTTTCCCTGCTGCCATCCAGTGCTGATACGATTTGGGGATATCACTCTTACGTTTCTTCTGGTAGGCAAAAAACAGATCATATTTTGCCATGCTGCCCTTTTGCCATTCTAAGGGATCAACAAGTCTATTTCAGCAGAAACAACCCTGTACTGGAAAAAAATGAAGAGTTTATAAAGACAACGTATGGGGTGAGAAGACATCAGGATTAGAGGCAGCAGCGACAAGCAGTACTTGTAAGGTGAGGAAATCTGCCATGTTGGCAGGGCAGAGTCTAGAAGTGGGGGAAGGGAGCAGCTAACACTCAAGCGATTAGGAGGAAAAGAAAAGCGGGTGAATGAGAGACTCGGCGAGAGGAAGTGCTTGAGGAGATTGTGAGAAGGAGCAGTCTGCAGCCACACAGGCTGCAAGATGTGACTTGTGAATGTGGTATACCTTGAAGATTGGCTTTCCCTGTGGGAGCAGGCCTACTGCCTGTGGCGGTTTCAGGGTGGACAACAATGGCCTACAGTCTGCAACCTGCTCAGCCCGGTCCTGGCTCCCTCCTTGCCTCACAAGAGGCCACACAGCACACAAACGGCTATAATAACATGAGCAGTGTTTGGATGTTGACGTCCAGGCAATCTTCAAAGTGTACCACTTCACAGTTAAAATGCCTAAATGAAAGTCCAAAGCTCTTTTGAAGTGAGAGCTGAGGGCTCAGTGACAGATCCTGGAGGACACTCACTGCTCAGTGGAAATGCACTGCTCAGTTGGAAATGTCTACTGTGGCATGCACCGCAAGCCATCACACCCCCTGAAACTCAGCAGGACCTCTAGTTGTTAACTTAATACACATAAATCAATAATGACTATTAAGAGTAAACTGGAATATAAATGATGGGCTTGTTAAACAGAGGGAGAGGCACTGCTTTTGTTCTTATGAGTAGTATGATCAAACTATTTTTGACCTAGGTTAGTGTTAGAAATATTTATTTCAAACACAATAAGCAGATTTAATACATTTTAAATGAAAGATGCTTCATATTTATTCTTTGCCTTGCGTGAAGCCTTTTTCACTTAGCACAGGGAGTTAATTAAACTAGCCTTCACTAATCTGTGTGACAATTTACACAGTAATTAGTTCAACAGGAACAGACAAGACCTTACAGTTCTTCCAAGCCTCAAAGGTGATACGAGCCTCAAGGCCAATTGCTACAAGATTCAACCAACCCTCCTGCACATTCCCCTCAATTCCCTAGCTACAGATCAACTTTTAGAAACAGCCCCTCTGGCTTTCTGGAGTCCTACACTTTGAAATCCTTCACTGAGAGTAAGTGGAGTTAACACCACCCATTAGTACAACAGTATTTGTGAAAGGTAGTTTTTGAAGAATTTGCCCTATAATTAAGGTATGTGTGTCAGCATCCTCTTTAGTGGCATTGGCAATTAACATTACTAATAGACGTCTCATGTCTGCAGTCTCTTATATGTTATTTTGGCCCTCTGTTTCAGGTTTCTAGACAGAAGAAATGCTACTCATTTACAAGAAAACACTTCTGTATCTTTCTGGAACAGCTGTTAGCTAAAAATCACAGAAAAAAGTTAGAGCGTGTATCCTGTCTTAGGTTTATGCAACAGAAATTAAAATAATAAGGTGCTGGAGAATCTAAATGCTGGAATACAGGCAGTGTTTCCTTGCCATCATGATCCATATATGAAAAAGACACAAACTTTAAAGTGAGGTGGAGTAATGAAGAGAGATACAGAGAAGTGGTTATTTTTCACAAAATAAATTTCTGAGAAGGCTCCATAGATAGCAGCTGTTTCTAGTCATGATTCAACACAAATTTGGTAATGCTGATATGACACACCAAAGATGCTGTGTAAAATGAAGGTCTTCTTGCCATACAAGATGGCTGTGCCCAAATCTCTAAATATTCTGAATAAAAGCCATTGAAATAATAAGCACTGTGATGTCTGGCAGCAACTCTCTAAAACCACTAGTGTACATACTTGTCACTCTTCTAAATAGTTCCATGACTTTGTATAGAATGAAAAACTTATTTCTTGTTATTACCTGAAAGATTATACATTGCTCATATATTACATGAACACGTTGTCCCTGCTCCCCTCTGCACTGAAAATATGCTAACGTACATTTTGGTGATGAAAAAAAAAAAAAGGCCACTTAATCAGATTGCTAGAAATGAAGAAAAAGGATGACAGAAACTTAGAAATAAAATTCCACTCTTGACTTACATGCAGGGTAGATACAATTACAAAGTCACCAAATTTATGGGGGAATGTCACCCTTTCTTTGTAAGGCCTGTTGTACATAACTTCCTTTCCAAACTCATAAGAACATGTACAACTTTCCTATGTATTCTGTGTGTATGTATTTTTTATCATAGAATCACGGAATCATAGAATGGTTTGGGTTGGAAGGGACCTTTGAAGGTCAACTAGTCCAACCCACCCCTGCAATGAGCAGGGATATCTTCCACTAGATCAGGTTGCTCAGAGCCCCGTCCAGCCTGGCCTTGAATGTTTGCGTAAGAAGTTAAAAAAACCACAACTTCACCAGTAAGATAAAACATTGTTTTTAAGGCAAGAGTGGGCATTGATGAGGTTCATTGCAATGGATGTATGGAAAAAATGTTACCATGTTTCCCCTCAGCTCTGGGAGCAGATCCAGCATGATGCAGAAGTGCTGTGAGCAATTGGTCCCCATACCCTGCAGGTGCCAGGCAGAAAGGGACAGTGATGTCTAATCCGCTGCCTGGGAGAGTCCCAGGAAGAGCTCCACACACTCAGCTTCTGCTGGTAAAACAGTCACTCCACTATGCTCAGCGCAACAGAACAGGGAGGACAGGACGTTCACCTTTAGAGAGAAGTTCTGTAAGCTCCTAATGCGCCAGTGATGGCTGTGGCTTTTGCACCTTTAGAAACAACATGCTTAGACTTTACCCAGAAGCATTTCCTATATCCTATTAAAAATTCACTGTATTTTTTTCTCTGTGGGGGACACCTCCTCTCGACATCTTCTAAACATCACAATTCTTCATAGCTTTCATCACATTTTCATCAGTTGTTTCATAGCCTTGTTTTTGCTGTTTGGTAACCAGGAATCATGTAAGCTCCTCTTTGGGCCAGACTAGTGGTGCCAGAAGCTACACCAAAACAAGGAACATCCTGCAACCTGTTATTGCTGCCGTGCTCTAAGGTCCTTATTTCCACATGCACCACACAACTTCCTAGTGGGGAAGCATTCCTCCGTGGCCCCACGTCAGCCTGCTGCGGAGTGTGAAGGCGGCTGTGTGCAGCTCAGCCCCGCTCTTGTGGCACACTGCCGTGCCGTTTCCATTGACTTGCTTTTCCGTAACAAAAATTGGGTTTAATTTTCTTTCTCCATACAGCCGTGCTCACATCTGCAGTTTGGTCCTGAATAAAGCCTTTCTTTGACAGAAAAATTTCAAAGGACATTTTACTAACAATTCAACTAGTACAGCGTACTAGATAGACACGTACTCTGGAGAAACACACCTGTCTGTGCTGCTCCCGCCAGCACAGAGATGAGCTGCGTAAGAGCCGCCAGAATTAAATCAGGGTGAAGTCACTTCTGAGATGTGGTTCTAACGCCCAGATCAAGGACTTCTGGTCTCTACTCTTTCTTCGGGAAAACCTTCAAGGAGAGTAAACATGAAACTCTGCCCCGTTCTTCCCCCGTGGAAGTTACCGCTTTGCCTCCACTCCGCAGGGCTGTAGGCCTGTGCCCCTGCAGCGGCAGGACGCTGCGGGCCGCGCTCGCTCCGGGGGACGTTGCCCAACGCGCCCCGGGACGGGACGGGACGGGACGGGACGGGAGGGTACGAGGCGGGGCAGCACCGTACGGGGAGGGGCGGGGCGGGACCCTACGGGGCGGGGCGGTACGGGGCGGCCGCGGCGCCGGCTCCCGCCGTCCAGAGGGCAGCCTGTCCCAGGGGTGCCGGTGTGCGCAGTGCTCCCGGGGCTCGCCATGCCGGTGTCGCTCCAGGCTCCGAGGGGGTCAGCGCCGCCCGCCTGCCTCCGCCCGCCCGCCCGGAGATAAGCAAAGCCATGACCGCAGCGCCTCGGGGGCCAGATCTCAGTTTTTTAAAGGAGGAGGAAGCCAGGGCGATTTTTGAGGTGCTGCAGAGGGACTCGGAGCTCCGGCGGGCCGAGAAGGACAGAGTCAGGTACCAGGCTTAACGCCCGCCCGCCGCACGACGCGGGGCCGGCAGCAGGCTTGCGGCGGGGCAGCGGGTGGGAAGAGGGGCGGCGGCCGGCCGCCCCGTGGAGAGGGGTGTGCGCCGGCCGAGGCGCCGCGGGGCTGCGCGGGCCGGGCTCGCTGCGCGGGCGGCTGCGGTCCTGCCGCGGCTTCGGGGGAGCGGGAGCGCCGCCCGCCAGCGCCGGCTGCCGCGGGGCCGCCGGAGCCGCCCGTCCCCGGCATCCGCAGCATCGGGAGGCTTGGGAAACGCGTGTTGTGACAGGGGCGGCTCTGAGTCACGGCTGCTGCTCCCCGTGGCTCCTCGCCTTCCCCGAGGAGGAGGAGGCCACGTCGGCCTCTCCGCGTGTCGCTGGCAGGGGTGTAGGCTCAACACCGGTACCCGGGAGCAACGGCGACGGGGGAGTTTTGCGGGACCTTGCAGGGAAACGTGGCGGCTCTGCGGCTCCCGGGCAGATCCCGGAGCCGATCCTGGCAGCTTTTGGAAACCAAGCCAGGCACCCCCCTGACTGAAAGGTTGTTTGCAAGACCCTTCCAAGTGACTTAACTGCATTCCCTCCGCATTCAGGTACACAAGTCACAGCATCTTCTATGAGCCATGTGAAGAAATAGAACAGCCTCGACCTCGTTTCTAGCTCCTATCTCCCCTGTCTGCAATCACCAAAGCTATTTGTGAAGATAGTGAAAGCAAAGGTCAAGGAATTAATGAAAGTTTTTGCTGGAAAAATGAGCCCTTTATTATTAAAGGTTATAATTTCTTCCTCTAGATGAGACTTGAGGTACCTTGTGGACAGTTTGCAAGCAAGAGGCAGTGTCCTCTCGGATTCCCAAGTGGGCACTTTTTACAAGTAATGCTTTCATGTAAGATGTAGAAGGAATGTTAATGAGTAACATTTCTGTCAAGTGGATTTTTGTACTGTGTATTTCTTATTTCAGTCAAGTGGATTTTATGATGGTCATGGTTAAACATTATGTGTCAACACTGACTTGCATCCAAAACTTGTTTTCTGCAGCATGTGAACCCAGACTGAGTTACATTTAGTGATTTCTTTCTTCCATAATTTGGCATTGCCTCTCTTTCTTTGATTAATTGCTGTTCCATGTGTCCCATTATGAGCCAAAAAAAAAGGAGGAATATTTTGCTAGATATGGAGAATTACATGGCTGGATAGTTGTAAGTTTTAACTCTGGGTGAGACTAAAGCCAGAGCAAGTACAGTGAAGCTTCCAGTGCTGTAGAGAGGCTTGTGAAGCAATAGCCTACTCTTGAACTCAAGGCTTTCACCTGCCCCAAAACTTGTATTTGTTTCTCTGTCTGCATACTTAGGACTTTGTCAATAGAAAGTGGTCTCTCTTTATGCAAAAGTAGTCAAAATAAACATGGTATAAGAGGACGTTTCTGGTGATGCTTTACTGAGATGGAGTCTACTTTAAATCTCTGTTGAAGAGGCATCTAGAAGTTGAGCAGAAGATAGGTGAAGCATGTATGATCAAGGTGCCATACTGAAATCTGTCAAAGGCTTTGGGCAAGTTTCTTAATCTCTCTTGGGCCTAATAAAAGTACTTTCTTTCTCACTCCACTTGTCTACCTGGTCTTATTTAGACTGTAAGCTCTTCAGGCCAGGGGACTCCCATCAGGAGCAGACAGGTTCCAGTCTGTGTGGTGTTGCCCTGTGCTACTGTAATCTACGTAATAACAGCGATCACCCTGGAGGGCCAAATCCTGCAGTTCCTATATGACCGCAGTGAGCTTCAGAGGCTCTAAACAAAATTGCATTTGCTCCTCTTGGTCCCATATGCCTGCCCCCTTGGCTCTATGTCTTCTTATTACTATTATTTTGAAAATTAACTTTGTACACATTTTTTTCAGTTCAAAAGTTTTAAAATAATGCCTGAGCACTGTGGCAGCCCATTCCTGGGATGCTTTCAAAGTGTGATTTTGAAGCTATTTGATTTATGCCAGCAATCAAATGAGGCATATAGGAGATGTTGTGGAATGGAAGGAGCAGTTTCATCAATACTGCTTTTTTGCATGAAGTCACTGAAGTGAGTTGTCCCCCGAACTGCTCTTGAGCATGGTTTTGGATAAAGCTAGTTGGAGCTGGGCAGGACTGGGAGCAAGTCAGTAATAACCAGTGGGCTCATTGGTCAAGTTTGTTCAGTGGCCATCTTTATTTACAATATAGCATGTCCTTGTATAGACCAATCTAGACTGGATTGACGGGGAATGAAGCATTTTCTGGCAGACCACAAGTCAGGTCTTAATGACTGCGCTGATTTTGTGCATGCTGTTTGATCTCATACGAGCAAGCACATAGCTGTCTGGAAATCTCTTAAAAGATCAATGAAAATTTGAAATCCATTCCCAGATACAACTCTGGAATCAAAAAAGCAGGTATGGGCTTTTCTCTTTTTACAAGCTGCATTTCTTATATTAAAAAAAATGTAAATACCGGTTAATTTTTGAAAGACAGAAATAAGATCAAAAGATGAATCTTGACATCCTGCATGGCTTATCATGTCCAACAAATGACAACCATGATTCAAGGGAGCTGATTTTCACATAAACATGAATGTATTGCAGTGCAGCATGAAATACTGACCTCCTCAAATTCCTTCTCAAGTGCATTGAGCTCTCAGCTATGTAACCATAATTGTTTCCAGACAAATATATATTTTTTTCTATTCTGATTGCTTGCCTACACTGGAAACTTGATAGAACCACCAGATCTCTCTTCACCCAGACAGCCCACGCCTTTATGAAATTAAACACGTATTGGGCCATTCTCTGGGAAAAGGTTAGTTGCTTTATACAACCCCTTTTCATCTCCCTTTCTTCTTCTCTCAGTGGCCTTTTGTGTGGAGCAGGACTGTGTGACTTATGTGGCCAATTGTGCACATTCGTGTAGCTGTAGGCCCCACTTTGTGCTGTCCCTCCCCATTCCTCCAGATGCCCCAGCACATCCTCTGGGTACCGTCAGCCCTTTCTCGTCTCCCTTGGCAGGCTTCAGACCTCTAAGCCTGGCTTGGAAGACCTCTCAGTATTGCTTTCCCTTTTATGCAGAAATGAACTGTGTGACCTGTTGGACCTTTATTTGTTCTTGCTACTGACAGGGAGCTGAGCTCCTGATGTGCCCTGGGCTACTGGTTCCCAGGACTGCATTTTTTTGCCGGTTTTCTCCTTTTCAGTGCCCTCTCGTGGCTCCTCTCAGCAGTACCTTTGAACAGCAACAGCAAACCAGCCGTACCTGACTCGTTCTCCCACAAAACAGGTTCAGAGAAGCAGCAGCAGTCAGCTTTGGTATAACTCACATGACTGTTCACTGACATATACACTAAAAATAATTTAGAAACTTAGTAATCACGTATTTAATAATTTAAAAGAAAAAAATACACATTAGTTTGGGATTTGGGTAACACCCAGCTTCAGTGTTCTTTGTTGTTCATCAAATCCAGTCTCATTCGTAATACCAACTTGGAGAAAACCTCATTTATCATAACCGTTGGTGTGGGAGAAAAAATGGAATATAGGATCAATATTAATAGATATGCATCATTCCATAATAATAACTGCAATGTTAAGACAGAAGTCCAACTCAAGTCACAAAATGTTGTTTTAGTAAGCCTGGTTAATGAAACTGATGATTTTGTAGATTCTTGTGGAAGAAGGTGCCTTCTCCCAAATATTTCAATCACAGTTAGATGCCCAGGAGGAGACAGGGAGAAATCCAGCATGTTCAGAGGGCAGTATCATGTTCCAGTGGCTCACTAACAATTCAGTTTCCATAAGGACACAACGAATGCTTGCTGTAGGCACAGTTATTAATACCACAGGTCAACTTTCCACACGTAATGAAATAGGCCTGAAAATCATGACATAAAAACATTCCAGGTCATATTCGACTTCTGGTTTCAAGGCTTCGGGGTGCACCCAGCTCCTCTTCTCAAGCTTTGTTCTGCAGCTGCTGGGGACAGAAATTAAAAAAAGAATTGACAGCTGATATTTACATGCAGAGCCCCAGGTCCTAAAGGCTTAATAAACCTGCAGGTGCTTCTGTTTTCTGTCCTTTCTCCAAGAAGCTGATGGGCAGGGTGACAAGGGAGGCTGGCTGCTTCCCATCTCTTCAGGACAGCACTTCCGAGCCTGGCAGGCAGCAAAGGGACTGGCAGTCCCTGCAGGAAGGCTCAGCAGCGGTAGGGCATTAAGCAATGGGATACAGAGGTGGAGCTCAGCCTTTTATCTCCGAGGCAGCTCCTCCCTCTGCAGAGTGTGGAGAGGCGGACAGTGCCCAAGCAGGTGTCTTTCCTGTCATCTTCAGGGCTCCAATGCCTCAGACTGCCTGAGCACTGGGCGCAAAGATGCCCCTCCACCGCTGAAACAGCACCAGGGCCCAGAGAAAGCAGCTGAGATGAGAGGAGCCAGGAGACATGGAGCCAGCTACTTAAAAGACGCAGCAGGTAGGGTGTTGTGGCATGGGAACAAGTAGCTGGTACATTTGCATGTTGTCCAAAAAATGAACAGTTGGGAGATACAGCCGAAGAGCTATGGATAAATAGGGAATGTATTTAAAAGAGCAGAAGAGCTCCGAATTCTTCACTTATTAACTTCTATTTAGGAGATTTGTCTGTGCTATATAATGCTCCTATTATGACTACATACAATAGCCTTGTGTCGTTTTAGTTTATTAATCCTTGAGAAGAAGGGAAATACTGTTATCTTCACTTTCAAATGAGACACTGAAAAAAACTGAGACTGAGCCACTGAACAGGGAAATGAACCTACCTCTCTGAATAGCAGTTTACCTGCTAGATCATGTTTCGAGAAGTAACTATGCCTGTATTGTGTAAGGAATTTTTTCTTTTTTCAGTAGGAAGAATGGAAAAAAATTAACTACCAGCTCTAGGATATATCTTAGGCATCAGCCACTGTCTGAATAGGAACTGAAAACAAGAGCAAAGGGAAATGGAGCTTTTGGGAGAGAATAGCACTCATTCCCTTTGCTTTAATTTGTTTTGCTTATTTCCAGGTTGATTTATGCTTTTGCTTTTTTTATTTAGTAGATTTATTCTTATAGATCTATGACAATGAGAATAGATGGCAGCAAAGCAGAGGTTTGTTTTAATTTATCCTCAAATTTAAAGATGAAAAGCAAAAGAAATTAATTGGGAGGTACAGTCAGCACCACTCATTTTTGGTGACCCATTAACAACATATGATTTTTGTGGGAGGGGTGAATCCCCTCCTTACTTTGTTTTAGACAGTATCTACAACAAATCATTTGGACATAGTTATTTGTTACAGGAACACAACTGTTCTTACTGCCTTACGGCACATCATTTGTTACAAATAATTCCTTATTGTACTCTCTTGACTGACATTTGCTCTCATGGGTCTGGCAATAGAAGGTGGGAATAAAACGCTGTGTGGGGAATGTATTTTTTCACCTTCTTACTCAGAACTTTGGAAGGCATTTGTTGCAGAGTTGCAGACATACTCAGCACTTTCTTGGTGCTTCAATTATTTTGTCTTGCTTACAGTTTGAGGGGTCTGACACTGCAGCCTTCATTTTGGCTTATTCACAACAGTAGTCCTGTTGACCCTCTTGCAGCCTCTCAGAGACTAAGGATACTTCTTGGGTATTAGAGATCTAGATTATGGGCCTAATTCCTTATAATTACAAAGAATTTCTAGAATCAGTCCCAAAATACCCATAAGGTGCATGGGTGAGGGGAGCAGGCAGGATACCAGGACAGCATCCCTTGGGTATATTGTCGTTCCAGTGGAGCTCCCTCCCTGAACAAAGCATTAATAAAGAAATTCTTTCATAAGTGATACTCCACCCGGAATGTTTCAGGGCACAAGTGCTCTATTGTGTCTTGTTTGTGGAGGAGATACTATTATTATTTACTACTGATACTGTGCCACCGGCATGTTTAGTGGTTTGTAAACACTTATGAAAACAGGTCCTTGAAGCCCTGAAGCACTAATATGCTAAAGAAGTGTAAATAGAAGGGGAAATGGCAGGGAAGACTGTGATTTAAAAACCTTTACTTGGTTTGGTAAACAATTACTGTCATAAATAATCCCACTTTGGGTCTCCCCTTGTTCGAGTGGGAGTACTGTAACCAAAGGCAATTAGTTAAATTGCATATGAAGTTTTTTCCTCTACGCTGTTTTTTAATAATCCTATCTTGTGGTGGGGCCTGGAGTCAAGGACTAGGGCTTCAGGTGAGCAGAGGAAGAGCAGGTGGTAACAGCTGGGGGTGGGTGGGCACAGCATGTGCCATTTTCTGTTTTGGTTTTTAGCCCTGTGCACCTGGGCTAACTAAACTGAAGTATGTGGTGTAACTCCGCTTTTACATCTACAGAGCAGGGTCCAGACTGGCATTGCTGCCAGCTCATTGGTCTTGTCTTTTCATAGTAAACTAATTTCAGTGTCAATGAAAGGTCAATCTTTTCCTCCAAAGCTTTGCACTTTGTGTTTGAGAGCCCGGGGTTTTCTACAGTGTGTGTGGTGGCAGAATGAGACCCAGAAGAGCCTGTCTGTTGTACACTGAATGTGTTTCTTCTTTCTTCACGTTACTGGGGCCACGGGGACTCCCCATGGAGCTGGCAGGGCAGGGCCTCACTGCCAGGGCCTGTCCCACCATCCCACCGCCCCAGCAAGACAGATGGGGGCAGCCCCAGCGCGATCACCATGGTGGTGTGGCCAGGCCGTGGGCTTGAGCCAGGGCTGGGATCGGGCCTGGTGAGGGTAACCAGGTCCACCCCAGCCCGGTCATCACGAGGCAGGGCTGTGGTGAGGATGCAGGTCCAAAGTCAAGACATGAAGTCACACCAGGGTCAGACCTAGTGACAGTGACCATGGTCAGCCATGCCCCCGCGATGGCTGGGCAGGCCAGGGGTGGGGTGTGTGAGCCGAGGCCAGGTTGGGATGTCAGCCCAGGGGTCAAGGCCCGGCTCAGTGGAGCAGTGGCCATGCACAGACAGAGCTGGGGACGCATCTGGGGCTGTAGCTGGGGCAAGGCCCAGTAGGACACCCTCTGTTTAAAAGCAGCTCCCAGGGGAAGGAGGGGTGGCCCTTGCTGAGGCCTCTGGCTGTCTTCATGACAGCTTTCTCCAAGGCCACCAGCTCTGCTCTTTCCAAGCTGGCCCTGGGCCATGGCAGCCAAACCCGCAGGGGCGGGGAGGACATGCTCGGGGCATTTTCACCCATGCTCATTCAAACACAGGCCTTGTGCCAGGGTTCAAACTAATGTTTGCATTTTCAAGTGACAAAATACTATAAAAATTAAAATAATAATGATTATTATTGTTATTATTATCTAGCGCACTTTCTGGTGTCACTAGGGCTGCCAAAAAGAAGATACTTGTTGAAACTGATGAGATTTAAGCCAAGGCTTACTCTTAAGCCCATGGGTAGACATTTTCTAAGTCCAATCTTAATGGTAAAAGTAGAATTAATTGAGCTTTGTCTGTATGGATAAATTGACCAGGCTTCAAGAATAAATAGGTCAAGCACAGCAGTGCAAGCTGGCATTAACTGCTGAGTAGACAGTCAGTATGGGGAGTTATTCTGGAATAACTAATGCAGAACAGTCCGATTTTGTTAGTCTTTCTACAGAGTTGTGACCCAGTTAGGGACTTGTGCACCTTGTAGGAAGTCTGTGCACCTCCCAGGTTTGACTTTTCCAATAGTAATGTCTCTATGTTCTCAACACCCTCTGTCTTCTCCACAGTCCAAGTGCAGAAGTTAAAATAATAATTGACACTAGTTAAATTGGAAATGGCCATCAGGTGGAAGAAGACAGCTTCCCATACTAAGCAAGCAAAGAGTCATGGAGGTGCATGGAGAAGAGAACTGTCTGAAATGCTGAAAACGTCAGTGAAGTATGGTCACTCTCATTGTAGCTCAGCTCTCTTACCTATGTCTGTTAAAAGTTGTTTGTAAAGCCAGTGGCGGGTGCAGTAGAGTCACTGGGACTCTGGAAGGTAATGCCATGTGAACTATAACACGCACTGCCTGTCATTGCTGTAAGGAAAGGAATTAATATCATTCTGCAGTGAGCAGCCTTGAAAGGACCCTAAAAATGTTTTCAGGTGCTGACAGCATCTACACACTGTCTGCGTCCCAACACCTTGAAGTCCTCGCACATATTTCAGAAATACTAAATTGGTTATGACAAGAAGTCGAAAAAGTGTTGCACAGGACCATGTCTGATTCATGTTCAAAGTGGCTGGTATCATCTCCCCTGGTACTGGCACAGCTGTGCTTCAGTGATGTGTTCAGGTTACATGTGTCTTGTAATCCTGTCAAAGACTGCAACGCGTGCTTTCCGTGGTGAAACCCGACATGCTGGAGTTTTGCTGGATTTGGTCCCTGAGGTACTTCAGATTCTTGGGTCCATCTAGACAAGCAGCACTTGCACCTCCTGTAGATGTGGCTCTTGGAGAGACTTAGCTAATGGCTGAGAACAAGGTTTGCTGGGCTGTATGTCAAGACTTCAGCTGACGTTCGTTGGTTTGTATCAGATACTGTTTTGACAGCATTTGAAAAATGTTGCGTGTGTCTGTCTCCTTTTCTTTTTTCAAGTTTAGTTTTTGTCAGTGGTTTATGTATACTGAATTTCACAGAAAATTTAATCATCCTTTAAAATCTTTTTGCTCTCTGAATCTAGTTTTCAAATCAAGTGGAGTTTGGTCCAATGGAGTTTTGCGCTTTGGGCACAGAGACCCCATTTTCTTCTGTGTTGCATAACTTTAACATGGGACTATATAGACTAAGGACTGACCTCAGTTCAGCCTTTTCTGTACTTGTTTTAAATTGAAAAATAACTTAATTCCCTGGAGCTGACAGTCTGAAAAGTTTCACAACTTACATATTTCATGTGAAAAATGCATTAAAGCAAGTAGGGAAAAATTGTGACTTTTTCCTGATGATTTGTGCATTTAAACGTTCACACGAAATGTATTTCTAATCCTTCTTTGCAGCTAGATTGTTATATTAATGCTCTTAAATGTAATAATCTGTATTTCAATGCCCGCATTTTAAACTCCTACCAGAAGCTATATTCTTTTTATCAGTCTTACCATGGAAATAAATAGTTATATGTACTGGTACCATACAAACTGTGACCAAACACATCAAAACCGCAAAACAAAAGCTAAGAGTAAATGATGAAAAATACAGTCTGTTTACACACAGTTTAATTTGTGTTTGAAATAATCAAGGAACTTCAATACTTCTGCTTGCCATGTCTTTGGATTTCCAGACATAGGGGCTTGAGTACAGAGAACTGTAGTCAAGCAAAGCTGCAGCAGTGTGGCTGGGGTTCTCTGCAGTCTGCTTCTTCCTGCATTGTAGACTTGCGTGTTCTCAAATACATATTTATATGTATATATAAAAATTATATACATATTATATTTTTAAGTATTATTATACTATAATATTTCTATTTCCAGTGGAAGAGTTGTGATAAATTATGAGATTCTAAGCTACTATAGCAGAGGATCTGTGCAAGTATATATTATATACATATATATAAGCATTATATTTCCAGATGAAAAACATCCACTATGACAACTTTTAGAGCTTACATTCATTCTTATGACTGCTTTCCTTAATTTAAAGCAATGTAAATGAGGCTTTTGTAGTGTTACATTAACACAGTGTGCAGGTACACTCTGACCTTCTGTCTTACTTCTGTTGACCAGAATCTTGCTTCAGCTCTGTGTGAGACTCTGCACAATTATCTGAGATTGCAGAGGTGTATTTTGAAAGCCCTAGGCTTCAAGCTTAGCTCTGTACAAACAAATGTCTAAGCCCAACTGGAGCCTCTCGGTTTTAGAGCTCTGTCCAAACCCATGGGCTATCATACACAAACCTGCTTGCAGAGATGAGACCTTGATCTTCATTTGAAACCAATTCCCCTCATTCAGAGTTCTTACCTGGCCTGTGTCTGTTTTCTTGGTTTTCCCCTTATGTTGTTACCTAGGAAAGGTTTTGCATAAAGTCATACAGTAACATGAGAAATAGCATCTGCATTGCATGTGTTTGTAAGGCAGTAAAATGTATAATACATGGCTGACTGTAAATTACTTGCATAGATGGCTGTCTCTTTGCATGCTATCAATATTTATAAAAGGTCTCACAGTCAACTAGCAGCTGTACCCTGGAAGATTAAATATGTCTGCTGTTAATCATTAGCTTCAGATTTACTGAGAGACCTAAGAAGACCTGATCCCCAGCCTTCCAACCCATCATGTGGCACACATGGTATACATCTGTATTTCCATGTAAGATTGCCAGGACAGAAATTTAGGACCCCAAAACTTATTCCTGTCATGAGATGTTTTTGGATCAAGACTACATCTATCCCTGCAAACAAATCAGAATCTTTGCATGGAGAATTATATCCACTGCATCTATTACCCTGTATTAATGCTAATGGACATTCCTATTAATCATCATTGTCATCACAGAATGGTTTGGGTTGGAAGGGACCTTAAATCATCTAGTTCCAACCCACCTGCCATGGGCAAGGACACCTTTCTCTAGATCAGGAAGTAATCTCATTAGAGAGATTAATTACTACCATCCAGAAGCTATGTGACACACTTTAAAAATGATAGATAGCATTCCTTCCCATTGATTCCATCATGGCTTTGTTTTATTATTACCATATAATATTAATAGAATCACAGAATGGTTTGGGTTGGAAGTGACCTTAAAGATCATTGAGTTCCAACCCCCCTGCCATTGGCAGGGACACCTTCCACTAGCAGGTTGCTCAAAGCCCCGTCCAACCTGGCCTTGAACACTACCAGGGAGGGGACATCCACAGCTTCCCTAGACAACCTGTTCCAGTGTCTCACCACCATCACAGTAAATAATTTCTTCCTTACATCTAATCTAAATCTACACTCTTTCAGTTCAAAACCGTTACCCCTCATCCTGTCACTACACTCCCTGATAAAGAATCCCTCCCCATCTTTCCTGTAGGCCCTCTTTAAGTACTGGAAGGCCACTAAAAGGTCTGCCCCGAGCCTTCTCTTCTCCAGGCTGACCAACCCCAACTCTCTCAGCCTGTCCTCATAGGGAGGTGCTCCAGCCCCCCAATCATCTTCATGGCCTCCTCTGGACCCTCTTGAGCAGGTCCATGTCCTTCTTATGTTGGGGGCCCCAGAGCTGAACACAGTACTCCAGGTTGGGTCTCACAAGAGTGGAGTAGAGGGGGAGAATCACCTCCCTCGACCTGCTGGCCACAGTTCTCTTGAGGCAGCCCAGGATACAGTTGGCTTTCTGAGATACGAGCGCACATTGCTGGCTTATACTGTTTTCCGTCCACTAATACCCCCAAATCCTTCTCCTCAGGGCTACTCTCAATCCAGTCATTGCCCAGCCTGTATTTGTGCATGGGATTGCCCTGACCCATATGCAGGACCTTGCACCTGGCCTCATTAGTATTGACAGCATAATAAAGTAACACCCTTTTTTTTGACCTGTCATTTGCAGCCTGTACATAGAGATTGTAAATCATCTGTAAAACATTCTTAGAGTGGAGCTTTCCCCTGCTTTGCAGTCACTGCAGAGGAAATGTCAGAAAGTCAGCCCGAGCTGGAGAGTCACCGACAGTTGTGACATTACTAGCGGTATTTCACCTCATTCACTCTTGTTGACCAGCTGCCCAAAGGACTAAAAGCTTTCATGTTCTAAGTACATATAAACTCAAATGATACATACTTACAGCCTTTTCTGTTTGTTCCAGCAGGGCTGAAATAATGTTCTCACTGTAAACCCAGGGTAGCTGCTAAAGATAGTTTCCTGTTAAAAGTGATGTTTTGAGGCATTGTTACAGTTTGAGATGGGTGATTAATCACCCTCAGCTCCTGTGATCTCAATTTTCAATGCTCTTTGCTTTAAAAACTTAATTTTATGGAGACAGTCATTGAGCTCCTGATTTCTGAGCTTTAACTGAGAACAACTGATGCCTGCGCTGTCAGAGCAGAGAGGAATTATGTGGTCAGCATGAGAATGAACCTCAGCCTTGCCCTTACCACATTTCCTAGTTTTCTCTTTTGAAGGGAAGTGTCAGTCTATGCACTTGCTGAGGGGGACAGACAAAAGCTTCAAGGGGAAATGATGTGTTGGACTTGGTGAGGGAAAACAGCAGCTAGAGCAAGTCATCTGCAGTATATTAATTTCATATAGTTTAATATGAGAAGTTAAAGTTTTGGGAAAAGAAGTAACTTTTAGCCACTGTACAAAGGGTGCTTAAGATAAAAAATTGTAGACACAAAAGACGTTGTGAGTTATAGAGTGGAAAGAAGTATTCAATGCACAGTGGGAGTCTGATAAGAATGTCTCCTGTATGCTGATAGTCTTGCTGCCTTTGTGGATTGTGTGTCATGAATGTACACATTGCTACTGTATTAGGCTATCTCAAAGCAGGTGATCAGCTTTAATTTAAAAGAATAAGTCTGCTGAATAGAGGTAATGTAATAATGTCAGATTTTGTGGTTTTTCTACTTTTTAATTAAAAAGAATAGAAGCGGAAATGGAAGGATTTTCCCCATGAGCGGACAAGGTGGAACTTCAGTAAGGGCAGAAAAGATGTTTTGCCTTTAATTCGCATATTCCCTGCTTGTGTCCCTGGTACACATGACTGGACTTACTGTGTGAATCTGTGTCTTTTGTCAGAAGAGTGTTCTGGTGACAAAATTACATTTACTATTTGCAGCTCTCTGCTTAAGTAGCCCTACTTGCTGCTTGAAAGTGTACTATAGCGTGGGTATCTTTGTGTTTAAAGTACTTCTGCCTATTAACTGTACAGTCTGGGAAGAGAAAATGAAGAAGATTAATTTCCTTTTCACTTTCTCCCTGATTCCATCTCCTGGCTTTGCACATTTTTGGAACCTAAATATTTAGGGATAATTGTGAGCGGGACACTTGATGAGCCTGTCAAAGTGGGATTGAAAACACATCCCATACAGTTCAGTGCTGGGCTGTGAAATGTTTCCCCAGTCCTTCAGGTGAACCGGTCTTGGCACTTCCAGTTACTCCCTTCCATCCAGGAATGTCACCACTAGGTGACTCTCCAGCAGCCTGACCTGATGCCTGTTCGGGACAGTGAAAGTCCTTCCATTACATTTATTGGTATCTGGGTCATGGTCAGAAAGAAACACTGAACTAATACGTTCCTTGGTTTTCCTTGTTGTGGCACATCCTCTTTGCCCATACACATCTTCAGTTTTATTGGTCACATACTCAGACAAATATGTCTTCTGAAGGCAACTTAGTGGCTTAATGGGCATTATAAAATCAAGAAATAATAACAACAAAAATGACAGCAGCAGTAATAATAATGAAAAGGATGAAAACTTAAATAGAAAACCAGTATTTTGAGGGAAGAGAAAATTAAATCTGAGTGGTTGTTTAGCAACAACCTAGCAGGTTAGATTCAAGCATTATTGCCAACATATTTTATTCATCAAAAGAGAGGAGGCCTTGATTTTTCAGAGAATTACTGCAGAAATGCTTAATTTTACATATACAAAAGCCAATGGGAAAAAAAAAAAGTGAATTTTCAGTTAGATCTTTTTACATTGCCTTGTAGTGTGTGCAACCAAAACATCAGAGTCAGTTTTCCTCTCTGATTCACGTATTTCTGCATAACGTTTTACATGTAATAATGAAGCTGACTTGGTTTATTGACATTAGCCAAACAGAAAACAGTAAGAAAGAAACATAAACAAAAGATTTCTTTAATGTGAGTAAAAATATACCAGCTACTAAGAATAAAGACTGCCTTTGAAAATAGATTTATTGTGTGTCTGACGTGCTAGGAAAGAGTATCTTGGCTCTGCATATCATTATTTTTCTTCCTGGTAGGATTAACCTGCCACAGGAGCTTCTCTGAGACCTTGGAAAGCAGAATGTTGTTGCTATCATATGTTTATATGAAATGGCAGATAATAATTTTTTCAAATTACTTGAGCTGTGGTAGTCTTTGCTGTTGTCAGTAATACTTCTTTTCCCCTTTTTTTCAAATAAGATGACAACTTGAAAGTATGTCTTTAAATTATTTTTACCAAATTAAAAGGAACTATAAGTAAGAAAATATTCTTGCATATGCATTTTAGAACTACCTGTGACTGTGATAACAGCCAGAGTTTTCTAGAAAATTAACTGGCCATAGAAATGATAGAGATGCACAGTTCACCAGTGTGGCATAATGTATAAAGCAGTGGGAAGGTGATAAGTTAAAGCAAAAAAATTAGGAAAGAACTGGTTCTTCAGGCACTATTTTTAAACATCTCTAGCCTTTTCTCACTGACAAAGTAAGGAATATAAACAGAGTAAAGACATACATTTTAGGTAACTGTTTTTGCAAATTATCTGGCCTGCTGTAGTTTTTATCTAATGCTTTCGGCACTGTTTTTATCTGCAATCCTTTCAGCCTTGTTTTCTCAGACACTGAGAGCTTGATCCAATGAGCAAATACGTCTGCTTACCCTTCACCCGGTGCAATTCCTTGTGCTCAGTGGTTTCTGTGTATCTGTTCTCTTGTGAGGTGTGTGATAAGAGTCCTTTAGGGCCAAATCCTACTTCTGCTGAAATCAATAGAGATCATAATTTCTGCTTTGGCAAAAGTGGGATTGAGTCCTCTGTCCCCTGCAAACAGCAGAGATGTCCCCAGACCTCCTATTTGGCAACCCAGTGTCTACTACCTTATACATCTGTCATCTGCTTTATATTCAGGCTGAAGATGGTAGAGAAAATACCTTTCCTCTTACAGTAGCAATTAAAGCTCCTTATTATCCTAACAGGAAGCAGCAGGGGGAGGCTACAGGTCTTTTCACAGTATTTATGATAACCCACATGAAAGTCTAGTACATACAAACATTTAGACATGAAAGTCTAGTACATACAAACATTTAGATTAACTTTTCCCTGGAGATGTCTGTATAAGAAATACTGGGACATCCTTGTGCCAATAAGGAAGAGATGTTTTTAAAAACAGTGCGAAGGAATCGCTCCCGAGTGATTCATTAGTTTAGATGCTGTGTAGGATAATAGATGGGAAAAGGTAACAAGGTGTAGCCTGTGAGGTCATTTAGGATTGCTGCCTGCTCAGGTTTGTGGAGCAGTCTCCTGTAAATTATCCTGGGAATGGAGTTGCTTTTAATCCTGCAACAGTTTACAGGTACTTTTCCCGGTCACAGTGATGTTGTGTCCTCTCAAAAAGAAGTGGCTCTGAGTGTCCAAAGTGGCTGTAGAGAAACGAGGAGGAAGGATGAATGGAACAGACAGGGAAGCAAGATTAGTACATTTGGCTTAGAGGGCATTAGGTGTTTTGACACTCCCACGGAGCAGTGTCTCAATGTATAATTTGCAATCCAAGTAACAATAGCGCTGCCTCAAAGGCAAGTTCATTGCAATACTGAGTGCAGATACCATCTCCTGCTGTAATTGTTTCTTCAGACAGGCTTTGCTTCTAGTTCACAACTGTCGTTCATTAGTATCATGAGGGGGCATGTAGACTTGACAGAGCAGGTATATAGGGAAATGATGTGGTTTGGCTGGGAGTCATTGCAAATGAGAAGTATTTAATAGTAATGCGATATTGCAATTACATATTACGTATCATTAATATTTGGTACTCGCATAACTATATATAGGGTTCAATATATGGGCCTGCATGTGTGTGTAAATACAAATGCACACAAGCAATTTAAGGGTTTGTTTCATGAGTTGAGGATGACAGCACAAGTCAAAAGCAGCTCAGGTAATGACTACAGATAATGCCAAGCATGTACCAGTAAAGACTTTACAGTGTTTAAATATTAATGCCAGTGTTTGTGCAAGGTTTTAAATACATTTTTCAGTGAAAGGCGTGTTCACGCAAAGCCTGATATGGTCGACGTTAGAGTAAGTGTGGGGGTTTTGTATTTTTCTCTTCTCTCTGGAATGCAGAAATGTAAAGGAAAGGGGTGTTTCTCTGTAAGTAACGTCAGTTTGTGGGCGAGCGGGCTGGGCACTCGCCGCTGGCGAGCGCGGCCGCCGCCGCTAGGGGGCGCCTGGGCCTCGCCCCGCCGCCTGGCCGGGAAGGGGCGGGCAGGCCCGGGCAGGCCCGGCCTGGGGAGAGCCGGCCCCGGTTTACAAGGCCGCAGGGATGGATTACAAGAGAGGGGCTCCACTTTCGGGCCTTCAGCAGAACCGCCGTGGGTTTGTTTTCCGGGCAGTCGCTGTGATTGCCGCCACGCCCAGAATACCTCATGCCTGGCTCTGCGTGCTTTTACTCCTCCTGGTATCTTGGATCCCCCTTGCTGAGGCCGCAGCAGTGAGGTCATGAAGTTGGCGCTTGAGAGCACTTTATTCATCGCCTCCTCCTGTTTCACATTACTGCTAGGCTGTTCTCCGTGCTGCGGATGGCGTTTGTGGTGTTTAGTCATTCCCATGGTGCGGCAATATCGGTGATGATTAACATTTTTGCCGTGGTAGTAAGTTTATTTCAAATGGCTAGTACTTGTGCTTGTGTCTGTGTAATCTTCTTCGAGGGAAATACTCATTTACCAAAAATGAATGTCTCCTGCCCTCCTTCAGATGCCACCTGATGAACAGTAGGTGCTAGTATGGACAGTATACCCTGTATAAATTCCAGATGGAAATACATCCATTTCCAGACTAGATACTTAAGTTTGTTTTGTAAAGTAATGTTGTCTCAGAGAAACTGTGGTTTTATTTAACTTGATAACTGAAATAATTTATGTTCTCTCAGAGCATCTGTATTCTTAGACATGGGTTTTACCACTGATTAAGGTGGAAGATTTACATGAAAGCCTTGCTGAAACATTGGTATTACATCTCCAGGCTGTGCACAAAGTCATGTTCTGTTGCCATCAGAATCAGTTGGGGCGTGGATTTGCTGTGTTTGCATCTGTACTTTAGGCACTTGTGTAATATAATTTGAAAACAAGTAACTTTACATGTCTGTTCTGACTCCTTGCAACTGTACCTTATTCTTTTATGTCCAGATAAACTATTTACTCCTGTGACCTCTTGGTCTAAAACCTGAACTTGCTACTAAATAGCTTCTTCAGTTGCAGCCCCATGTGTGTAGCTTGTTCAGGCTTCACCTCTGTGTGGCAGAACGTTCATGTTCATTGTTAGTTGCTTCCATACATATTAAACACGGGCAGAATCACTATGCAGCAAGGAAAGGGGAAAATGTGATAAACTCGTTGAACATGTTGCATGAATACCTATTAGCTGAATTCACAATTTATTATTCTTCTTTACATAGAAAATGTGTGGTGGGTACCTCACTGTCAGGGCCTCAGTGAGCTTCCTCTTGAAAATCAGAATAATCTTGTTATTGCTTCTGCTTAAATGAGTGAATAAATATTTCAAGAATTGCTTTGTTAGAGTATTATTTATTCTAATTTGGTTATTGGCTGAATTTAATAATATTTTCAATTAGTTTTATAATGCTTATGAATTATTACCTCATTTTTGTAAGGAAGAAGGAAGCACTTCTTCAAGGCAGAGAATAATACAAGCATGTGAGTCGTCCACTTAACCTGGTCACATAATCTCATTGAGTGAGAGAATTCTGCTGTCACTAAAATTTTTATGTGATTGCTGTGAATGTATCATGTCCCACTGTTTCTTTTAAAAAGTCATTCTATTTAGAAATATACTGTAAATACTTAAATGAAAAACAGGGAGAGTTTCTAATGGTGTGCCTGTAATATCTAAAATGGCTTAAAAATAAATTGGGGTTTTTATTCTCCTTTCTAGCAAACTTCTGAAGAGAAAGAAGTCTGGAACAGTGCTGCAGGGAGTGACTGGAGAATGGTTTGAAGAAATACAAAGAAAAAAATTTCAGAATTACATTGATGTCAATAGAATGCTAAAGCCACCATTAGAGCATCAGCTAAGGAAGAGCAAAAACACCAGTGAGTTGCATTTTTCCATTTCCTTATCTATATGATAATGGTGAGCAAACCAATGTAAGACTATAGCATTTCAGAGTTTAATAGCTGAGGAGTTTCTGAAATTGCATTTTCTTTTCATGTCAAAGTTTTACCAAAGATATATTTTCAAAATGACTATGTTTCTTCAAGCAGATTCTGTTAAAAGCACAGCTGGGAGTCAAGACAGAAAACCCCTGATATTCTTATCCTATAGTTAGAATCATAGAACAGCCCAGGTTGGAGGGACATCAGAAGATCATCTGGTCCAGCCTTCCATGGGAAGGGGAGCCTGGATGAGATTACCTAGCACCCTGTTGCATCTCGTAAGCTTCTGGTGATGGGGACACATCCCTGGGGAGGCTGTTCCAGTGATTGATTGTCCTCACTGTAAAAAATTTCTTTCTTAATCAAGATGAAGTTGCTGTAATTATAGTAAATACAGTGGTGGTTTTCCAATCAAAGCAGTAATGTTTACTTTGTACAAAACCTGTTTCATTTTTACCTAGTTTTCTTAAAGAAGCGAGAAGCACCTAAACGACATTTGGAATAAGTAGGTAACCTGGGTTTGGGTGAGAGAGGTTTGACTGTATCAGTGGAAAACTTCTCCTGGTAACACTGGTCTAAAGGCATGCCAGTGCTGATTATCAGAGTGGGTGACAATGCCTGGAAGGTTGGGCTGACCGGGAAGCAACTTCTGGAGATCTCATTTCACAGGTTCTGTTGCCCATCCAAAATTAACATGCGCAAGAAACATGGTCTCTCTATATCAAACATGGCATTCTGTACTTTTTCATCTTCCATCCAGAGAGTTTTCACGTGTAATATATGCTTTTATTCCATTCACATTTTTGCACATGTTTCATTGAGCTCTTCTTATTGTGCTTCATAGCAACTGGAAGTAGTCATGTATTTCAAAAGAAAAGTGAAACCCTATTAATTTACCTGAGACTACAGACCTAGACATAACAGATCTCTGTCTTTCCTGACCATTTTTCCTCAGCAGCCCCACTAGTCCACAGCTATCTACTATTTTTCTTTTTCAGAGATGGTCTAATTGATGTGTTAGCTAACTAAACTCTGTGTAATTGTTCTCTGGTATTTAACTTTGAAAGCTGCTGTTTCTATTTCAGATCCAAAGAAGGAAGGGGTTGTGTGCCTCAGAGGCTTGTCTGATATTTTCAACTGTATATAAGTTAGTTTAATAAAAGGTACTACTTCTACCTGCAAGCCTTGCTCTGGCTACATCCCTGGACCATCCTGGCTACAGCAGAGTGCTATTAGGACTCCCCTGATGTCACCTTGTCAAGTCAAACAATGCCACCAAGAGGTTAGGCTCTGAAAGGGGTAAAGGATGCAGCATTTTGTAGTATGCAGTGATTGTCACTGAAGTGAAAGCCATGTATTACACACAGCATTTAAATCCCATGACATGAATTATTCACTTCACTTCTTATTCACCCCTTGCTGTTGTTATCAGTGACACTTTGCTCTCATTTCTGGTTTTGCTTTCTCCTACAGTCATTGGATAAGCCATCTTCAGGCTGTTGTATTGTTTCAGACCTGTGATGTTTTAAATGGTTAAAAAAAAGATGCAGTGCCTTGTTCCCAAGTGAAGCCTTGTTTCTGGTTCCTGTGACATTTTTAATAGCAGACCATGTAGTTTCTTTCCCTAATCTGTGAGCAGTACTCATCCTCTCCTTCATGCCAATTGCCAGCTGCTTTTACAGGCAGATTGGCTTTATGTTTCGTTTGAAGAAATCAAATCATAACCTTCCCAAAGAAATCATTCATGACATCTTGCATTTAAAATACAGTTCTGATATGTAGTTTGTAGTGGAAAAAATGTACTGCAGTGGCCATGGGAATCCCATGATAAAGAATTGTATGATACAGAAGACACGTTAGTCTGAATTACTGTTATGTAGTTACATATATGTAGCTACAAACTGTTATGTAGTTACATGACAGTCTGTTAAGCCATTGTATAGCCAGGGTTGTCATATTTCTTACAAAGGTGAAAAGAAAGTGACTAATGATCAAGTGCCTCAATTTTCAAATATCTAATTTGCCTATATTTTAAAATGGCTCTGGTTTTCAAATGGTTGAGTGCTGATTACTTTCTGAAAATCAGCCTCATTTATCTCACATGCATCACCTAAAATCATTACTACTTTTTGAAACTTTAGAGCTGTTTATCTTTCTCTTAGTCTTCTAGTTAGTCATTATAAACCAGCATGTGTCATAGTCTGTCCAAAAATGTCAATAAAACTGGATTTTCCTGGCATAAAGGTAAGCAAAAGAAAATTGTTTATGAAGACATAACTTTTTATGTATATTTTAATACTGTATTTAGTAAGAACTTGAAACAAATCAAATTTTTATAATTTTAGATCATAAAGAATTAAAAATGTCATCCTGCACAAATCCTCAAGCACAAAAGAACACTTCAGCTTCCTTTCTGGGGTTCAGATCACCTTTTGCTTGGCTCTTCTCCTTTAGAAAATCAAGGAAAAACCAGACTCAGAAGCAACCACGGTGAGCTATAATCAGAACACACATTATTTCCAGCTTTAAAAAAGTCTATGAATTGTTCTGTGTTTTGCATAGAAAACTTTGTTAAAATTATTTTTCCAGTCTATTGCCTTTCACCTTACTGGGAAGATTGGGATTTTACTTGGTCATGTAATGAGAGATTATCTGTTCTGTGTCAGAAGAATGAGGACTAAGTGGCAAGTAATACGTAAAGTCTCTTGGCTAAATCTATTTTGCTCAGGTTCTGCATAAAGGCTTTAAATCTATGAAATCCCTTAGACTTAGCAGTGGCTGCATTCTATTTAATTCACTCTCAAGAGGACAAGGTGTAAGGCACATGGGGATCTGGTGCCCTATGGCTGTGATATAACAGGAAAGCTGGCTTTCCCAGGCCATGGCAGAGAGTACCGGCCCCAGGCAGCTTTGCGGCATCACTTCCCACCGTTTCTAGCCCAGAGGCAGCTTCAAGGCAGGCCTGCAGCTTGAGCTCTAGCCGAGCAAACAGGGCGGCTCTCCAGTGCTTTTGTCTTCGGTGCTTTGTCAGGGCTTTGGTTTCAACTGGATCTGAACCAAAGATGGCCTCATATTCAGCGCTGGAGCTGCTGTGGGAAGAGCATCCTTCTCCCTTGCCAGCCACAGGGTTAAAGCTGCTGTTCAGAGGGAACAGGGGACTATGCTTGGGCTAGTTAGGCTGACTGTTCTGTCTTAACTTTTGTCCTGTGTGGTCCTGAATGTCAGTAACGCCTGAGTGAAATAGTATTATTTTTGTGTGCATCTTAGGGTAATGCTTGGGACTGGCAATCATAGGTAAAGGTGCATTGTGTAGTGCTGTGAAGTCTAAGCACGAAGATGCAAGATCTTTGGCACAAAGAGCTGATTTTCACTCTGTGAGTCTCCCGATGGTATTCTGGTACATGCCTGGGGCTCCTAGGTGGCATGACGCTAAAACAAGGAACAGCTATAATAAACAATGACAGGGAATGCAAGCCTCTAAAGAAATGATGATTAGTCTGATACGTAGGTTTTATAGCACAGCAGCTTGCCATTGTGGAGTGTTTGTATCAAAGCAGTAGGAGGTTTAAGGAGAGGTTTGAACAGAGGCTGTGAGGTTAACTTTGTGGATGTTTAATGGTCACAATTCTCCTACATAGCAACGCAGCATTTAGAAAAAAAATATTTGCAGTTTTAACACTGCTCCATATATGTCATGTGCTTCCTCTTCTTTCAGTGACACAGTAATGCCCCTTATGCTGGGACACACCAACACTGGCCTGTAGCCCTACCTGCAGAGTAAAGGGGCACTTCTGTAACAGACTCAGATTTCAAGGGTGCTTTTTCCTGGTGCATGGTTAGGTAGCTGATGCACAAGCGAAGGTCTAGACTTTGCTGTAGAATCTAAGCATTGACATGATTTCTTAATTTAGGAAGGCAAAAAAATAAACTGCCTACTCATTGCATCAGCTTTCCTAATACATGTTTATGTGGCTTTTCCACAGCAAATCTATCGTATCTCAGGCTCAGATGCCTTTGATTTCTTACCGAACACAGCTTGAAAAATAAACAAGTCAATCCTGACGTGTAACTGAGCTGATTGCTACATTTTCTAGTCACGCCTCTCTGTTGAAAACTTCCCCCACCCTCTTCTAGGTGTTGCCGTGGCATGTGGTTTGCTTTATGCATAGACAAAGCACTGAAATAATCTGCCTCTCACCAGGTAGAGTTATTTTGGAGAGCTAGTGAAATACAATAGGAGGCAGCACTGTAAATCCTGTAAATAAGCCTAACTGGAAGAAGCTTTTAAATAGCTAGATATTAATGGCTGTTTAGAGGGTCCTTTCTGTACTGGAGAGACAGTTTCATCAGCTGCGGTGGTGTTTTGCTGTGAGAATAAATTATGGATCCTGCAAAAAAGAGTATGCTTATGTGGAGATACAGAAGATGCTAATAAAAGGTTTGTAACTGTAGTCTGAAGGTAGTGAAATGTTTGATCACTTTTAGGTTCAGAGGTGTTCGGTGTTCTTGAATTCATCCTTATTCTTTTCTAATACGTAAGTGTGATTCATACTGGAAAAGAATGCTGTTTAATTGTGTTTTCAGCATATTTATGTGTTTTTTGCTTAGCTGGCTTCTTATGTAGGACTGATAAGAATAGTATAGAAGAAAACAGATTACGATCTGACATTAGACAACTCGGAGATGGCCTGGGGAAGACAGGTGCCTCAGTGAAAATACTAATTCGCAGCAGATTTTAATTCATGGATTTATATTATTGTTACTAGTAGTGATAGTAGTAAGTAGAGTCATCTTTTAATCTTACATTCAGTTGTCATAAAAAAGATACATATGTATATAAGTGAAAAAGTATAAAATATAACTTCTTGTTTTTCATAGTGAGCAGTATTTTTCTGATGGCAAATAATTCTGAACTTGAGCATTAATTTAACTTCTTTTCTGTTTATGAATAATAGATAATGTTTACAAGTATGTGTGTATGTGCGGGTGCATGTGTGTGCAAAATAATGTAAACATTGCTCACTATCCTTAACCAAAAAAGAAACTGAATTACTTTTTCCTAAAATTAAACAGTGTTTCTCTGAAAGTAAGCAAAACTTTAACTCTGAAATGCTGAAAAACTTAAAACAGTTCAGAAAAAATAGTGAGGCAGTTTGAGAAATGGAGACATTGGCATAGAGAAAAGATTAAAATAACCTTGTTTTGTATAAGTTGGCAGGGAGGAAAATAAAGCAGGATGCAATGACCAGTTATTTCTGAAAGAACAGTGACAACAAAGACATGGAGAAATTTAGAATAGTGCCAGAGGTGCAAATGAAAATTTAATTTTTGCCTAGACTATCACAAGACATTTCTAACTAACATGTCTATTTCATGTAGCTTCATTGCAAGGAGCAATTAACACAACACCAAGCACAGCACCAAGTGGGGAGAACTGTAGAGTAGCTTTGCACAGTAAAGCTGAAGAAGAGAGCTTCTAACAAAGCTTCTACATTTTTGTTATGCATATAATTAAAATTAAGGTAACTCGCTAAGCCGCAGGGCTTCATTGAACTTGGTTTGCAGGAAATTATTGTTAAAAACTCTGAAACGTAAGTTTCATTCTTAATTTGTTGTAGAAGCATTAAAACATATGCAACATTAGTTCAGTTTAAAGGAAGAGCTACGTACATATCTGAGTCCTGGTGCAGTAAACTTCATTCACAGGGAGTGGTAACCCACTGAATTAATGGCTGTTCATATTCAGTGCTACAAGGAAAAATTAGGAGTTTCAGATTCAGATTGTCTGGCTGGATCCTAAGCCCACTGAGGTCAACAGGCTTGTTTCCTTTGGTTTCAGTTGGACCCCATGTCAGAGAGGAATCCTGGTTTTACAGTTCACAATTACAGAAGCAAAAACAAATTGCACCTTTCAACTGTTCTTCCCTGCCTGCAAGCACATTGCAAACAAATGACAAAGCACTTCAGGAGGAAAGGCTGGGCCACAAAGAACCTGCCAACAAGCCGGTTTATACTTGCTGTTGAAGCACAATAAAGTAGTCTACCTGAGCACAGGAAGGTTTTAAGAGCCTAAGAACAAGGTCATTCAAACAGACTTTGAGACAAACAGGACTGAGCAGAACCGTCTTTCCCTACTTCACTTTCTCTCAAGAATTAACTTCCTGGGAAAAAACAGTTTCTGAGACAAGGAAGAACTGGCAATAAGCACAAGCTGAGCAACTTTCCTTCAGGGCTTTTGAAGGGACTGGGTTTGCTTAGTTATAAAATAAGGATCTGCAGAGTCAAATAGACTTACTGAAGTCAAGTCCTGTTCTTGTTTCTTTAGTTTATTTTGTATTTAGTTTATTTTGTATGTCTGCAAGTCACCCCATAGAACAGAATACCTTTTATGTTCAGGGCTTCTCGTCTTGTTCTAACCACTGCATTACTCACAGACGCTCTAGCCAGTTCTCTGCCAAGCCCTTGCAAGTCCTATATAGCTTAGGAAAGCAGATGAGCCTTCTACCATGTGTTTAAAATTGGTAAATAAAGGCTGCTTTGGGTGAGTGGCAGCAAGTTCCAGAGTTCACACAGAAAACAATCTACTGTCTGTCTCTCCTTCTTCACAGGGGCAGAGCATAGCTCTGCATCTGAGCAGGGTGAAATGGAAGAGAAAAACAATAGAATTGCAGATGCAAACCACTTACAGATTTACAACTAGTTAACTTTGGCTATTTGTAGTACCTACTAAATTATTGTTGCTTGGAAAAAGGAGTAATACTATCTTATCATAACACTGGATTGAAGCAATTACTTTATGGCTGTTGCAGACATTCAGATATCAGTAGATTGAATTCATTCTTGGCTGTGCACCTACAACATGTGCAAGCTCACAGGGCCAAACTGAATGGTACGTTTCCACAGCATTTTTTTGTTAGCAGGATTGTTGGGGGGGGGGAAGGATGGATTCTTCATCAAGCAGCCTTTTTTCAGATGCTTCTCAATAGTTGTTAAAGAGAAACTGCTGGGTATTTACTACCTGGTAAAATTACATCACATTCCTTTTCAAAGCCAACATTTAAATCCTTCTGCCTACAGATATGACAGTTCTGCTAGCCCATCTTCGAAAGTGGAAGAAATGGCAACGGTAAGTAGCTTATCACCTTTATGGTCAGCAGTGTTTAAACTACAGATTTTTCAAAAACTAGTCCCCTTTGTTTAGGCTGTTGATATAACCTGTTTAAATAGTATTCTTGCAATTCCTGTTTTAAACACTGAGTAAAATGCCAGTGTTGTGAACCTGTTGAATGCAGTAGAATGAGCTTGCCCTGTTAACTATACAAGTCTAAAGCTTTCCTAGGTAAGCCCTAAGTCTAGCTCTGATCAGGTTTCAGTTCTCCCTTAATGATGGAATAATTGCATGGATAATTTCCTAGGCCAAAACCGTCACCTATTTTGGCAACTCTAACCAACCTGCAATAGGTCAAAACTCACACTGAATAAATAATCTAGTGTATTTACTTTGTTTCTTTTCATTTGTACAAGGGTGAAAAAGAGTAGCCGACATGGGCAGGCAGTAAGCTACAGCCTCTCCTGCAACATTTCCATGCACAGAATTACTGTGTAAATGTAAATTTTGACAGTAGGAAATTATTTTTTGGCTGAATGTTCCATTTTTATAAGCACGAGCTCAATTTAAGGATGAAACAACAGATTTATTTCTGATGTAATTTAAATGCATGCTGTTGAAATAAACAGATTTCCTCCAAGGATGGTATTTGCTATTTTAATTACTTTATTGCCCTGTATTACTAACATGTCTTTCCTCCTCTTCAATTGTGTGGTATAACCACAGAGGGGACTAAGAAGGTATGCAGTATATAATCAAAGGTATAGAGGAGGTAAATTGGCCACCTCCCTTCTCTCATATTTCAAAAACAAAGGGATGATCTATATTAATATATGAATGAACAAAGATCTTATCAGAGAATCCTGCCTGTTATACAAATAGACTATAATAGCTAGACAAGTAAAATATTATGAATATTGAGAACTAAAAAGTAGTAAGGGTTTTTATTTTAAAAAAGGAGGAAGAGTCTCAGCTAAAATAACAGCAGTTCAGCAGTTGTCTGCACTTCTACCATCTGAGACTGTGAGCTGAGACAAATATGGATGGGATAGGAACCTCTCCAACTTAACATGTAACCTAAACTCAGATGACATTTATCCCACTGCTGAGGTAATTTATCACAGCCCCCTAACGTGCTGTCTTGCAATACGAAAATTGACCGTGGTGTTAAACTATTAAATCTCTGTCGGGAGGTCCATGTGTGAATTTAAAAATGTGCTGTCAAGGAAAAAGTGATAAGGCAAAACTAAATTAAGAGATACAATGCATTAAGGATACATACGGAGAAAATAAGTAAAACTATGTCCCTTATTATAAGGTTATTATAATTCATGTATCCAAAACATGCTACAGTATGAGGACAAGATGAGCAAATCTCCTTATTACATGTGTAAAAGTCTCTAAAATGTATGCAACTTTACAATCCTCAGTCATATATTTTAATAATACAGTATTTAATGGCCCCACAAAGAGTTTACTGATCTGTGTGACTTGTGACACGTGATTTTAATCCACATGTAGAACTAAAATCATGTTGCCTTACAATTTTTAACAGGCTGAAATGTGTAATTCCCCAATGTCAACTGAAACAAGTGGTCATTCTTTTGATGCAAACCAAAATGAAATGATGGAGAAAAGTACACAGGAATGGAATGAACAGCTAGAGAAGGAGTTTTTCAGTGGTAAGTGTGTGTCCTTACTTTGTTCTGATGTTGTTGTTACCAGAAGTGACCGTGGTGACTGGGTTCAGAGAATTTTCTGCAAAAGCATGGGCTGTAAAGATACAGCTCATTACTTTCTAGCATAGTGGCTGCTTTTTGCTGGCTTTGACAGCAGAATGTCTACTCTGACACTGACTTCAAGATGTATCACTGGTCACTCTTAGAGTGCATTTCATCTCATACTGATCCAGTTCAGAAAAATCACACCCTACAAGCATACATTTCTCTCTGCTGATTCTGAATGGAGTCCATATTGCATCCTTTAGATGCAGACATACACTTACGCGAGAAGTTCATCCCAGTTTCCTGCATGCATAATTTTGATAATGATGAATTACTGGGCCTGGTTTTATGAATTGTGAAGCCTCAGACCACAGGCCCAAGAGGCATTATGGTATTCAGTTAGCTTTCTGGGAGCCCTTATAGCACCAGGTTTTTTTCTCACTGCTAGGAAGCGAGGCAGCATCAGACCCAGCCTGTGGGAGTACAGAGGTCTTCTTCCATAAACTTTCTCAGATCTATGCAAAAAACTGTCCATGAATATTACTTTCTATTACCCCAAATTACAAGAAATCACAGATTGAAAGCATGAGCGGGAAGCAATGGGTGAGTCGCCAGTGCTGGAAGAGGAGAGCACTGCATGGTGGACAGTGGTTCTTCTGAAACTCACATGCCTGTCACTGCTTTTGGGTGTCAGTGATAACTGTGCACACTTGCCCACTGACAGAGGAGAACTGTACATAGCTTGGCTGATGTCCTCCAAATGGAAGACTCAGAAACAACTCATCTTTTTTCTTGTTCTAAACTGACACTCTCAGGAGTCTTCTCTCTTCTGTGCTGAAGAGAAACTTAGAAAAATTGAAAATTTTAGTACCTTTGTATCACCTTTTATTCCAAGTATACATACCTAGCAATGCTTTCTTAATGATTCTGTACTATTAACACAGATCTGTAATGACTGATCAGGCAGTCTTTTTTATTTAAATGGATTAGGAAATGCTGTAGCACAACAGCCGTATCCATTTGTGTTTACATCTTATGTGTGCTATTTTCAAAATACAAAAAGAATACAGTTAGTGAAGGCATAATTGGTTTTGCCAGTAAAAATATTTCAAATACATTCCTGTCACTTAGTCTTATGACTGAATATTTTGGTTAACTGAGCTGTATAGTATTTAATTCCAGTTCATGAGACTGTCTATATCTAAAAATACAGCTTTGTTGCTAGAATGAATCACAGGTTCCTACCTATTTCGTTACCCTTTTTTATCCAAAGCCATTTTCAGTGCTCATTTTAAAGTAATAAGCTACAATTTCATAGAGAACTTCTTTTCTGAATGAAAAAAACAGTGAACACGTCAGACTACTGAACATGCTTGTTTGATGGTTTGCAGGATTCTGTGTTTCTTACAGTTACATTATAACTGTGCTTTGTGAACACACAGAAAGGTCTATGTTTGCCTAGTGAATTCTCTTCAGGAATTTTTTTGCTTACAAACTAGATTTGGAAGTTTATACACACATATATAAAGCGTGAGTAAGAATTCAGACTTCAAATTGCTTTTTTTTTTTAAATATCATAAAGACTAACATTTACATAAAGAGCAGTTTTAAGATCAGTCATGGAGCAGCACATTTTTTTCCTTGTAGTCATAATGGGTGACTGCTGAAAGCTCCTGTGGAGGAAGAATGTGTGGTTTGGGAAGGGTTATGAAAGCTGAGAAGCTGACTCCTTTCAAAACCAGTTCTGATTATTAATGTAGTACATGAAACTTTTAAACATAAATATAAGATTATTAAAGAAAACAAAACCAAGTATCTTTTTTGTTCCCTGTGCAGTTCTAAATGACCTGGATGACCAGCTGGCCCAGGAACAAGCCCAAGACCCAGTGGACAGGACAGTTACTACTAGCAGTGCATCAAATGTCCAGTACAGTAGTGCATTCCCTACTCCAAAGAGGCAGACTGCTAGTAGGGGGCAACACAGAAATGACTGGAGTGACATGCCTAGCACATTTTTCCCCGATGGTCTAAGAACAATAAGAGCCAAAGATGAACACAAGATTTTCATCAGACCAAGGAAATTACACAGTGCATATATAAACTGGCGCCAGACAGCCTTTCAAGAAGATTATAATTATGGTGATCCAGTCGATGGAAATCCTCATCTGCTAAGCAGCAGGTTGTCTTCCGTTTCTTTCGGACGGTCTTCAGAAGGTAGCTTATATCCTCCTTCTATAACACAGAACAGTGGATTTAGGCACAAGAGTTGTATGAACAGGGATACAGCTGGCAGAAGTTACTCTGTATGTTCCCTTCGGAGATGTCCGTCATCAGTATCTTCTGACCAGCTATCAGCATCTAGTTTACAGCATCCATTGGCAAGGGAGAGCAACAATGGTTTTGTACCAAGGTTTGGTCGACAGAACCCAAAGAGAATTCCTCTGTCCTCTATTGTGTGGAACAACACACCAGACTCTCCTGGACAAACATCAACTCAAGAAAAAATGTTTAGAACCCAATCACTGATGGAGATTCATGCTACAGACCATGGTAGATATCCTAGCTCTTTGCAAGAAACCAAGAAATATGCATGTTACCACTCAAAACACCACTACAGAAGATCTATTTCAAGCAGTAATTGCTTTAGTAGAGTTAGTTGCCCTGACAAAGCTACTTCTCTGTTGCCCTTTGATAACTGGGAAAATTACCCATTATACAAATCAGAAAATAATCTCTCTAGATCCTACTACAGAGATACTTCTCATGGCAAGTTGTATGCAAACCAAAAGAATTCTCCTTATGGAGGAAAAGACAGCTCTCCTCCTTGGGCTGATATTCCTCAGTACTACAGTGATGAAGCGTTTATTTCCCCTGATGCCAGCTTTGAAATGATTATGGCTAATTTAAATGACCAGCAGTTGCCACATACAAACAATGCCAAGTTTGGTTCACAGCGCCTACAGAACGATTTTCACATGTATTCTCCAGAAAATACAAATATCAAAAGGATAATGAGAAGTGCAAATAGAACTTTTTCAGAATTCACCGAGGGCTGTCAGCCTTGGCTAAGTGGTAACTCTTCAGTTTCTTCATCTAGTATCAGAACTGATGAGTCAGTCTTTCCTAATTCAAAGGACCAAACAAAACCTATAGGACTGAACAGGAATTCAGTTGTCGTTACGCAAAGAAGTACTAAGGCAGACTTTACACAACCAGAACAGGCTGAAGGTATGAAACTGCCAGGGGAAGACATGCCGTTACAGTCAGTTTCTCAACAAGCAGATACAAACTACGTCAACACTCAGAGTTTTCCCTCTAACAGCCGTGCTTCTGCCATGTTGCAAAGCGATGCATCTCTCTTTAACACAATGAGATCAAAGAGACAAACCCAAGTCACTGCCAGAGGAGATACTGCAAAAATGTATACATCAAACGGTGATAAAAGAAATGTACAAATGAAGGAAAACAATTGCCCACCCAACAGTGCGTTCAGTCAGCCTCCCTACATTTTGCCAGCTGATGAGAGCAGGAAGGAACCTCTTCTTCCAAGTCAGAAAGAATGGGAACATAATCTGTGTTATGCAGCAAAAAGAGGGAGCATCAAACAGGATAATCGGAGTGCAGAAGCCATTAACCAAGCTACTCCAAAGAGACAGTCCTCACTGCTGAATGTTGCTTCCACTCCGTCTACTGAAAAATCAGCAAACTGTCAAGGCATGTTGTCCTGTCCTCCCAAATGTTCATCTAGCTCCTCACAAAGCTCTCCACAAGCACTTTCTCATAAAGACAGTTCTAAATGTTTAGGAACACTAACTAGCTCTTCAGTAAATTGCACAGTTACTGAATCTCAAGCAGAAGGTGGAAAAACAGCTCAAGTGAGCAGAACACGTGTTACCAAAAAGATTTCACAGAAAACACTGCAGAATACAAGCACTTTACTTACTAAGGACTGTAATGGACAGTTCACTGCTAGTTCTCTACAACATGGAAATTCTGGAAATATTTGTATGCGTAGACTTGATGGAGACCCTAAGACCTCTGAGCATAGTTTAAGTTATTTTTGCCTTGAAAAAGAAAGTGGAAAAATAAGGAGTAATTCACTTTGTGTTGAAAGGCTTCGTGAGCAAGACAACTTGCTGAGACATACCAGTAGCTGCAGCATTACTGGCTCCCCTAGCAGAAACAGCCTCAAATCTCCTGACCCACTTGTTATTTATTACACTTTGCCTAGAAAATCAGCCAGCATTGCTGGTAGTATTATGTCAGATACACCCATCTCTTTACCTAGAGAAAGTAGAACAACATACAATTATTTAAGGTCTGAAACTCCACAGAGAGCTGATGCCTTTTGTCCTAATCAAAGAGATGTGTCTTGTTTAGATAGAAAACATTCCTTTTTAACTCCAGCATCATTAAATGTTGCTACAAGTAACAAAGAAAAAGATTACCCCAGTACTTTAACCAAAAGTCCTAATAGTTCAGTAAGTAGTAGTACATCAGTTGAACTGACAGACAGATGTAAACATCTAAGTCGAAGAGAATCCTCTGTGTTTTCAGATTGTAAGGAGAGGGGAAATTTTTTGCAGAAATATAAAACTACAAGCACATTTACAGTTTGTGTTGATGAAGACCATGTCAAGTATCATGAACTAGTTTCAATTTATTACACATTACCACGGAGGCATTCAAGAACATTTTGTAACCTCTTTAGAGATAATCCAGAGGATACAGATCTACCTTGTCCCAAAGAAAATGCTCAGTCATCAAGAATACGAAACAAGAAAAATGAAGGTCATGTGAGTTTAGCAAATGTTTTCTTCCCCAGTACTTTGGAAAAAGAGGTGCCTTCATATTCTTCTGACCAAGTATCTTCATCTCTGGTCACACCTCAGAATTTAGGAACTGCTGTTGATAGTGAAGAAGAGAATTCCCACTTATCTCCTAGCTCTGAGAAGATATGTACTTCAAAGTCAGTGAGTATGGTACATAACAGGAAAGATAGTTCAGATCTTTCATTAGCAGAAAATGTGCTTTCTGACATGGTGGCAAAAGAAATTTCTTTTGGTGGTCCACAATCCACTGCAATAGTGGCAAAGTCAGATAAGGCCATTTCTGATGTTTCAAGCAGCCAAAATACAGAAATGTGCCTAAAAGAAAAGGAAGTTTTACAAACAACCACACCGCTAATGTCCACTTTATCAATCCCTCCCAAGCCAGGCAGACATTTAGAGAATTCTTTGTATTCTACTTCAACAAATAAAAATATTATACATAAGGGAAACTCTGAAAACTGCTGTCAGCCCCCTAAAGTAAACACCAATAAAAATCTGAGCGGTTTACTCCTCCACCCAGGAGGGAAGAGTTCCCTTGGAAGGAAAGGTAACACAGAGCATGCTGATGTGCCGGTTCCTCCTGCGGAAGGCATGTACAGGGATCGTACTGAAGTCAAACAGAGAGTAAATTTCCTACATCAAACCACCCCTCTGTATAATAATAAATGTAGTGGACTGCAATTAAGGGCTGACAGTTCAAGAAAAAATGCAAGTGATTTAAACTCTTGTAGCAAAGTGCTTTCAGAGTCTCAGAACAAAGCATCTGAGGTAAGCACAGCTTCCAGTGCTGATCCATTACTTCAGCTAAATGAAGTGGTTAGCACAGATACAGGTGATTTAAAGAATTCAGAAATGAAAAAAGAGAGAAACTCACAGAGTACTTGTGTAGGTAAAGATTATAGTGGTTTGCAGGAATCAGAGAGGCACAGTGAAGGCAGCCTGAACATTAACTGTAAAGATAAAGTTCTCAGGGTTACACAAGATCAGAAGACAACACAGAGTGCCGAAGACGAGAACAAGCTTCTCTCTGAGTGCACAAGAGACAAAGTCAAAGATATAGAAAAAAGGAAAAACAGACCTTCAATTAAAAATAAACTGGCAGCTGTTTACAAAACAAGTCGAAAATTTTCAAGTAAACATTTACCCCCCAAACCACACATAAGTAACATTTTTTCACAGAATGATGGAAGTGCCACTTCTTCAGAGGTTGACATGTCTCTTAACTCACTGATTTCAGTGGATTCTTATCAGCCATTCCTGCAGTTGGACAATGAAAATCAGAATCACAGTCTGAACCCTGATAAGAATATGCCAAGACCAAGAGCAGCTAAGAATAAGAAGACTGAAAATCAGAATGACCCTTCTTTGCTTGTTAATAACACCAATTGGAAGTCTTTTACAAGCTCATACACCCAGAAGGAAGCCATCAGTCCCTCCAAAAATACAGTGAATGTGGAAAATAGGCCAAATCTTACAACCCTATTTCTAGATAAAGCGGTAACCACAAGAAATAAGAATTTCCAAACACCTGATCTCAGGTTAGAAAGCAAAAGCCAGCCCATCTCTCCTAGTGCTGCTTTGTCAGACCTACTGGATGATGAGAAAAGAAGAGTTAGCAGTCGTGCCTGCAGTCCTCCCTTGCCACTTTTAACTGACAAAAACTCAAACACATATGTAAATAGCTGCTTGCAGGCAGACGTATGTCTAGGGCAAAACTTGACTTCCCGGACAGTGCTTGGTCAGTGTCAAAATACCTCTCAGTCTGCTAGCTTAAAAAATGCTAACTTACAGAGCTATCAGTTGAGCAAGAGTCATGCCAAAAGTCAGCGTGAGCGTCACCTTTCTGAGAGTATTTGTGCTCGAGATTCCGATGAGACCTTTGCCTCGGGAAGTAATGTTCTACCAAAAGGTGGTATACATGGGAAAAGATTTAAGTCTTATTCAGAGCTGTTGTCTTGTGATGAAAATGAAAACTGGGCATCAGATGATGAAAAATGTTACAGCACTAGAAATTTGATGTATCCTTCTGTTGAATTTGGTATATTTGGCAAAGAACAACAGTTGGCTTTCCTGGAAAATATCAAGAGGTCACTCACAGAAGGGCGATTATGGAGACCTTGCCTTCTTAATAACCCTGGTGCTCTCAGAGATAGAGACCCCCCTTCTATAAACAGGGCTGAGCTTCTGAGCTCAAGTTCTGCTGGGAGCAAAATGTCATCGGCTGCTTCATCCCCCCGAGAGCCGACTGATACCTACCGGGAATACCCAGCAGCTTATTCGGACTCAGACAGTGATACCACCACTGATGATGAATACTACCTAGATGAGATAGATAAAGAATCAGAGCTATGAAGGGCCTGTGGTACTAAGATGGCACGACAGCTCGGGAGTTCCTGGGCAGGCGAAAACATGGAAAATACTTTGAGCCAGTTCTTGTGCTGCTCTAAATTGGTACAACTTCATTAGTTTTAAAGAAGTTAGTGTGTTATGTTAGCTGAGCATTTGGCTTCTGTATTAAATATGGGCTTCATCACTGTTGTTTCTCCTAGCAGGGAAAAAGAATGTTAAAAAGTCCCTTCCCCAGATTCCAAAGGTAAACAAGTGTGAAGCTTTGGGCAGTGTAGCTCCAGAGATGGCTTTCTTCTGAGTCAGCAAGCAGTGGCTTATGCTCCTGCCAGCTACGCAGTGCTGGAATGGATGAATTCTAGTGTGAGCTACTTTTTCTTACAAGATTTAACAGAAAACCAAGAGGTTACTTTGCTAATAAATTGCTGTTTCTCCAATTTCCATCATTTACCAGATCAAGCATGATAATGCCAATCCATCCCACCCCCACAAAATGAAACCTGTTCAATTTTTACAGCATATTCTGTTTTTTCTGCATTCCTGGGAAACATAGCAGCAGTGTCCCCGGTGGTATTTTTCTACCATGCAGTTGATGCGGATTCCACACCAGGATTTTTCTCCTCAGTACTGCAAGAGCAGTGAGTAATGTGAGTTACACAAGTGCTGCTAGTGCAGAGGAAACAGCTCAGCAAAGGGCACAGCACTGGAAAACTCACTGAAATTCCCAAGGATGTTAAGAAACATAGCTGAGCTTGGAAATCTGCTTCTCAGAGATGGGAGATTCATAACCAGCACAGCTTTGGTTACAGTTGAGATGAACGGCCAGATTTCTGCTTTGATTTAGGAACAGGTTAATTTGGATTAATAATCTGACTCTTTAAACCACGCAAAATGTAAAAATATTTACCCTATTCATTTCCTATATAAACCTCATAGGTTGAATCCTAAGTTGTCCTACTGGTGGGAAGACAACCATAACAACTACAACTTGTTACGCCCCGAAGTTCCCCCGCTGCCTCTGTGCTCAGCCCCTCTCGGGGTGAGGCACCTGCAGCCGCTGGGCTCCTTCAGGGCAGCACCACCCGAAGCAGCCCAAGAGGGCACCTGGCTG
This sequence comes from Strix uralensis, assembly GCF_047716275.1. Taxonomy (NCBI): domain Eukaryota; kingdom Metazoa; phylum Chordata; class Aves; order Strigiformes; family Strigidae; genus Strix; species Strix uralensis. The sequence goes on from NC_133973.1 coordinate 120,711,037, forward strand.
GGTCATGTCTGTGCCATACAGACTGGCAGGTTTTTACATACAAAGTAAATAAAACCAGTAAGAAATGCTCTTTGCCTTTTGCTAAATTACTGTCCCTTCTTGGTATTTTTCAACCATTCCTGCTGTCACCACGCTACTGTTTATCCTTCGAACTGAACGGCTGTGAACATTTTCCAGTCAGCCACACCAAAAATGTAGTATTATTACTCAGTAGCCAAAACTCATCCCTGGCCATTAAATTTCTAACTAAGCTTTGATCTCTTTCTTTAAGCAAAATCAGAAGTGGCTCACTGAGCCAGAAGATAGTATTTTTAACTAATTGCCTTTACTTCTACTTTATTTCTAATTTCACATATAGTCTAAAATGATGATCCATATTTTTGATACACTTTTTAATTCCATGAGATTTCTGTAGGACATAATTATATTTTTGTAACTGGAAGGACGTATACCGGTATTTTAAAATAATATATTTTACACAAAACAAGCAATGCTTGTATCACTGACTACACCACAAGAAACTAAAAGATTAAAATATAGTAGGTAACTGGTATCCTTATTTTTTTATACTGTAAACTTCGTTAAAGAAGTGGGTTTGTAGTTCAAATCTGTATCAATATATAAGTATTACTACTTTATACTGGGGTAATTTGTCTTTTGTTGTACATAGAAGGACTAATATAAACTATCTATTTATAGTCAGAATTGATCTCTATGACATGCCTGTTTTGGAAGGATATAAGCCTATGCTGACATATGCAATGCTGGAAGGAAATGACTCCCGTGTAATTGCAATCTTGTAAAATGTGGTATTCTAAGGAGACATGTTTTTCTGTAAATGGCTCTATTTTATACATACAGGACTCTGTAGAGTAAGACAGTAAAACCAGCTGAGTATCAGTGAGGAATTTCTGCTGCTGTACATTTCTGCAAAATATGTTAATCCAAAAATTGGGAATACCAGCCTACATAAGGTAAAGAATAATAAAGTAAACGTTTACAAGGGAAGTAAATGGTCTTATAATTTTTCTTGACTGAAGTGGATGGTTTAGAACATTTTTATTTGTAACTATTTTCTACCTGTTCAACAGAAGTTGGATTAAGTTCTCACTTTGTTGTCATTTTTTTTTTCATTTGCTATGCTATGTATGTACAGGAAGTCCGGTGGCTTGATTTAATATAAGCAAGCAAAAGCTGCTTTTGGTCATAAATCAGTTGTGGAAGACTGCAGCCTACTGAGGATCTGTAAACTAGTATTTACACTGAATAATGGTATTCTCTGAAACAGTCAATTGCGTGAAAACATAGGGAGAAATACCCTTTGAATAGTGATCAGCTCCATTCAGTTTAGCAGACCCAGATTTTGACACCTTCGCTCTTCCAAGCTTTTTCTTTGGCAAAAGTATATTCTATAAATGTTCATAATTTATAGGATTTTCATATTTAAAATTATTTCTCTGAAATAAATTCTGCACTGAGATGAAAAAATGTATTTGTACTGTGTTTATTTTTCACTTACTGTGAGTGCCATAGTTTATTTGGAAAAAAAAATAAAATCCAGCGTCTGAGTATTGTTGCCAGAGTGCTGATGGCAAACGATGCCATAGATTTAAAATGGGGCACCCAACCCGGGTCCATCACGCAGCTGTAGGCGTCGGTCACGCCGGCTGCACGGCTCAGGCCTGCCTCGTGCAGAGAGTGCACACTGCTGCCTTCTCCTTTCCGGCCAGCTGACAAGTCTCTAGTACACAAATAGTTTTCCATCAGTGGTAGAATCTTTACAGTAGACAAGTTAATCCCTTAGCAAGTCATATACCTACAACTTGCCTTGAGGAGCCAATACTCCATGTAGGGGCCAAAGGTAGTGTTTGATGAGTAGTTTTACAAGGTGATGAGCTCCACGTGAAAATCACTTCAGCTGTAACTAGGCCTGAGTGGAGCCTGGCTGTCACGTGCAGTGTGATGGGATGTGAGACTCACCACTGTCTTTCAACCTTAATTACTACAGCCAGTGTATGTGGTACCTGAGTTCACTGACGCAGTCCCTCAGCCTGGTTTCAGAAGGAAACATGGTTTATGAGCTAAGGTGGTGTTTCTGTCTAGAACTTTGTCCACCCATTAGGTCACTCATGTCCCCAGATGACCTTTGACTTTTCTAACATCTCAGTGACATTTGAAAGAAGGGACAGAAATCGTGGTTTCATCACAGGGGAGCTCAGGCTGGGAGGGACCTCAGGAGGTCTCTGTCCAACCTCCTGCTCACAGCAGGTTGGCTCTGAGGTCAGACCAGGCTGCTCAAGGCTTCCTCCAACTGGGGCTTGAAAATCTCTGAGGATGGAGACTGGACAGCCTCTGGGCAACCTGTGCCTCTGCCCGACTGTCCTCATGGCGGAAACATGTTACAGGCCGAGCCTCTCTTCTTTCAACTTCTGCCATCTCTCATCCTTCAGCCCTGCACCATCTCCTCAATGGTCTCCCCAGGGGCACTGGGGGCTTCTGTAAGGTCCATCCCCTCCGCAAAGCTCCAGGCTGAACAAGCCCAGTTCCCCCAGCCTTTCCTCACAGGCCCAGTGCTCCAGGTCCACCATCTCAGGGGCCTCCCTTCAATTTGATCCAGTTTATTGATGTCTTGTACTGGGGAGCCCAAACCTGGATGCAGTATCTAGATGTGGTCTAACAAGCACTGAGTGGAGGGCGAGTAATGACTCCCCTCACCCTCTGGCTCTCTGCCCCTGTTCTTACAGCCCAGGCCACCATTGGCCGTTGTTGCTGCCAGGACTCGATGATGGCCCATGCCCCCCTCACTGCCCACCCGGACCCCTGGGGCTGTTCCCTCAGAGCTGCTCCCGGCAACTGGTCCCAGCCTGTACCAGCGCAGGGGTGGCTCCTTCCCAGGGACAAGGCCCCAAGAGCACCAACAGGCCCTGACCCACCCTGCCTCCCCAGGGTTCCCACCACCTTGCCCACGGCCCAGGACACCATTTCAGCCCAGCCTGGAGCCATCAGTCCCTGCCCCAGCAATTCTGTAGGACATTGGTCTCCATTTCCCCACAGCCCTGTCTGGCCGGCCATGGGCCCCGCCGAGCCCAGACCCACCTGCAGGCTGACATCCCCAGGGCCCTGCAGCCACCCCAGAGCTGTGCCTGACCCCGGTTCCCCTCACAGGGCCTGATCCTGACCTGCAGATTGACATCCCTGCCTGACCTCAGCCCTGCCCTGTCCCCACAAGCCTGATGGGTGATGTGGCCTCTTGGCTGCCCCAGATGCTGTCTGCCATGTGGTGAAGCCCTGCTGCCAGCCATGGTCTATGCTCCTCAACCCCATTCCCCAAGGAACAGCCTCACCTCACTGTTTCCTGGTACCCAAGTGCAGGACTTTTTGTTGAATTTCATGGCCCATTCCTCCACCCTGCCCAGGTCCCTCAGGATGGCAGCCCTGCCCTCAATCACACCGACTAGTCCCCCTGTTTGGCGTCATCTGCAAACCCACCGATGGAGCTCTCCATTGCCTCATCCCAGGCCTCATCTAGGTCCCTGCAGTGTTCCCCTTGTTACCAGCTGCCAGGTAGAGATGACCCCTCTAAGCCCAACCAAGCATCCTGATGGTTTTTTACCCATTGCGTTGCTCCCCATCCAGACCATAACAGCCTAACTTGGATACAAGAGCACTGTGGGAGACAGTGACGTCTTCACTAAATTCAAGGTAAATGACGTTCCCTGCTCTCCCCTCATCTGCAGAGCCAGTTTATCACTGAAGGCGACTGGGTCGGCCAGGCATGGTTGGCCCTTGGTCAATCCACATTGACTGCCTCCAAGTCACCTTCTTCTCTAAATGTGTTCCCAACTGGTACAGAGAGGAAACCTGCCCTCGCTGATCCCTGCACCGAGAGCAGTAGCCAGGGATGTTCTACTTGGCCAAGAAGCACCTCTGTAACTCCAGATTAACATTATACATGTTTTCTCTCGCCTGTTGGGAGTATCACACATGGGATGTCAGTGGAGATCTGTGGTTATGTGAAGTGAGGGAATTTAGGAGACTAAAGACAAAAGCAAGGAGGAAACCAGACTTGATAATTCCACTTTTAAGGAACCTGTTTTTCATGGTCTGTATGCACAAAGACTTGAAGTTCATGTTATTCAAAAACATGCAGCATTCATTTGTGCTCTCACTGTTTTGCATGTGGAAATCCAGGCTTGCACGGAAACTTGATTTAATCTTCCTACAGCCTTGTAAGCCCCCCCATCTACTAACACCCTGAAATATTTCCAAGTAGCAGCAAAACCTTGTGATAAAAATGATGCAGCAACCTTAGGAGACAAATCATTGGAGGTTTTCCCTGTTTACTCATATTCCACCATTTAAAATCCATTGAATTACTTTGTTGTTACATTTTCTAGTGAATGATACCATGATCCCTCTTTCCCCATCACCAAGCAATACCGCACTGATGAGGGCCACCTGCAGTGCCTCACCCACAGGCCCCAAGAGCTCCCTTCAGCTCCTGAACGTGGGTACGTGCCTGAGCCATGCTGGGACAGGGTGAGCTCAGGGTGTGAGCTCGGCCTCCTCCCTGGCACTGGAAGGTGACCCAGCAGCAGGGAACAACGTGCCAGTACATCCCAACAGGTTCCCTGCTCTATCTTTCACTTTAAATACAGTCACACAGTCACCGGAGGAAATCCTAGAAATAGCATGGAAGAATTTTAAATTATATGTTTTTTCTCTTACAGCAATCTCTGTCTGTACATAAGGTGATGCAGGCAGTAACAATAAGATTTAGAGAAATATGATCTTTTCCTCTTTAAATTCCAGACCAGCTGTCCAGCTGTTGGCTGAACTGTACCCTAAACACAGGTAATGCGTTTTTTACACACACACAGAGAAATCATCTGCTCTTCAGTCTGGCCGCACAGCGCCCACGGACACGTCTGAGGACCTGAAAAGGCTGGGGTCAGCGCCGCCCGCCCGCAGGCGAGTGGCTCTGGGGCTCCCCCCTCACTTGCACACCAGCTCTGCCCCGTTTCCCGCCGCTCTCCGGAATCCCGCGGACCCGGGACCGGGCGCGGCGCTCAGTGCCGGCAGCGGGGGGCCGTTTGCCGGTGCGGGCAGCCTGACCCCGTCAGCAGGGCACGGTCCCCGCTCCGGCACGGCAAGCGCACGGGGGTTTCGCAGGGGAAGGTTCTGGCTCCCCGCGCTCCCACGCGGGACGGCCCGGGCCGAGGCGCGGCCGGAGGAGGAGGGGAGGCCGCGCCGGATTCAGCCGCCCGAGGCCAGCCCGGCCCGTCCCTCGCCTCCCGCCGGCCCTCCCCGGCCCCGGCCCCAGCCCCGGCCCCGCGGGGCGGGGAGCAGGCGGCGGCCGCCCCTGGGGCGCGGGCGCGGGGCCGCGCAGGCCCGGAGGAGGCCCCGGCCCCCCGCTCCGAGCGGGCGCGGACAGGGCGGTGCGGCGGGGCTCGGCGAAGGGCAGCGGCGTGGGCGATGGGGAGCCGGGGGCTGCTGCCGCTGCTGCTGGGCGCCGCGCTGCCGCTGCTGCGGCCGGCGGAGCCCACGGAGCCCGTCAGCGCCGAGCGGAGCCTGGCGTGGGGCCCCGGGCTGGACGCGGGGCTCACCCTGCCCGTGCGGTACTTCCACATCCAGGCGGTCAGCGCGGCCGGACGCAACTTCTCCCGCTCCCCGCCAGGTACCGTGCATGTGTGCTGCCGGGCGGGCGCGGCGCGGGGTGGACACCCTGCCCGGGGCTACCATGTCCGCGGAGGAGCTGGTCGGAGCCGGCCACCCCTTCCCCTCTTCCCCCCTCCCTCTTCCTTCCTCCCTCCTTCCCGAGCGGTTGCTGAGCTGCTGCCGGTGCCTGGCTGCTCCCCGCCGCGCCCGCCCGGTCCCACATCGCCCGGTGGTGAGCGGAGCACATGGGCAAACCCCTCCTGTCTCCTGGTACAGCCCAGGGCCTCCCTCCCTCCGTCGAGCTCTGCGTCTCGCCCATCGCCTCCCCTGAACAGTATGTGATTTACAGCAGCAAACCAGGAAGCTCAAAATAAACCGGTGCTCCTGGAGATAGTGGATGTAAAGAAATCCCAGTACCCTGCTCAGAACTGCTAATGTAATTAACGCTGCACGCACACCAGTTGCGTAAAATTTCTGTCTCAGTAAGACGGCCCTCTGGGCCCCGTTACCCTACTGCTGCTCCGTTAAGGAGTAATTTTCATCTCTTGTTTACGGAGCACACACACAAACCATCCCGTGACACTTCTCCTGAGGGTGGGAATTGGGGTTTATTCTCGCAGTCCAGCGGTATGCTGCCAGTCAGCTGTTTTCTGCTGCAAGCTAATTCCACATGCTCTGTATTAAATATAGTTTTAATTTAGAATAATAATAACTTTTGCATCACAGATTTCATAATGAAGATAACCCTGAGATAGCCACCCAGTAGGAATCCTGTTTATAATTCATACAGGGTAGAGCTGGTTATTTTGCTATGTATTACTTACTATTCATACAGATGGTACTGAGAGGATATCTACCAAGTACGCATGGCCTCTTCGTGTCCTGTAGTTAGAAGGCTGCTGCTTGTAAAATTAAAGAGTAGACGTGTATTATATGGTTATATCTTCAGTCTGACAGAACCCCATACTTCAAGTCTGGACTTTCTCCAGCTGCTGTTGCAACTTGGTGCTGGATTGCAGCGCAGTTTTGTAATTGCAGTGAAGAATGCAACTGCACACTCACTGCCAGTGAAGCAGAGGCTGATTTCAGCTGCACAGGGAGAGCCTTGGGTTCAAACAACAGGTCGCTAAAGGTAAAAAGGTGTGAAGCTCAGTTAGATTTTCATGCTAGTTTAAATCCTCCAAGATAAGCTGATAGGATGTGGGTATGGAGAACCTAGTTTTGACCTCAGTGCTTTAGTATTTATATTAATAAATTCAGTGTCTTTGGAATGTTCCCAGGTCATGATGCCATCTGTCATGGAGTGGTCTCCATTCATACCATGACATTCTGTAGCCTCCAAACCAAGGCGATGCACGCGTGCTGCTGACAAGGAAGAGCTGTTGGCTCGGCCCACGCTAACTGCTGAGCTGTGCCAGGAATTATTTAGGAGAGTGCCAAGGATCCTTTAACAATCTAGCAGTACAGTTGATCATATTCCAGTGCATGAGCACTGTTTAATGTATAGACACAGGCTATAAATTTCAGTTCTCAAATTATTTTAAATGTTCAAATTCTATTTGTAAAATGTCAGTAAGAATTGCAATTAATAATATTAAGGCACTACTTTCCAATATAAACTTAAATACATCTCGGAATAGCCCTGCTGGGATAGCTAAATAAATCCGCATTATCACCTCCGTTGCACAAACAAGAATACTGCCATCAGAGCAGGAGAGCTGCAGTTAAGGCTTCCCCTTTGGTAAAATTTGTCCAAATATATTAAATTGTGTTTTGTGTGGATTAGTATTTCAGTCAGGTAGGTCAGTAGTTACTGGTATCCAGTATGAAACTTATATAGGATAATTAGTTGATTTTAAATCCAGATGAGTTTTCTGATTGTCAAGTCTAATCAGAATTAATGTGCACCATTGCACATCACACAGTAATTTTGACCTACAGGCTGTAATTCTTTGATGCGTTTTTTTAGGAAGATGTCAAATGATGCGGAATTCACTCTTTCCCTAGAAAAACTATTCCAAAGATTAAAAAATCACTTCTGAAAACAAAGAACTTACTTTTAATATGAACAGCATAGATTTTTTCTTTGGATACTTGGATCACCTTATCCTTCTTTTCTGCTTAGGCTTTCCCCTAGGTTTAACAACTGTTCACCGTGTCTTTATGACAGTCAGCTGTTACCTATTCCTCAGATGATCTGTGTACTCTGCTAACAAATATTTTCAAGGCCTCCCGGGTATTCTTGCAGGTTTTACCAAATACTTTCAAAGTGGCACACTTCTGCCAGCACTCATTTCAGTGTCGCTAAACAGAGTGCATCTTGGTTACGCTCACCTTTGTACCTGCAGCACTGCAGGACCTCCCTTCAGGGTGTTTGTTGACCATGATGCCTGGGCTTTTGTGATGCTCACACACAAAACTTCCTACCACGACCTGTATTTCTTTGTTCCTGGATATATGCCCTCACATCCGACTCTGTTAAAGTAGTTCAAAGGAGCCCATTTTGCTAAGTGAACCTGTTTTGTCCAGCTGCCTCTTCATTGAGTCTATTGATTTCACAATTTCCACCTGTGAAAGTAACCAGCAATAATTTCAGTAAAACAGTTGATGAAAAAACCCTTCTTTTCAGATCTTTTAATTGCTCTTCTCCATACATGTCAGAAATAGGGTGACTGGGTTTTTTCTTCATCTCTAACAATTTGCATAAATCAGTACCTTGTTACCTTTTCTGTCTTTCCATCCCTGCATTTCTTCACTCATTCATCCATGCATGGAATACCTCTTTTGCAAGCTACACAAGAGAAAAAAAAATGCATAAAGCAAGTTTCATCATCTGGATTTCTTAAAGTGTCCCATTTTGACCGTGTCTCTATTTTAGTCTCTCTTCAGAACTGGAAGATTATTTTGTACTTAAAACACTGTCCCAGACAGGTTTTCAGGGTAACACAGAGTACTAGTAGTGATGATTCAACAAGGACACATTTTTCTTTTATTATTTCTTTGGATTGAGAGAAACAGAAAAATGTGAGTGAAAGTACTATGGTAACCTTCCTCCAATTTTAAAAAAAGGAATCAGCAAAACCTGTTACAATTAAATACTGCAGTAGTACTTAGAGGCCTTGGCCCCATTACGCAATGAATGTTTTAAATCGTAAAAAGCCTGTTGCCTCCAATGAATAATTTGTACTTACATTAAATATTCAGTCTCCCTTTTCTTCCCCCTCTCTTTCAGTGGGGTTAGCTTTTTTCCCAGAGACCTTTGTTATCAGGTCACTCTTCCCTTATCAAATGCTTCCTGCATCTAAACTGCCACCAACTAAAACTAACATATCCTTTGGGTGGATCCAGAGCTTCTCACATCTCTAGAGCAGTAAGTACATAACCAGCTGGGAACAAAGACCCACTTAGTTATTTCCTGTAGGTGAGGACAAGGAGATCAAATTCAGTAGTATTTGACTTATGATTTCTCAATATTCACTCATTTTTATGGTAACTGAAAACTTTGTTTTCTCTGGTAGGAAATCTCTATATCCAGTTAAAATGCTGTTTTATAAAATGGGTAGAAAGAGACAAAGATGTAATACCAATGGAAAACTATTTTCTCTGTGATTCTACCTTGTGACATGCTCTGGAGTCGAACACGACTTTATCCAAATAATACCAGGTGCTGGTCATAGGGAGAGGATGCTTGGCTTAAGTTGGCTACTTTTAAGCAAGTTGAAAAAGGTGGTTGTGGCTGGCAGTGACATTGAGAGGCAGAGATGTCCATTCCTTCAGGAGAGTCATTCATGGGATCCGTTGCCTAGTTCAAAAAGAGGGGACTCATTCCTGCATTAAGACATCTGGTAGTATTTAGTTGAATGAGGAACAGAAATTGTTACTCACCTTTGAAGAAATGTATCTTTCCTCTTATTTGGATTACAACTCTACACTGTCCTCGTGCAGAAGACCATTTATGAGACCAGAGGGCAACTGAGCACTGTGCAGCAGCTCGCTCACTCCTTCCCCCTCAGGGATGGGGAGGAGAAAATAAAATAAAAGGATCAGGGACTAAGACAAGAACAGGGAGGAATGACTCACCCATTATGGTCACAGGCAAAAGACAGACTCTTAGAGGAAGAAAAAGATCAATTTAATTTGAACACCACCAACACTTAATTTTCTAATCAGGGTAAGACAGTGAGAAATACCACTACAACTTAAAACCACCTTCTCCCCACCCCTCCCTTCTTCCTGGGCTCAACTTCACTCCCAGTTTCTCTACCTCAACAGCTCAGGGGAAGCAGGGGATGGAGGTTGTGGTCAGTTCATCATCTGAGGTCTCTGCCACTCCTTCCTCCTCATGGGGAGGACTCCTCACACTCTTCCTCTGCTTCAGCGTGGTGTCCCTCTCACAGGAGACAGTCCTCCATGAACTTCTCTGATGTGAGAACTCCCCACAGGCTGCAGCTTTTCACAGACTGCTCCAGTGTGGGGTGCCTGCAGTGGGCTACAGTCCTCCCAGCAACAAACTGCTCCACCGTGGGTGGGCTTTCTACAGAGTCACAGCCTTTGTCGGGCACAGCCACCTGCCCTGGCGTGGGGTCCTCCACGGGCTGCAGGTGGGCATCTGCTCCACCGTCAACCCCCGTGTGCTGCAGGGGCACAGCCTGCCCTCTCACCACGGGCTGCAGGGGAACCTCTGCTCTGGCGCACCTCTTCCTCCTCCTCTTCCTCCTTTCTTCCGCTGACCTCAGTGTTTGCATAGGCATCTCCCTCACAACTCCTTCTCCTCTCAGGTTCCCTTTCTTAAATATGGTATCACAGAGGCGCAGCCACCATTGCTAATCATCTCAGCCTTGGCCAGAGGCGGGTCCAACTTGGAGCCAGTGGAGCTTCAAGAAGCTTCTCACAGGAGCCACATCTGTAGCCCCCTCCCCCACTCCCAAAACCCTGACACGTACAAACCCAACACAATGAGGAAACCAATTCCCTGGTGTTTGGCTCCCAGCTGGGTTAAACCATGACAAGAGGCACAACATGTCAGGAAATACACATCTGAAATCATAAGGGTTCTGCCTATTTTAATCTGGAGACTCTTGCACACAGTAGTTGACTTGAATCCAATTTTCAAGATCCAGTGCTCTGAGGAAGACATGCTTGATCATTAAATGACTGTTGTACTTACCACATCAGCGCATTTATTTGTAGATGCAAAGGATGTTAAAATATGGATTGTATAGAATTAACTGTAACATCTCTATTATTTAGTGCTGTCAGGACACATTGGACTGTTGGTAACGTCTTGATTTTATCTAGATTTTTTTCAGTTTCCTTTCTTTCTGTATACTGCTTTGTGGTAACATTCATTACATTTGTTTGGTTTGCAATGCTTAGACTATAACATTTTGTGAATAATCTGTCCCCCTCTTTTTGGAAGAATAAAATTGATGATGACCATTTGTGACAGAAATAAGGGAATATAACAGATTTAAGTTTATGCATACTTGTGTTGTCCACAAAATACTCCACGCCCACTTAAAAAGTCACAGTGCATTAATGATGAAATGCTGGTGATCTTTAAGCACAGGTCAGACAGATGTCCAGGAAACATCTCTACTATCATTCTCTTATCCCTGCTTTTCAGTAGCTGGGACTTTAAATTTGCAAGACAGTCAGCTGCAGCCCAAAGGTGAACAATTTGTATCTGACTTCTGCATGCTGCAACTGCCTTTCCACAAGCTGGCAAGTATTCTTTTCTCCTGTTATTTTAACTTGGTTTCCTATCTTTCTTACACTAGAGGAAATGATTGTTCCTCAGAGCACTAACTTGAAAACTTAGTATTAAACCTAATCTTTGCTTCAAAATACTGTTAGCCTTTCTTTCTGTCTTGCAATCATTATTTAACTTTTTATCTGCATCTACAGGTTTTCCATTTGTTAGGTATGTGATGATCAAGAAAATTTGGTAGGATGATCTTCCATTACTTGAAATTATTTTTATCAAGTTGGTACAATAAAAAAATTTCTAGTGCAAAGTTAAATTAAATTCCATGGACTTAATCCAGTAGAGTTTGCTCTCACCTTTTTTTCATATATGTGATTCTAATAGCTTAAAGTGCTTTTATCTGGTTTTATTTTCCTCTTTTCAGGAAGAACACAGTTTAAAGTGGTAATTAAAGCACTTTCTCCAAAAGAAGTCACCAGAATTTACACCCCTCGCCCTTTGGATAGGAACGATGGCACATTTCTCATGCGGTATCGGATGTATGGCAGTGTCAGAAAAGGGTTAAAAATTGAGATACTTTATGGTGATCAGCATGTAGCTCAATCTCCTTATATTCTGAAAGGTAAGGGCATTTTTTTAATTTAATGTAATGTATGAGGGTAGCTATAGAAATCCTGTGGCTAATTTACTGCTAGAGGAAGAAGTGGGAAATTAGAGGTTTGTTTGCCCTTGTTCTTGTAGTCTCCTCACAAATGTTCTCCTTATACAGAGAAATAAGCAATGACAATCTCTATACATTGCCAAGTTACAGGACCTAGATGCATAGGCATGTAGATTATGGCCTCCAACATTAAGGTGATGTGTCTGGACAACTCCTTCCCTCTTGCATAAGGAAACAGATCTCTTCAGATTTGGTAGGGAATAAGAGAGCAATGTTTGTATTTTTACTGTTTTCAAGCAGGAATTCACTTAAAGGTTGTGTTATTTTTATCTAAAGGAGAAAATACTACCTGCAAAAGCAAGGAGTTTGTGTTGTTCCCAACACTTTATAATTCAAATGTCTGTGATTTCTAAAAAGTGTAATCCTTCATAACAACAAAGACAATATTTCTTTAACCAGACAATACTTAACTTCCTTTCCATTAGCCCACTTTAATTCAGTGCAGGTCTATACTATGGAAGAACTGTTTAAAATCAGGGAAAACAAGGCAAATTATTCTCTCATTCCAGATCTGATTACTTGCTCTCAAATGGACAGCTGTTTAGCAAAGAAAACGATAATATAAAATTACTTCTCTGAAGACTCTTGTTTCAGTTCACTACTACTTCTTCTAACCAGAATTTGGTTATGTTTTTTTAAATAAAATTTCCTAAATATAAAGTTAGAAGTGTCTTCAAACTTGAGTCCTCAAGTAGTAGTATGCCTTCTTTTTCCTGGTGCACATTTGCCAGCAGCCATGAAACTATGACACAACACAGGACAGAACCTGTTTTGATTAGAAGTCCACGAAATGAGGCTCTTGCTTATACTTAACCTCTCTGCTTCAAAAGGACAGAAAGAATAGTTGATTCTACATAAAAGAAAACACCTTAAGCCAGAGGTAAAGACTACTGTATCAAAGTTCTGAATCAGGCTAAAATTGAAACTGTAATACCTGAGCTTTGGTAGTTACAGATAGTTGGAACAATTCTGAATACCCTATGTGGTAGGCAGGTAGCACAATAATGGAGCTTCATTTTGCAGATGAATTTTGCCCTGATAACAAAAAATCTAGTATTTTGATTTCTGAAAAGAGAAGAATGTTGCTGTTTTCTTAATTAGATTGCTAAACCCCAGAAATGTTGTAGGGAGGATGATTTCCCAGGAAAACTTTAGAAAACTTGGTATAAAAAATGTCAAGGCACCGTAATGTCTACATTTATTTGCCAGTGTGTTTGGGAAATTATGATTGATGTAGACTCACAGATACAGACTCTCAGTGCTTTGTTTTCCGCAGGGCCAGTTTATCATGAGTATTGTGACTGTCCTGAAGAAGACCCTGAGATCTGGCAGAACGTTATGTCTTGTCCATCCCAAGAACCTCAGATTACAAAGGACTTTATTTCTTTTCCCACCATTGACCTTCAGCGAATGCTTAAGGAAATCCCAACAAAGTTCAGTCAAACAAGAGGTGCTATTGTTCATTACTCTATTCTCAATAATCACATCTACCGTCGCTCATTAGGAAAGTATACAGACTTCAAAATGTTCTCTGATGAAATGTTCCTGTCACTGGCAAGAAAGGTATCAGTTTTGATCATTTAAGACTATTAAGTCATGTTCTAATATGGCAATACTGCATTTGGTGTTGTATCTTCAGATTTATAATTCTTGAAGTAAGACCTGACTTTTGTTTTTTCATCAGGATGACAGTGTATCTTAGGAATAATGTGTAGGGACTGAGCTTGACAGTAATGAAATTGCTAGGAAAGCTGCAGGGGCTGAGGCCCGACTCTGCGAGCCTTGCCCTGGCCTCTGTGAGTGTCCCTTTCATACTTGCTTGTGGGGCAGAAACTTGAAATTCATACCTTAAGCTCAGCTAAATCTGTTAACTGTGTAGTAGGTTTATTGAATCTGCATGACATAAAAGAACTGAGGAATATATCTAAGAGTGACAAACAGCTTCTGTCTTTATATTATTATCCTTTCTTGGGTATGCATTTAGGTTCGTCTTCCTGATGTGGAGTTTTATCTTAATGTTGGAGATTGGCCAGTTGAGTATCGGAAAGCTAATGATACACCTGGTCCCATACCTGTCATTTCATGGTGTGGCTCTGTGGATTCAAGAGATATAGTCCTTCCAACGTATGATGTAACCCACTCAACGCTTGAAACACTACGTGGAGTCACAAATGATCTCCTTTCTATTCAAGGAAATACAGGTAAATTAGAGATCATGGGTTTTAAAAAAGAATTTGTAAATTCTATCAAAGAAGCACGTTGCATTCAACTAATGTGTTCAGATCTTCAGTTCACAAGTGCCTTAGGAGGTCTCTTAATACAAGCAGGTTAGTCTTTACAGATTGTAAACACTTTCAACACTGCTACTAAGCAGGTGGTTAATATGGATTTAGAGCCAAAATTTACGAAGTCCTGTTTACAATAATGGTGAATTTTAACTTAAAGGTATCCAGAAGATAGCTGCTGTGACCTGTCAAAAGAAAAGCAAATATAATTAAAAGGCCTTTCTCCTCAATAAAAGACTTGAATATGTTCCTTCTAATCAAATAGTAGTCCTTTTCCCGAGAGTGATGTGGCCCAGTGTTCTGTTTACATTAAAATGAATTTAAATCCTGAAAGAAGTAAACTGGTATTATGCTGCAGCCTCTTTCAAATAAGAAAATACTGCTGTATAGAAGAATACCTCAGAGTGGGATCTTCTGAATTGTTTTTCTAGCTTTGAAGGGTCAGTTTTACTGAGAGGTGTCTTCCTACCCCCCCCCCAGAAATTCATGAATACTTAGGGATCAGACAAATGGCATGAACAATACCTAAGGAGTAAAACTTGAGTGAGGAGGTATTTCTTTTTGATTAGCTCACAGTTTCTCTTTCCTTTATTAGTTTTTAAATTAAATATTTTAATTAAATCATCCGTTTGACACAGTTGCTTTTCCAGTTAGGAGACAGTAAGAGCCTACTCCACTTTAGTAGGTCCTTCAAGGAAACTTCCAGCAGAAGAATGAGGAGGGACATATTTAATGTTTTTAAAAGCAGGCAGTAAGCAGAGATTAAGGCTTTCAGGCTCTTGCAAAGTATCTTGAGGACACAGTATAGCCATTTTTTTTCCTTTTTAAGTCATCATTAAGTGATTCCTCAAAGACCTAACTAAATTGCTGGGTAACAGAAGTGGATTTTACTAAAAAAACGTTGGTTATTGTGGCAGGCTTTATGGATGGAGAATTACTTTAATTATTAGTATTTTACTTACATAATTTGATTATAATCCCTGATGTAGCTTTCAAGATATTTCAAGTTATTTAAATATGAAATCCTTGAGTAGAAAAGCAATTCTTTGATTTTCCTTTTATAAGTGGCTCAGTTTTTCATCCCAAAATTCAAGCCAGAACTGGGAGTTTAAACCCTGTGATTACTAAGTGATTATGGAGTCACTACGAGAAATCATGCCTGTTTTACCATGGCTCTGAGTGCAATGCCACTGTCGTAGCAAGTTCTTCCTTTGCACTAAACATACCATGAACATTTCATTACTGTTTGCTTTTACCTTATCACTCGTAGGCCCATTCTGGGAAAACAAAACCGAGCGAGCTTTATTTAGAGGTCGAGACAGCCGAGAAGAACGTCTCCATCTTGTCAAGTTATCCAAGGAAAATCCAGAACTACTAGATGCTGGAATAACAGGATATTTCTTCTTCAGAGAAAAAGAAAAAGAGCTGGGAAAGGTTCAGCTGATGGGCTTCTTTGACTTCTTTAAGGTAGCAAGCAAATTACAGTCTGGGATTAATTTTGCTGTCAAGTTCTTACCAACTGAAAAGACAGAGCTTACTTTTGCTAATTCCTTTCAGTAAACAAAACAATTACGCTGCATTGGGAACACTGGTCCAGGTGGGGTAGACAGACCATCTGTAATCAAAGTCATAGTGTGACACTCTTCTAAAGAAAGCCACTATAATTTTTTCATGGAGACCCTTAGAGAGAGTTCTTAGAGATTTTTTTGTTTTTAAATAGATTGAGAAATTTGATTTCTCACCATCAGGGTTTCTTTTATTTGGGATAAATATGAAAAAAATGGACACAACTTGTGTCCATTGCAAGTACGTTATGGATGTCAGAAGGAGTCCTTGTAGTAACAAGTTAGAAAAATAGACGGGTGTTTTTGTTGCGCTCTAACACACAAATTTCACTGCAACAGAGATACAAAAAGTAAAGGGATAGAATCCTGTAAAAAGCAATTACAATATATGACAATTGAAGTTCTGTTCCAGAAATTAATATATCAGAAATGCTGTAACAGCCAAGAGCATCTGCCAGAGCAGTACATTCATGATTACTTTTAGTATAGTTTCAGATTATTTTATATAATATATGTTTCAGATTATTCTACATAATAATAATATAATTTTAAGTCAGAATAAATTTACACTTTTTGAATGTAAGTATAGATTAGTTTTATTTCCTTCCCAGCTCTACCCCTTCCTCTGTCCCAGGACACTTTAATAGAATATCTGTCAGCCAGTTCATGTGACACGAAGGTTCTTGACTGTCAATCTGGGGTTGAAAACAAATCTTTTTTCCATTATGTTATCCAGAACACCATGAAACTACACCTGCTTAACACTAGAAAAAGGTTTGAGGATGAGAGTTGATAAACACAATTACATCTTGCCTATGAAAATAATCTTTTATACAGTTAGTATTCCTGTTGCAATTCAAAACATCTTATCTTTTTTTCCTCTATCTTCATATTGTAGTACAAATACCAAGTGAATGTAGATGGGACTGTAGCAGCTTACAGGTTTCCATACCTCTTGTTGGGTGACAGCCTAGTATTGAAGCAAGATTCCCAGTACTATGAACACTTTTATATTGGATTAAAACCTTGGAAACATTATGTTCCAGTTAAGAGAAACTTAGACGACTTGCTAGAGAAAATAAAATGGGCTAAGGTAAGTTCCGTTACTAATTCAAGTTCAAAGTGATAAACAAACATTTAAACAATTTATCTTAATACTCTCTTCTTTTTGTATTTCCACATACATATTTTGCATGAACTCTATTGAGATCCTCGGATAAAGGAAGTACATTTTGTTGTCAGTGTAAGATGGGAGGCCTTAATTCAAGTAACCATCTCTATTCAAGGAAATACTTAAGAATGCATTTTAGGTATGTGCAGGAGTGTTTCATGAGTCAGAGCCTTAGAATACTGACTAATGCAGGTAATTTTCAAAGAAACACACAGATTCCTAGATACTGGTTCATAGATTCTATTGGTTTTTTTAGGTCCTGACTAGAACAGAAGTCATTACATGTTCTGTTTGAATGTACAAAAAATTGCTGCTCTGTAACATGCTCAGAATGAGAGGCTGGGATTCTGTAACCAAACAAACCGATATAATTGTGTGATTGAAAACACGATTTGTGCTTTAAGTTTAGCTATTAAGTTAAAAAACATATGAGAAGTTTCTGTTCTGGGAGTACTGTAGTTCTTCCTATAGAATCAGACGAGAATACTAAAAGCTTTGGAATATAGACCTAAAAAACTTGACAGTAAGTACATGAATTCAAGCAGTTATTTTTAAAAGGAAGATATTGAAATGCATTGCATATCAGAGGACAACAGTTGTGGCTTTGTCTTCTGTAAAACTAAGTATGTCTGGGAGATGTCAGACCTGATTTTGAAGAGGCTTGTGGCTTGGACAAAACAGTAGAGTAGTAATCAACCGAGTTTTCAAAATTGTACGATATCCATGAAAGTTGTTATTGATAGCCCTAAGGTACCAGTTGTGACCATAAAAGCAATCCAGTAGTTTAAAAAAACCTGCAATTTAAAGTATGCCTTTGCAGTCTACCAGTAATTGCACATAAAGTTTCAGATTTGAATAGCCCCTTTAATATCAAACTTCTAATGCCAGCCAGGCTTTGAGTAACTCACTGATTGTCTATTATTCATTCGTTTCATCTCAATTTTCCAGGAAAATGATGAAGAAGCGAGAAAAATTGCTAAAGAAGGACAATTAATGGCAAGAGAATTACTTCAGCCTCACAGGCTTTACTGCTACTATTACAAAGTGCTCCAGGTTAGTACAATGGATCACTTTATTACTTTCCCCCAACTGCTACTGCTATCAATGCTACAAATTTCATATTCAGTCCTTACTTATATCAGTAGCAGACACAGTTCATATTATTCACAGATCAGTGTGAAGAGCTTTGCTAAAACTTACTTCATTAAAGAGGCAACCTGACATAATAGTTGTTTTACAGAATCACAGATTATTTTTTTTTTGCCTCCATCCACACAGTCAGACCTGTTTTCAGTGTCACTTGGTATGTGGTTTCTAATAGACGTAGGAGATAATCTGTACACAGCTTTCTTCCTTTTTCCCTTCTTACTTATCCCATCATGAGCTACTCCGCTGTATTACAAAACAGTGAATACATGGAAAAGAAATTCCGGCAGTATGGCTAGTAGAGTGATAAGGGGTGAAGCAGGCCAAACAGTAATTGCTTCCCTAGGAGATGCAAATCTCTAGTGAAAGAAGCTTCTGTTCTCTGAAAGTACTAATTTCTTTTTCCTTTTTCGCTGTGCAGGGTTAGATCTCAGCTTCAGCAGCCACAGGTTGACACAACGTTTGGAACTGTTCAGTGTACAAAAATGACAGCATTATCTGCATGAAGTGGTTAGAGGCACAAATAATGACAGTATTCAAATTACCATTAATAACAGGACAGGGGAAAACATTAAAGGAGGTTTTCAGAGGCAGTGTAGTCCATTAGTAAGTGTGTTATAAAAGCACCTTGTAAACAGGTTGTAAACAATGACATAAGGAGCCTGGAAAAAGGCAAGCTTCTGAGTGGAAGGGAGGAGGAAAATTCTGTTTCATGAATTACACGTTCATGCTTATAGCATTCTTAAATGTTGTTTACATATTTCAGAAATATGCCAAACGGCAAGCCAGCAAACCTGAAATACGGGATGGAATGGAACTTGTACCTCAGCCTGATGACAGAGACTCAGTATGCAGTTGCCACAGGAAAAAGCCTTTAAGGGAAGATCTATAACTGTACCGGATGGAGAAAATCACCCACTTACAATGCAAGATTTTAAGCAGGAATTAAGCTGTGAAATCTAAGACACTTATGCACTAGCAAACATTCTTAGTTACGTATTTTTCTTGTATTCAGATACCCTTTTCCACTCTGCTCTACAATTTTGTTCCCACAATTTTGTCTCCATGACCACCACCAGACAGATACTGAGCCTTTAATGGCGAGCGTCTAGGGGATTTGTTTGATCTTCTGCATCATCAGGAAGAAGAGTTGGGACCTAGTTACCAAAGTTTTATGAGGAACCAGTCATCCACAAAAGATCTTCCATGAGTCAGTGCAAGTTACTCTGAAGGAGCATTTGCAACATGCTAAAACAGTGTTATGATTTCTTCATAAAGTTTACCTCAGTGTTAGATTGCTTCTTGTATACAAAACAATTTTCTAACTATACAAAATGAATATTTGAGATTTACAGATATCAAATCTGGTGTTACTTTGAGATTATTTTGCAGTCTATGACAGAGAACATGATAAAATATCAATTTCAGAGGAAAATGGAGAGGAGGAGGAGAGATCAGAATAATATTTTTATAAACACCATGGCTGTGAATCACGAAAATTACGTGCTGCTTTAAAGCAGACTGTGTAGCTATCACAGTCACAGTACTTTGAGTGCCAAGACACCACTCTGAAGACCTGTTCCCTGCCAGTGACCATGTTTGTGAATATAGGTGTGGATCTACAAAAGGATTTAGGAACTTCAGGTGAGGCCAGGTGAAATACTGGTATCTTAGTTCAACAATAGTCTACCATATTCTTGGCTGCTTGAGTATTCACACATGTGAAATTTGATAGTAGAGTTTTAGACCACCTAGGTTTAACTTTTGTGTAGAGCTAAGGATGCCACCATCTTTTTCACTTGGGTTCATTAACTACTTTTTCCTGGGCCTAAGTCCCCAGGGGGATCTTACCCATTTTCTGAATTTAGATCATACCTAACCTTATACTGAGATCAGACAGCAGATCAGACTTGTTTTGGTTCAAACATATGACAGAAAAACCTACGCTACACTTTCTAGGTAATAATCTAGGGGTTAGAGACCTTACTAATTGGGAAGCCTTCTCCTTGGTTTGATTCAAAGCCATTTTTCCAGAGAGTGCCTTGGCTCCAAACTGGAGAAGAGGTCTTCAGGTCTTCCACTGAAGTTGTGCAGCCATGAAGCTAACAATACAAAATTCACAGGGCCAGAAGGAGCTGGTCATGCCATTGTAACAAAGTGTGCCTTTGGGTAGGGTGGAGGAAAAATCCTAGTCCTGGATGTGGCTCCCAATGCCTCTCTTGATTTTTACCCAAGTTTGTCTGCTTCAGAATGCATAAACAGTCCTGGAAGGAGACACCAATACCAAGACCAGTGCACACAAGCACTCATTTCTGTCCTCTGCATTTTCATCTTCGCCAATGTAGCCTGCCTGTGCAGCTTCCTCCTCGGCTGTGCTCAGATAATGTCTTTCATGGATACCAAATTCTCCCTATGCAAAAAGGAATGGAAACGTCTTAAGATTGTGGACTCATCTAATTGCTTAAGTGCTTAAAGTTTAGCACTACACCTTATGCAGGCTTCATTTGTGGTTCTACACTGCAAGTTACTCTCATAAAATACGTAACAGTTCTGCGCTAGAACAGGAAGAAAGACTAGAATATTCAATATGCTAAATATGGGAAGAACTTCAGGTTTCTGAGGAGGTTAATGCCACTGTCCATCAGTCATTTATTACATTATGCCAGTTAAGAAAAAACTTGGAACGTGTTGCTCTACCCATCATCTTCTTTGTTCTGGTTCTAATACTAATATATATAGTGGTTGTATTTTTATTTAGCACAACAGTCAGTCCTAGAACTTCAGACTATAAATATATGTTCAGCTCATCTGACATTAAATTTTCTACATCAAAATTCAGGTACAGGGTTCCGTTGGTGAAGCTGACACTTAAAGTTGAGCATATGCTCCTCTTCCCTTCTCTGTGTACAGTAATTTTTACTGTATGATATCTTATTTTGCAATATTATCCATTATACCATGTGCATTTTAGATTCACCAGTATTTATAGAAGTGGTGTGCTCAGCAAAGGCAACTAAGCATACCAGATAGTTGAAGCAACAAAGTTTTCCACTTCTCACACACATATTTCAAACCTAAAGTCAAAAAGTTATCTGTTTATATTTTAAAAAATGAGAGGGAATAGGGGGAGTCTGTATATGCATACTTTAGGGTTCTTTGGAAATATCTGTGTAGGAAAACTTGCCTGGCTTGAAACAGAAGTCTTTCAAACTGGAAGAAGAATTGGATAAAATTTAAATGGACATGAATATAAATAAATGTGAATATTTTATCCCTCCTTTTTTCCCTCATAAACAGGGGAAAAAAACTATTCTAAATTCTTCTCTGCCAAAAAACCCTCCTTGTTTTTGTAATAAGCATCCCTTCAAAGCAAAGACTAGTTTGTCACAGAATGCCTTACAGATGCTTCTATAGCTTAGAGACAAGAAATATCCTGAAAAATATGAATACATTCATCCTCCTGCCAAAATTAAAAAACACTAGAGACATGGCAGAACTTTCATTAAAAGTGCTTAGTCATTTGAGAAAATCTCATTCATTTTATAACTACAGATCTTCCAAAGATAAAACAAGGTAAGGCAAAGCCTCTCTTCTTTCCATTGGTGGTACTATATGCAATTTAAATTGTAATGAAGAGCAATCGTAACAATTGCCCCTCCAGGCCAGAAAAGATATCTCATCTATTTTAGTTTGATGACAGGATGATACTCATTGGCCTGGTGTGTTACAGGAATTGCTAAATATTCAGTAAAACCTGTTTGTACAAGTAAACTGTAATACATACATTACACAGTATTTTTAAGCAACATACATGCATACACTAGAGTGTCTTTTATTCTATAGTAGTTCTTGAACAGTAAATCTCTTGTACACCTAGCAGTTGGTGGTAATTTTAAATAAATGCTTGCCATACCACAGTACTGAATTTTACTACAGTAATTTCATCTTTTAATGCACAACATAGGATTTAATATAGAGAGCAATATCTGTCCTGTTTTCATCAATGGTAGTAATCTTTAACACACTGTAGAACCTATCACTGATGATGGAGACAGGTTTATTTGTTTTAACTAGTATGTCTTAAAGTCCTGGGTCAATATTTTCAAACATAGAAATCTACATAGAAGTGGTCTAACTTCCAAAAATAATGATCATGCAGAGCCTTTACTTAAGGTTCCTTATTTTCAGATCCCTTTAACCTTAACACTTTCATTCAGTGAACACTCCAGAAAATTAGTCCACTTATGTCATATATATGTCCTAATATATTTAGGCACCTACATACGGAAATATTCACCCAACCTCAATTTCATCTTGAAATGAGAACTAGCAAATCATGATCTGTTGAACATAAAGGAGATACAAATTCAGTGTATTTTTAGACTGTATTTTTTGAGATTTACCTCAAGATAACTAATATACTAGTTTCATGACAGTATTGTGCCAGGTCTGCCTTGTAGATTCATAATTAAAAAAACCCTATAATCAAAGCTAGCCTGATGGAATGTTAGATTCAAGCATCCATCCTGAGAAGCATACGCCCGACATTTATTACATTAGAAAGTAAATTATTTAGTTAGGGAGGAGAGCTGACAGGGAAAACATACATCACCTGTTTGAGCATGTTTGAGAAGCTTGCAAAGAAATGATAATAAGGAAAAGAAGCATTACATAAACCTAGGATATTATCAGCTCCTTTACCACTTCAGTTTTTCAAAAGAGTTCTCTGTAAGGGCAGTGATGAAGTGCAAGACTTTACATAAATATATTATTGTTTAAGTTCACAGGATTTAACCACTAGAATCTTTTCTGTGAATACTTTCATAGCATTTCAGTGAGGCTATATGAGTACTAATGCTTTTGTTTTGAGCTGCTAATAATGTATGGCACCAATTTTGTATTTTGCTGTAAGAATAAGGGGAAAAGGATTATTCTGCATGTCTGTTTGAAAACATTTGAGACCTCTGTAGCAGATACCTTAATCGAGGCCCATCATGTGAGTGGTGATAAGCAATAGGTATATTGACAAGAGTGTGGCCAGCAGGTCAAGGGAGTTGTTTCATCCCTTTTGTTTGGCAATTGTGAGACTGCAACTGAAGTACTGTATTCAATTTTGGACTCCCCTATACAAGAAATACACTGACGTAGTGGAGCAGATCCAGCCAAGGACCACCAAGGTGATAAAGGGGTTGGGGCACATGAAATACAAGGAGAAGCTGAGTGAGCAGAGTTAGGTCAGCCTTAAAAAGAGAAGGCAAGGGAGAGATTACCTTGCTGAACTCTAAAGGAAGGCTGTAGAAAAGATGAAGCCAGACTTCTCAGAGGTACACAGCAGAAGGCGTACAAACAACAGACACAAGGTGCAACATGGGAAATTCCAATTAGATAAGGGAAAAAAAGTCTTCACACTGATATCCCCAAGGAAATGAAGCTTGGCCTACATGACCTCCAGATGTTCATTATTCAATGAACTATATTTTGGTCATACAACAAGCATTTATCTAGTCACATAGCAGGAGGATGAAAACATCGAGCTCTCAAGTGTCTCCAAGAGGTAATGTAGCCTTTCTGTGCTGACACTTTTGGCACTATTCATGTTTATGTCTGCCTCAATAATACCGACTGAGTTTTGCGGGTATTTTAATGTTGGCTTACAAAGCTATAAAATTATATATTAATATTATATATTATTGCTATATATTATCACAATATACCATAGTCATGCAGTACACAGAGGATTCGACAAATAGGATACATTGATTTGGCATTACGTGCTTGGACTGATTGAAAGTGCAAGACTTGCACTTTCAAGAAGCTGAATATACACTTTACATGTATGAGACAATTACAAAAGATTTTGAGTACAGTTATGAACCATCAAAGTAATTAATTTTAAGCAGTCAATGGGAATATTAATGTACTTTTTAAGTTATACTTAAATGCCAGCATACTCTGGAGGCCACTGGTGAGTGAGTACGACATATTGCCATCCCACTCCCAACACTAAAAAAATCAGTCAGGATCCATCTGTACCACAGATTTGAAGTGTAGCATAGAGATACTCAAGACAACTCAGCAGAACACCAGAAGGGCTGAAACAGGACAGAGCTTCACATGGTACCTTCCTGTTGAAAACCCGTGGAATACATTATTCTGGATGGAACCTGTCTAAAAGCCAATCAATTCAAACTATACTTGTGAGACCATAATTTCCACTATAGCTTATGCAACTCAGAGAGGTTGTTTAGCATTAGCAGATGTTGTTGCTTACCTTTGGGTCAACAGTAACCACACTTCCAGCTACTCTTTTTCTCTCAAAATGTCCAGCCAAGCTGTTCCACTACTCCAACTGTAGAGATATGCCACCTTATGACTGATAGCCAGGATAAACCAAAATGGTTGCTACCAGGTTAGCATCCTGCAGGTCTGCCACCTGATTTCATCTTGCATGTTACTCTCTCACCAAATTTTTCACTGTTGCAACAGAAAGAGATTTGAGTATTTCATTAATTTTAACATGGAAATCTGCTGACAGTGAAAATGGTTTAGAGCAGAAACTGGGTTTGCTTGCAAGTGATTATGGTTTTGCTCCTATGCTCAAAACCATCAGCTGTTACCTCAGAAAGAAGGTAATTTTGTCAGTACAGTTCATTTCATTTAATGAATTTTTTAAAAAAATACAAACAATAATATCCCAAACCAAACCAAAAACCACTCTGCTGGTAAAAGCTGTTACTCTTTTAAAGAAAGGTGGCTGTTATAGATACTTTGGTATATTCTTTGTAGTGAAGGCAAAGTATGAATAAACTTTATAAGCAAAATAAGTTTAAAGGGATACTTCAGAAATAGTCTATACTGTATTACTGTACACTAATAGTGAACTCCAAGATTAGATCAATCACAACAGTGAAATTAATAGTCGGAGTTATACAGTAAGATTTTATCTGCTAAAATAGAAGATACAGAAGAATCAAGTAAACATCCTATCTCTGACATAACCACTCAAGCAAAATCCTGTACAGAGATTCAACTCATTCTGGCAGGTGTCCTTAAGATTGTTTACTCATGCTGTTTGGTAGTGTGAGTTATTTAAGAAATGTCAGGAATGTATGTTGCTGATAGAAGCTGCATCTCTGCCAACAAATTCTGCTTCCTTCTGCCCTGTGAACAAAGATACTTTAATGTGGACTAACCCCTGCAGACCAACCCAGCATGCCTTTTCACACTACAACCATTCCATCTTATTTACAGACTTCAGCATTTCCTGTATTCCCTTAAAAGATTCACTTGTGTCTGTAAGGTAATCAACAGTCACACTGATCCAAAACTTCCTGTAACTGAACCTGAAAAGTGGGTGTAAACTTGAAATATCTGATTTGTATTTAATTATCTTTTTACTCTTTAAAAAAACCAGGCATTTAAAGGTGGTGCAGATCACACAGATATGACTTCGTAACATATCGTAAATATTTGGCAATACTTAAATGCAAGTAGTACATATATAAGATGCAGAAAAATTCTGAGCATTTCTTATGAAATAGCTTCTAAATTCTGATTACCTGCAGGAAAATAAATTTTCCTGTGATTAAATGTTGTATCAAATAAAAAATGTTCCCAAGGATCCAGAAAAACCAGAACTTTTTCCTGGCTATTAATAATACTATATGTATCGTGAACTGTTCACCGAAATTAAGACCATGGCTATTGCTATTTACTCTTTTGCAAGATAATATATTTCACTCATCACAGTTCCATTCCAGTCACAGAAACACACACTAACAATTGGATCTTTTATTTCAAAATTAACAAAGACACAGGAAAATCGGTAAAGCTGGAACTGGTCAACTCAAAACAGGCAATCTGTGTACTGGAAGATGCCAATTTGAATGGTCTCCTCTAGGGACAGTTACTATCATATGCCTGTTCATGAACCAAACCAAACTAAATCTTGGGGAAGTCCTTTATGAACACAGCTTTAAGTACCATTAGCAAACAAATTCAAGCATTTACTTGAATCTGATGATCAAACTACCCTCATAAGCAGTAGGTGTTTTC
The DNA here is from genome assembly GCF_047716275.1 of Strix uralensis. NCBI lineage: Eukaryota > Metazoa > Chordata > Aves > Strigiformes > Strigidae > Strix > Strix uralensis. Next base: position 120,737,345 of record NC_133973.1, read on the forward strand.
TCCATTCTAGTCACAAGCCTGTATTACTCCAAAGCCAAACAATTCTTCTGCTCCTAAGTTATCACCTTCAACCTTCTCAAGCAACTATGGTCCACTATCAAATGTGTTTGCTATATTAATTTAATATTAAGTTACACCCTTCTTTGATGACATGCACTAATGTGTAATAGTTGTCAAACTGGATCTGTTAAGTAGGTTACTAGGTGCAGTTGTCATCAGTTCTTTGATGGATTATCTTGTTAAGGAAGCCATTATAAAATCAATTCTGATGAGGAATACAAATGATATTCACATAGAAAGGCCAAATTCTGGTCCCATTAGAGTAGATGACATAGGATTTTTGCTGAGTGCATTCATATTCATAATCAAAAATAAGATCTAGAAGGCTATCCGATCCAATGAAAAAATTAAGTGAGGGAAAAAAACCTACTGTTCACAGGCAAGTGAAAAATTACCTTGAATATCTTTGGGTTTGAGACACAGGACATCTTCTAAGACTAGTCAAGTAGTTTCCTATTTCTAGGGTCTCAATACCTTGACAAGTTGTCCCCTAAATCAGTTCCCTTGAAGCACTCCATCATTTCTCAAGTCTAGCCAAAAACCTAAAGCAAGTATTAAATGATACATAAAACTGCCAAAGTTACAGAGAAGAAATTTTTATTGCTTTGGCAAGTTAAGTTTATTTCTTACTGTCACACCATCAAGTACAATTTTAACAATCTATGCCAAGAAATGAAGAGCCTACTGAATGTAGCTGATAAACTATGCAATTTTCAGGGTAACTGGAGCAACATCAACTGTCACTGAACACATAAAATTGGCCCTTGAAAATTACATCATATCGGTTCGTACTCTCCTAAGTGTTTCTGTGAACAAAATGGTTTGTTCCTAAGGAATCCCCAGTTCTATAGAAAAAGAGAAAGTATGTAATTATACTGGTCACTTGAGTAACCCAATTGAATAAGCAAATAAATTCAGACATTTTCTGGGGCTTTTCACTTAAAATGGTTTGGCTTTTACTGCAAAACTGTGTTAATTAACCCTTTTATTAATTTTGGATTTTTTGGAGCGGATCACTATGCTACATGGTCCCAAGTTAATAAATGATTAAAATCCCTTTCCTGTAACTCAGCAATTTCATGGGAAATATTTTCTGATTCAATAAATATATTCTGACAGTACCTGAAGACTTAAAATGTGTTGCCTGAAAAAGAAGACAGAACTAAGCTAAGGCTCTCTTTCACACAAGAAATATTGTACATTGGAATAAATCAAAACCTATAAAGTTTCTCATCTTTCCCTTGAAGAATCATCAATTCATGAAGAAGCAATTTTTCATTGACTGATGAGACAGACTTTCCTTTGGGAAAGAAAACAAGTAAAGAAAACAAATCCTGAGTGGCCAAATTAGCACTTTGACTTCACAGGAGCACTTACTCCTGGCATGGAGCTGGCAGATACTCCCTCAGTTAGCATCTCAAGATCTGAGAGCCATGACACCTCTCCTGGCAGTTCCCTACTACCAAGCAGAATTCACTCACAGTAGAGAAACTAGCCCCTGTATTTTCAGTTAGGTTAGCACTTATTACAGGGTCCTCTCTGTTCTTCCAATGAACAATGTCATGTGTTTATAGCTACCTATTTGTATAATAATATACATACATTTGTATTCTTCCTGTATTGTCAAACTAATACTTGTCTGGATTTAGCTTTGCATTTTAATTGAATATGAAATTACATATAATTACTTTCTGTAATAAATTTTAATTTGGCATACTGATGAAGATGAAGGCCTCTGGCAAGATCTGGCTCTTAAAACTGGCCTGAGCACCTTTCAAAAGCTATCTTATGAGTTAGCATAGTTGGGCCTACTTTCAAACAGAATTCATATTACTTACACAGCTTTTTGATCACTGTTTCAAAGTCCTTGTCTTTGAAACCAAGTTGCAATGTCATCAGTAAATCTAGGGTGGGTTTCTTCTTGTGCTTTATGTCCTCTTCATTCAAGGATTTTGAATCTTGTTACATACAAGGCAAAAGTTTTAGTGAAAGAGTATCTCCTGGCTTAATCAGTATAGGCTTTATTCTATCTGATTTTATCTATCTAGCTGATCTAACAGCATTAACCATATTTAAGAGATTTATTTTAAACTATTTTAGTTATTTTTTGTGCTTGATAAAATAAATAATACAGGATAATATACTACATGATAAGAAGGATTAATAAAATTAGATAAAGTCTCCTCTTTCTCTGATCGATTTAAAAAGTCCCATTACCTGGGACTGGATCTACAGTGTGAATATGAAAATAATCTATCAGGTCTTCATATTATTGAAAAAGAAAGTCAAAGTGGTACACATGTCTGATCATGGGACAATTTAGGCTATCCAGAAATAAAGGGATTGATTAGGTTATCTAAGAAAAAGAGATTCCACTTATGTACCAAAGTGAAGGACATTGCGTAAAAATACAAAGGGACATACATATCCAGTTAAAAAGGGATTGATTGAGAAATTCAATTGCATGTCTTCAACTGTCATTTAAATCAGTGACAAAACTTACCTTGCTGACAGTGGGTATTATTTTCTGTTCTTATATTATTCTTTAAGAAATTAGATATTCTGACAGGGAGGATACTCACCAATGTTTTCCTTCCTGAATGTTCATGATTCAATGATAAACTCTTTATTACAGGAACAGAAGTATCATACTATACAAATATCAAATTAAAAAAACAAACAAACAAACAACCCATCACCACCTCAACAGAGTAATCAAAAGTCCTAAATACTGTCATCTCACTTTGGTACATGCTTAAGAACTGGCAAGGGAGAGGAAACTGTCTGTTTTGCCCGCTGTAGCACCCAGTAGTGTTCAGCAGTACACTGATTTCTTTGCAGTCTGTCTTTTCAAGGGCTATATACCCACAGCAGTTGCATTTCAGAGTGATTCATTTTCTGAAATAGTTGTCTTTACACCCTCGTAGCTCTCTTCGGCAAAGAAATTTCTTGAGTGTCTCTTAATTTTCCTCCTCTGGAGGAGTCTACTGTGGCCTTGACCTCAGGTTGCAGCAGCTCTGGCAACCCCTGTCAGGGTGCTTCCTTACCACAAGCTTGACCTTAAATTTGGAGCCGACTAACAAAGCTTGCTCTTTCTCTACTGGGAACCGCGGTTCCTATGAAGGGAAGCTGCTACAAGTATACTTGAAATTGCTAATGTACAGGGACCTGTAAAATAAGACATTTAGTTTTAATGTTAGATATCGCTTGTGTTTTAGTAGCTTTTATTTTTCCTGTATTTTTTCCTTTATTTTACTGTAATGTATATAATTTCATTTATACTTTTCCCTAACTACCCTCTGTAGTTATTACCCACTTATAAGATGTTTTGAAACCTTTAACTCTTTGCCTAGTAAAGATAAGACAGACCTTGGACAGTCTGAAAAACTCCCAGAGTACATCCCTAATAGCAGGAACCTAAAGAAAACAAGGGCCTAGGAAGACGCCAGTGTCAAGATAAGTCACTGAAAGCTGATCTAAAGTCACCTCCTTGGAACAAACAGGAGCTGAAGGACAGGTGAGGTCACTCTATGACCATATATGGACACGAGAAACCTAAAGTTCACTAAGGGACAGTGTGAGAAAGGGTGTGTGGGCCCCTAAGGAGGGGAGAAGACCCTCACTCTGTTTTTTACTAGGCATGCTCAGACTATGTAAATGAATTCTAACAAGCCATTAGCATAAGGCCGCCTTTTCTAAGAAATCTAATACATATGTATGTTTTTTGTGTATATTAGTCAGAGAGTTTTGTTAGTAGGTGCGATCCCCAGTGCTTCCCAGCACTGCGAATAAAGAATCCCTGCTCAACAGTTAGACTGGGGAGTGAACCTCTTTGCTTCACCTACAGGCTGCCCGTCAGAGGCGGGAGAGCGGGCTGGCGGCACGGCCACGCCATGTTTACCGTGGGTTTGAACACCTATTTACACCATTCCTGCCCCGGAGAGGCCGTCTGCCGTCCTCCCCCCAGCGGAGCTCCGCCACGGTTCCCGCGCGCGGGCTGGCCCGGGGCGGCGGGCCCCCAGGGAGCGCCTCCCCGCCGGAGGAGAAGGCCCGGCCCGCCGGGCCTGGCGGCGGCTGCCGGCCTCTCCGTCTGCGCGGGGCTCTCCCGCCGCCGCCCTGCCCAGCCGGCCGTGTTCCCCGTGAGGGAGGGCGGCAGGCCCGGCCCCCGGAGCCCCCAGCCGACCCAGCTGCGGGGGGGGGAGCACGTTTGTCATGTAGTGACACGCGTGAATTTCAGCCTGTGGAAATACCTGTCTGTCAGACTGAGGGGGAAATAAGCGCCATGAAAGATAAATGATTCCAGAAATGTAAAGTGGAGGTGGTTTCGTCGTGCAGGCGTTGGGATAGCTTTTTGCGGTCTTCATGAAAGCTGTTAAGGTTTTTGAAGGAAGTACTATGTTCGATAAACCAGGGTGAGTGGGCAACGCTGGGATTTTTCACCAAATTTTGAGGTTTTAAAATAATGCAAACATTTTAAAAAGCACCATCTTCTGTATACTCAAAACTATAGACCAAAATGAGAAGTGGAAGCCGTGGATCTTAATCGTTTTTCCCCTGAGGGTTTTCTCAAACCAATATGTTTTGGAAAGTAAGCTGTTTTATAGATGAGCTAGTTTTATTTTTGTACGTGTACAGTTTGGATCACATTTTAACAAAGAATGAAGAAAAATTACTATGGAGCTAAAATAAATTTGTTGGCTAGAAATATTCCCCAAAGCCATATACTCGAAGGGATGGTGACAGGCAATGTCTGTAGCCACAAGGTCTAAGCATAGGTAATTAGCAACAAGAAATTCTGACCCAGCATGCACGCCATCTCATTAGCATTTCGGATAATTTTCTACATTTAATTTTCTGATGTTTTCTTGAGGAGAAGTTTATGCATCGTTGAAAATCTTGTCTTTCCTCACATAAACCCTTGTTCTCTTTTTCTCCCTCTGATAGATAATGAGGTTTGTGTAGGTATTATCACTGACAGGGCTGTTCTCCACTTGCCAAAAATGTGTAATCTCATTAGCAATAATGGCAATAGAGTTTATGCATCAAAAAAAGAAAATATCATTAATAATTTAATCACAGCCTGTGATTAATCCTGCTGAAGCAGAAACATTGATAGCTTTTAACCAGAGGGTATGTATTTTCTATTGCTCCAGAGATATTAGAAAGTATGTTCTGTTTTATGAAGATCAGAATCATAGTATTTAGACATCTAAAAGTCCCTTTAGCTCATGCTTTTTGTGCCACTGTTAATGCAGATTTGTTTTTCCAGTCTAGTGCTTAAGTCTTCCAGGAACTATTCTTGATTTTCAGTTTAAGTGGGTTTTGTTCTTGCTTCTTCGCTTTATTGCTGGTTGTAGCAATAATTTTCATGTGTCTTAAGTAGTTCTTTTTCCTCCCTGTACTAAGAAGTGTGTATCCCATTTATCTTTTCAAGAAATCAAGATTTTATTCTGCAAGTCTTTGTCAATTTGAATCCTTTCTGCTGCTTTTTAGAAAAGATGCACTCCTGCTCTGATTAATTTGTGTGATACAAGCCTCAGTCACCAAACATGGCCACAGGCAAGAACAGCACTATGTCCCACTCTGTTTGTCCCAAGTCAGATTGGGGGAAAATGTGTGATAGCATTTGTATTTCTTCAGCCGTGTTATTTTGTTGGTTTTTAATTGCAGGATTCTTCAGTGCCAGCTTGATCTTTGAAAAAAGGTTCATAGGAGTTGTTTGCAAAGATAACTTAGAACTGGAAGTCATGTGCACAGCCAAACTAGTTTAATTGTACATGTAGTCATGGTGAGTGACCCCTTGGGAATGATCTGCTGGCAGTTATAAGTGACCTTTAAAAATGAGGTCTTTTATCTCACCTTGTGTCACCTTCTAACAGTTACAAGTATATGAGGCATTAGAACAACGTAGATATGTGGTACATTTATAGATGATGGGGTTTGTGTGGAAATAAAAAGTCTGTAATATGTAATTAAACACCATGTCATTATGTACAGGATAAAATAGGTCAAATTAACATTGGATAAGAAATCCTAACTCCCACTGGTATCCTGTTCAGCCTCAGGTCCACCTCGCATCTCCTTTCTGCTGTCTAATGATACCTAAGTCTGTTTTCTGGATTAGCTGTAGTGAGAGGCTGCTCACAGACCTCCCTCCTGCTTTGACTTCCATTATCCCTGCTTGTCTCCTTCCATGCACTTCTGTGTATATCCTTTTTTTTTGTTTCAGGGTCATGTACTTAGAGATGTCATTCTTCCATAAGTAAGGACCTGTCCTACATGCTTGCTTGTCCAACAGATGACTGTAATGCATCAATTATACATGTATCCTCTGTTATTAGAAAGCTGCATTCTCTGTCTGCAGTGTCAGTCTCACTTTCTTGTTTTTGGCTTATTGGTTGTTATGAGACAGAATACACAGAGCAGATGTCCTATTGAAAACTGTCTGGAATAATCTACTCTACCTTTTACTTAGCATCCTTGAGTTTAATGTCAGTTTTTAATCTACTTTCCCTCCCATGGTAGATCTCAAGGTCCTTACAGAATTAGAAAATAGCATTGGTTTTTGGCATTGCATCCATTGCTAATGACTCACTGACAAGCATCAAGGAGGAGAAGAAAATAATCTGGAAGCTCAGGTCAGTTACCCTAACATGCTGCACTGCAGTTTCAGAATATCCTTGCTCTTCTACCAGTAGACACGGATCAACCCATGGATCAGTGGGGTTTATGGTGTTATGTACCCTCCTTTTTGTCACAGTCCGTAGCGTGCGGTGAAGGACCCATTACAGGGACTTCAGGTACAGAGGGACAGCCCTCTGCAGGAGGACAGCGCTGTATTGCCGGAGGAAAGTGCTCTTCAAGAGTCATGAGTAGATATTGATGGCTAGAAAAGAATTCAAGGAAGGATCTGGGTACGATGACCTGATTTTATTAAAAAAAAATAAAAATGGGTAGGATTAGAACATGATTTTTAGGAGTAGCTCTGTAAATCTAAGCTAGAGAAGAGGTGAGTTTTACCTGGTGATTTTTTTCAGGACAAATAAACTGAGGGATCGAGATGCTCTTGCAACATCCTTTCTAAGTAAATGAATGTAGGACTGTACTTGATACCTATACGTATTTCTCTCTAAAAGCTCTTTCACTATTAGCTTATTATAATATCAAAATAAACTATTTCTTCTAACAATGTGTTCAGTTTCTCTTACATGAATACAATTTATTTGACCATTTCAAAGATTCTTAAATTCTGTAAGGTTGAGCATGGGAAAATCTGTTCTCAGCTTTTTTCCAAACCGTAAAATACAAAGACCATGGCCTTTTTGGGATATTTGCACTTCTCAACAGGAGGTACATATATTTCAATACAACAAAGAACTTACAAGTTTCAGAGGAACTGATCCTCCTCCTCTGGTGAAGAGCATTTATGCTCAGGAGATAGGGCTGTACCAGTTACACAGTCCAGTGCAAAGTCAGATACCTTCTACTAGTGGCTTGTCTCGCTGATTTCTGTTTGTGGCATAGTGTTGTAAAACAAGGCTCATCTTTTGTCTTTTCCTGGTCCCACAGTTATGGATGCACTGTGAGGTTGAAAACAACTGAAACTGTCATCCAAGGGAAAACAAAGCTGAACATCAAAGTAAAGCCAAACAAAAGAGGAAGAAACCGAGCACGCAGAAGGCAGCTGTCTTTTAGAATTAATTATAATGGACTGGAACTCATTTCTTACAAGCCACTTGAAAGCTGTTTGATAATTATAAAAATATTTATAGGACAAGTTGACTTCCTTTGCTTATTCCTGGGAGGCTGTAGATGGTGTATTCTTTAAGCAGCTTTGTCTCCTTGCTAGAAGCCTCATTATGTTTTGCATGTTTTCTAGTTTCTCTAGTAAAGGACCGAAACCTGATCAAGAGCCTGTTTCTGCAAGTACTACCGAGAAATTGAAACAGAGTAGTCAGAGTAATATACTGTTTCTGACTAAATTTCTCAGTAAAATGGAAGCATTGTAGATTATTATTTTTCTACTTGCAAGCAGAGTGGCTAGGTGTTGCAGCAGGTGCTTGCATCAAATTCAGACTAGATGCTGTAAGTATCATTTTACAGTATGTGATATTCGCTGTGGTATTCATTCTGGATGCACAAAATTACCACTGCATGAAGTATTAAGTATATTTGCATACATTAGATGTATTCAGCTAAGTAAGTCAAAGTGGATAAAACTAGATTCTGAAATCCACAATCTCTGCAGTCCTAAACCCTTGTCAGTCTTACTGACTTGGAGATTTGTGGGTGGTCTAGTCCTACTAAGAGCACAGCCTTTTTTATCTCAATCTTAGTTTTTCTGTTGATTTCAGCTGAACCTGTTTTTTATGGCACACTTTTAGTGGCCAGGTTTATTCCACCTGTCTTTGGTCACTTAGCAGAGATACATCAGCAAGGAGCATAGATGTTCAAGGTCCCTGGGTAGTCAACAGGAAGGAATTGTTACCTCTGTGTGGCAATGAATATCATACTGTTGTAAAATTTCCCCGGGGGAAGTAGTAACTCTGGTAACTACAGAGTGAGCCTATGGTGCATAAGCTTCTGATTTAGATGCTATGGTGAGATTTCAAAGCTGGTATGAAATGCTTAAATATTCTTTTACTTGAAATGTCTTGGTACATGCATCTACTTTGGTTTAGGCATGAAATTCTTGCCTCTTGATTTTTTTTATATTTAAATAACTTGAAATATCACAGTCCTATGTAAATGCCTCATGCTTTTAAGGTATTTAATTAAGAACTAAGAATTATGGCTACAACACCTGAAATTGCTGGAAGGAAGCTAATTTATTGGCAAAATTATTTCCCAACTGTCTGGCATTTTTACTAAACTTCTGCTTTTCTTCCATAATTATTTGGTTTCTGTTCCAAACCTCCTCCTACTTATTTAACTTTGCCTTATGAACAAAGCATCATTAATATACCTCACATCAATTATACATGAGGCTAATGAAGCATGAGATACTACTTAGACTTCTGTTCAAGTTGTAGTGTAGAGGCCAGGGTGAAAAATTAATTTATTTTTTACAAGATGATCCCTTTCAGTAAGAGTTAGCATGAAGTAAGGAAAGAGTATGTAGGTAGGAATTACAGAACCATTTCATAACTTCCTAGAGAAAAAAAATACATGTACCATCTGTGCAGTGAGAACTCCAGATGAAAGTACTTGAGAAAGGCAGATATTCTTTGCCAGACTTGTCATTGTCAGTCATGATTCAGCATTTATTTCTAAAGTTCAGTGGTCATTGCTCCAGACGCAGGTGGTGTTCATCTTTGAGAAGGTAAGCAAATACTAGTCACTCTTACCATGGAGGTTGTCACTGTCTAAGAAAACTGTCTTTCCACAGTGAAGTATCACACGCAATCGTAGCTACGAACCCTCCTCTGCAGCAGGATGTAGCAAGGCAATCAGCCAGCTGAATCCGAAAGCCTTAACAGTCCCTTAAAGCATGCCTTGGAATATGCAACTGCTGCAGTCATCAAGATTTCTGTATACTTCATCTACACTTTTGAATTACTGTAAGGATTAACTACTTTTATTGTCTTTTACTGTTGGCATATAGTTTTGTTAATCAAGGTTGTAATACAACTGCATGTATACTTAATGTATTTCAGAATTAAGTTTTTTTTGTACTCGACTGTACTTTTTGAAGAGAAACAGACAATCTCGTAAAGGCAAATGCAGTTCTTTGCAGCACTTTCTGTCTATGTTTATCACTTCCAGTATTAGGAAATGTGTGTCTTCTTGCACAAACCAAAAAATGTCACAAAGGCCAGACATCAATATGTGGGAGTGATCTCATGAATCTTCCAGGAAAAACAGCTGGTTCATATTATTCCACAAGGATAAATCACTCTCAGACCATAAAAAGATTGAGCGCTCTACAAGAGGAAGCCCTAATGTTCTTCTTAGTGGATGAGAAAGCATTTATTCAGTAAATTCTAATTAGTTCATAGAGAGACTTGGAAGACCAATATCAAAATAATGAGTTATTAATAAACTGGATATGTTAAATGCATTGTGACAGCCAGCATTTAAATTAAATGACTTATTTTATATATGGAACATGTTGTAACAGCCTCCTCCTCCAGCTAACAAATCTATTAAACTCCTCAGTGTATAGTCAATTGGATCACTTCCTTACTGAGACATTCATATGTCTAATAAAGAATGACTGGCCAATGTAATAGGATAGAAATGTAAAAATAATTTTTCTTTTTATACCATCAAATTAATTTATTAAAATTATTTTACAGACATGCAATTTCTTAAAGCATTATTTAACTTTAAAAGCTTCAAGCATGCCTATAATTAAGTGATGAAAAGTTCTTTTTACAGCAGCAAACAAAAGGACCCCTCAGCTACATCTGTAATGCAGCTGCTGTAATGAAAACAGGAAACAATGAGTGAAGTACTGGAGACACAGGCTGAAAGCCACAACCAGTAAGAAATAAAAAGAAAAAAAAAGATACTTTGAAACCATTAGAACCAAGACAAAAAATAGTGTAGGAGTGAGAAGGAAAGTGGTTGAGAAGGACAGTGGGAACAGCACAGACAGGGAGCCCACAAGTTTACTTTCGTGTTTTACATAAAGTAAAGCTGGTAATTTGGAACTGCATGATGACAGAACTTTTGCTTTAAGTAATCATCGTATGTCCTGAGGAGAACCACAGGCTCAAAGGTCTGTGTTTATCTTTCCGTATATAATGTCTACCTTACCACAATACCTCATGTATTGTCATTGCTTTATGAGACCTTGTGTGTAAATGACAATTAAGATAAACAGATAAGGGATAATTATAAACAGATGTGTGTCACATGGAGGTTTGCACCCACAGTGGTTTTCACAGGTCTAAATAAATTGTTTTAAAACTGGTTTTAATTACACCTGTAGGACTGCTGTGTGCTGATAGGGCATCAGTTAGGCCTCAGTTTCTGTGTTTTGACATAGCCAAGGGCCTTTTAGTGTGTACGATCTACTCATGTATTATGCAATGTATAGGTGTGTTAACATACATTACTGACTGAGTAAGGTAGTGAGGCAAGTCAAAAAAAGAAAACAAAATCATACAAAGAGCCAGATTCTCTTCTCATTTACACTTACATAAGTGCAGTTGATGTAATTTAGGATTTACACTGCTGTCAAAAAAAATTGGCCAACAAACTAATTTTATGAGAAATATTATTTTTTAACAGCACAATATTAAGTAGAAATTATTAAGTAAAAAACCAGAACATTGATATCAGATTATGTCTCATAATTACAGAAACTAGCTTGTTAATTGTGCAGTCTTAGGGAAAGTTAATTCTCTTGTATCTCCATTTCTGTAACACAAATAGAACTGTCTCTAGCTTTGATTTTTTTTTTTAGTATTTTTTTTAGTTTTAAGTTAGTGTTATAAGGATTTGTAGCAGGTATAGGTAAAGATAGAGTAATTTTAAAGGTCTAAATTATATCTTTACTTGCATATCCACTCTTTTGTTTACACTTCCAGTTTCTTAAGTCACAGTATGATCCATATTAATTGTCTCAGATTCCACACCATAACTTAGAAAGAACAGAAACTTTTACTGAGCAGACTTCATATCAGGACCAGATGTAACACCAGTGAGTTCACCTTTTCTCTGAGGAAGACATTTTTCAAATGTATACAAATCCTAAATGGTAATTTTGCTAATATTTGTTTATATTTTGTTCTACTCCATTGTGATGTGAAGTAGAGTTGTAATTTCAGCAACAGAAGCTGACTAACAAGCACTGCCTGACTGAAAAAGCAAATGTCAGCTGCTTTATAGTGGACCCTGCTGTTTATAAACACAAATGTCAATGTAATCCAGTTCTGCTCTAAATCTCATTTGCAATAATTTCCCTGTTCAGAACGCATTTCTTCAGAGCACAGCATAAGGATTCTGCACAGTCGATTGTTGACTTAATGCACAAATTTTATACTGAAAGCTGAAAAAGTTATTACAAAGTGATACTTATTTTTAGCATTTATCACCTGGAATTTTAATTTTTAACTTGTTTTGAAAACATTTACTTAAATACCTTTTGCAGTCCACCTGTAAATTGTGCTTATTCTAGCTCTTGGTCCAAGGCCATTTGCTTTACTTCTGGCAGCTGACCAACCCAGGAGCCCTGCACAGGAAAGGATGTTACAAGGGGATATTTTGTTGCAGTCAGTGTCGCTTTGAGGGAAGATGGAGCCTAACCACAGGGCCTGTCTGAAGCATTGACTCTAAGCCCTGAGGAACTGTGTAATTCACCTTGGATTTGGCTTAAATAAAGTCTTTGTCTATACTGCTAAATAAGAAAGGGACTAGGAAGCATACTCAAGGGCCAAGGGTCCAGCAAGCTGGATCCCTGATTCTCCATGCTGCTTAATAATCATCTCATTTCTGGGCTCTGCTTTGGACAGCACCAGTTGGCTCTTTCTGAGGAATACTCGGCTTTAGATTGGCAGACAGTTCATTCCAGGAACAGGGGCCAAAAGGGACAGTGGGTAGCACTGCATGAGGTTTGGCTCCTCCCAACTGCACACTGGCCCAACAGGCTTTATGTCCTCAAACGCTCCCAGATACACTCACGTTATACCCCATTCATGCAACACAGGATTCAGCATCATCCTAAAACAACTGCAGATTGGTCTGCAACAGAGCGGTATTTCAGGAACTGACCAAAAATCTCCTCCTAAGGCAATCAATGTACATGGTACCCAAAAGAGCCCCAGACAGGGATCCGTCCTTGGACTTGGTCTGTGGGCGCAGTCAGAGAGTCTGCTGGAAAAAGAAAACACAAACCAATGTGAAGACAAGCAGAGTGAGAGATATGGACAAGGTTGGTTATTGCTTCATTTTTTTAGTCTGATTACTTGTCTTAATTTAAAAATTTTAATTGAATAAGCTGATGTTACTTTCAAATTAAAGATCTGCATAATGTAAGAGTTATTTCAGACACCTTGGCAAACTTCACAGAATGAAAATCTTAAAAGACCAGTACTGGTCTAGCCCTGAAGTGCCAACCACTTGAACATGGGTCAGGAGCACTCCAAGAACCTCTCCTCCAGGAAAGCATTTGGTTTGGAAACTGACCATGGGAAGTACTCATTTGAGCAAAGACTCTCCTGTTGACAAGGGTTATCTACAACTTCCATGGCGTGTTAGGGGGCTGGAAGCAGGGCTGGAGACTTGAGGACTGAAACTGTAACTCTCTATTGAACAATGACTGTGTTGATAAAATTTATAGTGTACGACCTTGCTGGTAAGAAGTCAAATTCCCTTAAAGAACAGGACAGTAGGGGTGGAGGATATGCTGTGGAACATGCATACCGCAAGCTTCAGCTGTTGTACAACTATGTAATTTCAGATTGTCTTCGGCTGATGACTGTATGCACATTTAATTGTTGATGGGCCAAAATCCAACAGTAGTGTTCAGTCAAAGGTAAGCTCAGGGGCACAATGACTGGAAGGTTTCTGGAAATTCCAGGTAAGTCATGAGAGATGAAGTACAACTACCTTATCAATTTTTTTTACTGTAGTCTGAACTCTGTATGCAGCACTTCTGGATAGTTTCCAAAGCCATCATTCTCTCTTCATTGGCCATAGAGACCTGAGAAACATGTACAACTAAATGTGTTGTCTTCTAGAAATAAAAATCTCTCCCTATGGGAAATCTGAAGAAATCTCTACCACAGATGCAGGTAGTTTGGGGAAAGTATATGTGGAGGCAAAGCAGTTTTTCACATGGAAGTCTTAACACCTTTGGTGAGAATCTAACAGATCCTTCTCTAGATGGAAAAAAATCACATAAATGCAGGAATCTATTCTTCCTTTATTGAGGTTATATACTGTACAAAAATACTATAATCATTAATAAAAAGCGGGAAGCATAATGCTGTGTGTTCCTGTGAGGGACTGGTGAGAACTGTAAGGATTAAAATTTCTTGGTGGAATTATTTTTTTTTTTTCAGATGGAAATATTTTAAGTAGGTACTTCAATAATATATATATGCATATATAATGGATGTGGAAAAACTACTTAACCATCCCTCATTAAATGAAGGACACCAAAATCACAACTGTATGGACTTCACTCAGTATAAGGAAATGCCATTTTTGGCACTTTAGATGCTGACATCTCACACAGCGTAAAGGAATTTTTCCAAATACTAAGAAATTAATCCTGCGCACCAGAAATATCTACTTCTTAATGTTGATCAAGGCATCACAGGCTGAAGAACTTTGTGTGATAGCTGTCCTACTTACTATAAAACAAGTTCTAGATGTGATGCAGAAGCAAAACTACATTTTAGGAAATGGCTTCATTCCTGCTATGCCACTTGTTTAATTTCCAGAACACAAAATTGCCAATCCATACACTCAATTTCCTCTGCTTTTGTTAAAGCAGACGTGGTGTGTGGGGGGGTGCAAAACAGGGGCTTTGGGTGACCAGATGAAGATATGAAAAAATTCCTGCAGGACAAATACATGCTCCCTATGTCAAGATTTTCCTGCACTTGTGGAATGGTACTCTGGGAACAGTGAAGTGGCTTATCAGTAACTAGCATTGAGGATTATATTAAAGAAAATATTAAGGATGCTGGTTATAAGCCAGAGGCACAGTCAAGCAGCACATGCCCTGTGAGTGGAGACTTGAAAACTATTTTGCAGTAGTTAGAAAAGCATGCAGAGTCTCTCTCCTTCTCTCCCTCCACCCCTTCCTTCTCACATTCTTGCATTCTTGAAGCGTGAGCATATTGAAGAGTATGCCCAGCACCATTTAAGTTCCTTTTTAACTACAGAAAAAAAACCACTTCTCTGAAGAAAAGTAGTACTTGGTCAAATTCTGCTAGTTAAAAGACAGCCTTCGAGAACCAATCACTGAGCACCTGCATTGTATCAATGCTTCATCCTAGAAGCTGTAGGGAAGATTTGGTGCAACATGGCCGAGGAATTTTTAAGAGTGGAGGACTTATTCACAACTCAGTCCAAGAAGAGAAGTCCCTTCAAAAGGGGGTTCTTCTACAGGTAGTTGCATTTTCTTATAATCCTTTCTGCTTTGCATCCACAATAGGTGGTATACAGCAACTGAAGCGACCAACTCAGCTCAAGTCTGTTGCGTTGTGTGTTGTTTGGCAAAAGGGGGGTGGGGAGAGGAAGAAACAGCTACGGATGCTGCAGCAGGAACTCTCCAGGGCAGGCAAGGGTGTAGTCACTTTGCACCACACTTTTTGTGGACACAGGTAGTGAGGAAAAGAATGAGTGGGGAGAGCAGAAGCTGTGTGTGCCCTTAAAGATATTGCTGACGTTATTCACTACGCAGCTCTGAAAGCTGAAGTACAGATGTGCTTACAGGGTTAATGCGCAGGATAGATGATGAGAGCAGGCGTTATCTGACCAACACCTTAGTCTTCTCACACAGTCAGGATACAGGTAGGACTTTGAAATGTGGTGGGAAGAGAACACAAACCCTTTCTTGCACACTTCCCAGCTTTCTTGTTGTGCTTTCACTCTTCAACGTACCTGCTGAAATGAACGATTTTATTTAATGCTAATATTTAAGTGTCATCATTAAGTGCTAGGATGAGGTAATCTCTCCCTGAGAGCTGTTTCAGGCTATCTACAGGTTCCCCAAGACAACACAACTGCCTTACTTTAGATTTAAATTCACAGGGATGAAAGTAGCAGTAAAAACATATAGTGCCATCACTTACCAATCACACAACCAATTTCCCCAGGCAGATTTTGGAATCTCCCGTTTACAAAGTTATCTTTATTGACCCTTTGTCATTGAAGCATTACCGCTTGTGCAGGTATGGAATAACAATATTCATGAAGAGTACAGTTGCAACAATGTATAGTAGAGTGCATTATCCCCTGAAGATATGAAGCCTAACATTTCAGTGCATTCAAAAACATTTAGTAGTAGTGAATACTTTTTATAAACTCAAGAATTTCATAGTAACACAGAATAGTGACCCAAATAATTCATAGTTACTGAGAAAATTATTTTCAGGTGGTTTTATCTCTAAAAACAACAGAAGTTTTCAGATCAGCACTCATGAAGACTGACATCCTTGTTTTATTCAAATTGGATGTACCTCACCAGGTGGCCTGTTTAATCTGATGCCTATTCAAGGAACAGAGTTCCTTGCTGATGGAAAAAGTTCAGTCAAGGTATACAATTCAAACTAGTTTACCTGCTAACACTTACCTTTTTTACAGTTTATAATCCTGATGCCATTTGTCAACAGACATTTCACCAGAAAACCCTAATTTCAAATAAATATGTTGCTGTTTAAAAACTCTTCCCCATCATACTAGATCACAGGCTCATTTTTCTTAGAAATTCTTTTCTAAATGTAAATGTTCAAAGTTACTAAGATGCATTCCAAGAAAAAAATTAATGCTAAAGAGGCACTTTGACTGGCCTCACATATTTCTAGCTTACTAATATAGTAAATATATTTGAGGCTCTCAAATACTACTCCACCTTACCATCTACGGCAGCATTTGTGACAAAACCATTGTTCAGAATTAAACAGCATTTCCATCCCGGTTTTATGTTTCTATTCTTACACAAGGAAAATGTGTATCCATAGATGACACATTTTTGCAAACTTTCTAATTTTGACTTTTAAAATTTAAGGCATTACTGGAACAAAAAGAAAGCACAGTCTGGTGGTTACTATTTGGCTGCATGAGGCTTTTTATGGATGACAATTATCTCAGGAACGTTAGATCAGTTGAACTGAGATCTCATAGTAACAGGATTGTGTCACATTGATTTTGACAGTGTTTTGGAGACTAAGGTTTGTTAATAATTCAAACTGGTTTCATATGTTTGACAGGTAACGGGTGTTTCTGTGTTACAGAAACTTACAAATAATGTAAGCAGGTCTCAATTATATTTACAATATTTACATGCATTTTTATTTGCGTTTCATTCAGCTTGAACAATGAAAATGTGTGGACATTCAAAATCTAGGCACTAAACACCAAGTTAACAGCACTGCAGAGGAATAATTAAATTATTTCCTCGGAAGTTAGACTTTCCTGATACAATTGTATTAATATTAATGTTTCACTGTTTGCTGTAAGTAAAAACCCTAAATTGCAGCCCAGCATGATGACAATATTCTTTTTCAAGTGGTGCATCAGTAAGTCACAAAGAAAGGACAGGATCTGCCACGTGCTTTTATGCAACATTCATGTATATGATAGCTAGAGTTTTAGTATTAAATAACCCCCAAAATGCCAAAGGAACTTCCTCTATAAGAAGTATGAGAAAAATTTCCAGAAATACTACCAGATATTTAAAAGTCTGTGCTTAAAAATAGAAATTCTTGAAGTGCTTTTTGTTTAGTCCTTTCCTACCTGCCATTCTGTAATTGCTTGGTAGGACTTCTCTCCCTTTCCTAAGTGTCATTTAAAATTCACATACAGAGTGTGTGCTCTGTCAGTTAAGTTTCATTTTCAGAGAACAAATCACAGTATACCTGGATGAGAGTTCTTCCCCACAGAAAAGCCAGGATGTACTTTTGGTTGCAAGGATCAACACAAATTTATGTCAGCTTCATGACAAAATAATACAAAAGGCTCATCTTGCCATGTTGACATTAACTTATAAAACAAAGCTAAAGTATAAAAATTGAGGGAAAACTGTACAAATAAAAATCAGTGAAATGCTAATTAGAACAGAAATTCTTCATTTATACTGCTGTAAAAATGCCTAAAGTGTAAACTAAAATAATGTGAGAATATGCCAAATTTTATGTATATTTTTAAATATGAAGATGATTTGGGAAGATTTATTGAATATACCAGTGAGACTGTTATTTGAGTGAATTCTTCTATTATCCATATTCATTAACTATCCAATTACAGTAGGTCTTTTTACTTAAGAAGGAGCAATGTCTTCTGTAAAACTGCGCACAACCAGAATGAGATTTTTGTGCTCAAAATAGAACTTCAATGTTTCCGACAGGTGTTTATTCCAGATACAGAATGACTCTGCTTTAGAGGCGTATCTGGTATGCTAAGCTTCACTGTATAGTCAAGTCTATTTTATCAAGGAAGTCTGAGCTACAAAAGCTAAATGATTTTTATTGTTTTATACTATCAAAATAATGTTATAAAAATAAAATACCAACATAATTTCATTTACAACAGGAAAAAAAGCAGCCATATTATACTTGGCTCAAAATTCATGTCTGTATAAAGAAGCGTCCATTTAACTAAACTAAAAAAAACCAACTGCAAGAACCCTCAGTTCATTAAACATAAGGTTCTTTGTTTTCTTTTATATTCACTGTAGCATTAAAGTATAACCCCCCTTTTGAAATGCACTTCAGCTAGTTATTTCATGACTTCTGGTTTTTAGATCATCCATTCTGCATGGTCTTGTTACCATATGGAATTATTTTATGCAAGACTCCAGCTATTTAACATATACACAAAAGTGATGAATCTCAGGCTTTAAGAATACAACATATCCAGTATGCCCAAGCAAAGTCCCTGCAGGTCACAAGGAACATCAAAGCACTGGCTACTGTTTTATACTGTATGGTGAACATAAGTGGACAAAAAATGTTTTCTCGGTAACAGGTTATTGAAAAAAAAAACCCAAAAAAACATCCACCAAATACTAATATGTATAAGCCTTCATGGTTGCTCCTAATATAGGTTTTAATTGTGAAATACCAATGTGAAATGTTAAGACACTTGCTGCACAAAAATAGGTTTCTTCTAAAAACGTGCTGGATCCTTCCAAGTCACACCCAGGGTTTCCATCCAGGAAAGAGCCGGCTCAGATTTTTAGGGTCCATGGCCTGCTGTATGAGCAGGTTCACCTGCCCTCCCACACTGAGCACTGTTCCCTCCTCAACGCCTTTCAGCTTCTCCTGAAGTCTCATCAGAACACGCTCAGCTACTTTGTTAAAACTCTGGTCATCGCTGCTGGCAGAATAAAAACAAAGAAAAACGGGTGCATTAGATATGGATTCTGAACAACATGAGCAACGTTCAGTAAGAAAACCATAAAGCAGTGCAGTAGGCAGACAGTAAGAAAAAAATCTTGCACCTGGCTTTTCTTTTACATTCTTGTGGATCAGAATTGAGCGTAGAGCTCATGTCAGCCTCATCCTCTGGTCTCTGCTGCAAATACAAAGCTTTCAAGGGGTTCATGGTCCAGTCGAAAAGAGGATCGTAGAGCAGCACCTACACAGTAAATAAACCTCTGTTTAATTTAAACCATCAATTACAGCTAGTTCAGTGCCTTAACAGGAAGAGAAACACTCAGTTGGTAATGCTCACACTAATCACAGTATCTGGAGGGTTTTTGTTGGTTTTAAATCCAATAGAATTGGGCTAAATTGCTTAATAGACAATCCAACAATAAAACTGCATCTGATCATTTGCAGATATTTGTGTTGCTCATACCTGACTGTTCTGTTACTCAGTCCCATCTCAGCAATGAAGAGGTCATTTTTTTAATAAACTTCTAGGCACTAAATATCATCATTAGTTTTTAATACACAGTATAAGCTGCTCTTAAAAGTCAGTTTCATTCTCATCTTTGTGACTTATGCAAAAAGGATTTCATTCGATCGGCACTACTCACGCTAGGAACGCTACACTATGGCTAAAAGAGTTTAGATACTGAAGAGGGAAAACTGCACCTGTCTGAAATGAATAGTTCCCATACAAAATGCAAAGTGGTCTTGATTTTATTGAAGATTACATGAATTAACAAATCTGACCAACAGTATGAATTAAAATTGAACAAAAAAACTCTGCATGAATATTTGGTACAGTAATGCATACGAAGACAAAGATAAGAAACTGAAGATATTCTGGCAGGTTACTATCAAAAAGAATGAAAAAACGCTTACCTCTACAATAGTCAGCAAAGCTTCTTGAGAATTTCTCATAACAGCCATTGTTTTCTCACAGCATCTAGAAAATATTTTACTGTATTAGGTTCTTTTAGGTAAAATGGAATGGTATTTTCATCATTTAAATAATGGGTACTTGTACCCTTCTTAAAGGTTAATTTCTAGCATATGAGTAACCTCTTTGGTATTTTCATTTTGGAAAAAAGAAATTTAGAAATGTAAGACCAGAAGGAGACTGGGTAGTTCACTGATTATATTCCCTATGGGAAAGAGATTACCTGTTGCACCATCTGAAATGTTTCTGTATGCAGAATTAAGCACTGAGTTAACACTGATTGTTAAGGTGACACCATGATGGCAGAATTGCTTGGCTGGATGAAAAAGCATGCACCAGAGGAGCTCGGCAACACGTCGGAGACTCTTAGTAGGGTTCCTTTATGTGAAATGAGCAGATCCAGTAGCCAGACGTGGAGCTATTTGTGAAATCTCTCCAATGAGTTTAGACACAGAAGTGGTTACCTACATTCACTGCCAAGCAAACTAAGCTTGTGGAAGGAATACAAAACTTTCCTTATGGGACAGTGAAAAAGGGATCAGGCCTCCTGTCTACTTCAGGATGAGAACACAGACAACAACGTTAACTGACGATGTTCACACCCAGTTTTAAGATGACTTGTTTATGCACTTACACCTATACCGTTAATTACAAGTCAGTCTGGCTGAGGCAGAAACAGTATCTGCACTGGTGCCTTTTATACTGTATTTCCTTTAGCTGAAGCCAAACAGTTCATGTTCTTCTGTATCATGGGAAAAAAGTTTCAGAAGTAACATGAAACTGTGAATTTGACAGCATCATGTTTAGAAGTGGCAGTGACAGTTCTTTCACAGGACATAGGAACTACCTATTAACGTTGATTGCTACCTTACAAAGACAACACCTACAACTATGTACTTTTTTTAAGACACAAAATCTGGGGTTTGCAAGCACTACATTCATGAACATCATGAAATTCTTGAATGAGAGAAATGTCCTGCTTTTTAGGGCTCTCTTGGGTCACTCACAGGAGATAGGATGGAGTATGACAGAAACTCGGCCTTTTTGGGGTTTTTCTGTTTTGCAGTTCAAATCTATTGTGGGATTTATATTTTGCACTTGCAAAGTGATATCAAATGTATGATCCAAAAGAGAGAAAAGACTGCAAATTACTTACACAAAACTGAACAGAAATAAGAGACAGAACAAAACAGTTTAAAAGAAACTTAATAGCTCCAAATATACAGTATAGATCTGAAAGAAATACATAGTTCTGAAGGAAAAAATATCTATCAGTCTAAATCAAGGGGTGAAATTTAGCTGTGGGTCCTTTGGAAGCACCAAGCCATCCTGGAATTCCACAGGAGGGTGACAATAATGCATTAGTTAATGAACTTGTAATCGGCTATATAAGTAAGAGTGTATGAGCTAGAGGACAGCATTTAGGTTTGGATATTATTAGCAGAAATCTGAGTCCCCTCTCAAGCATTAGAACTATTTAACATACAACAATCATAACGCCGCAAGTACTCTGGTGCCTCCTTACCCCTATGCAATATAGCAGCACTTACCTTCTGAAGACTCCTTCCACGCCACTAATACCCATTCCATCCACAATGTCCCTGGTTAATCTAAATGGAACAGTCTCTGGTGTGGGAAGGATTTTACCTTGCTCAAAAGCAACCCCTAAATGAAAGGATAATAAATGTTTTAAAAAATGTTAACGAAAAGAAAAATTAAAGTTCTCTTGCCTGTCCCACTTACCCAGATCTATATGCACTAGTTCTGCCGTTTGTTCATCTATCAAGATATTCTGAACGTGTCTGTCTCCAAGTCCAAGAATGTATCCAACTAAAACAAAAAGGTTAAGTGCTGAAACCATATTTACATCCCACAAAAACCAGGGAAAATTCAACAAATCAGAATCAGTGTAACACGTGCAAACAAATTAAAAGTGAGATTATTTCTTCCCCCATGTATACATATTACTCCAATAAAGAGCAAATGCCATTCCACAGATCCAAAAAGAAAAGGTTAACTGAATGCAAATGCAAAAAGGTTCTCATACAGATGTGTATTTTTTATCCACTCCACACACTTGCCATTTCTCTCTGTAGATAGGTTAAGCAAACAATTCCACAGCTTTAAAAAAAAAATAAAAAAGCAAATGCATAATAAAAGAAGGGTTTGTTCTTATTACTGTTTTTAAGAAAACCTTTTAACTCACAGTATCATGTAATCCAGAAAACAGAACTGGACGTAATTCAGTCCATAATTCAGTTGGGGCAGCTCAACTATACCTAAATAGTTCCTGAGTGATTCTTGTCTGAGTTCTAAAAACCTACAGTGATACAAATTATAAGACCTTTCACATAAGTCTATTTCAGGGCTTTACTATACTTAAATGTAGAAAACCTCCAAACTAGATCTCCCTTGCTACTGTGTTCGTATTAGCTGACGGACATGGATAGCAGTAGTATTTCCTACAAAAAAATCTTTCATCTGAATTCTGCTAAACTGTAGATTTACTTCATTTTCTTTTTCAGCAAAAAAGGGGGTGTATGAACAACATGCTAACATCTAAAACAGGATCTACTGCAATGTCTTCCAGAGACTCAATACCGAACTGAGTCATCCAAAGGAAATCCACAATCCAAGTACATACATTTCCTTATGAAGACAGAAAAATCAAAGGAAAAATGACAAAGCTTAAAAAACCATTTCAGCCATGGCTAATGATGTCAGTACAAAGAAAGTAAAAGATTAAGCTTTTCAACTCAGTCAAAACATTTCAGGCTACAGATGAAATGAATAAATGTTAAATTGAAACAACAGAATTAGTCAGGTAGAAACTTTAAAAATAAACTACCAGAACCTGACAATACAAACCACTATAGAAAACAAAGACAGACATTCTGTCTTTCTGCTGCAGAAAGGTGTGGGGGCAGGGGGAATGAACCAGAAATCTTAATTACAAAAATAATGCTGGTGTTCTTGCTGGAATTTTTTGTCCCCTACTTACCCTTTTCTGACATGTGACAAAAGCAGAATAGCCATTACCTCTGAAATGGTATAAACTCTTTGTTTACATAATCTAAGAAGTCAGTATTAATAATCCAATATAATACCTATAGAAGATGTAGCCACACTGCGAGTGTATGCCAATCGTTTTTCAAACCACACAGCTGGATCCAGGAATTTTTCCATGCAGAAGTAACGAAACACAGGCTGAAAGTTCTCGCAGACTTTCATGAAGGTGTTGTATTTCTCTTCAGAATGTTTCTTTTGTGCATCCTTTAAACAAGTAAGAAATGTTTTCCCCATGACTGACTACTTTCTAAGGAAATTACTTCTTCCTTTGAAAGAAATACATTCCTCCTTTCCACCCCTCTCCCCTCCATCAAATGCCATTCTCACTCCTTTCTCTCTGAGCTATTAATGTCTTTTTTACAGCAATCATTAATGCACCTATCTGTTTTACTAAACAATTGTTTTCATACACAACTCATGGGCTACATGTGAAAAACACACTCCCATTTCTTTGGCTCAGCAAGTGCATCTACTTTATATGCATGTACAGGTAAATGCATCTTGTTGGGAGATACTTCCCCCTGCACTCTGTTCTGGTACCTTTGCTTATCTGATGGCTCACGTCACTGTGAGAAAGTCATTCTCACTCATTCACATGCAAAAGCTGCACAAAGCCAAAATTAAATATACTTTTATTCTGTTAGTACTCTACAGATTTAAAAGGAAATAATTTATTGCAAAATCATGGTGATATAAAGTAAAATTTGCAATTTTCTAAACATATGGTGAGGTGGTTTGTGGAACTAAACTAAACCAGCTGAATCCATCTAGGAGCTACCTACTTAGAAGAAAGAACCTTTCCCTACTCATGTCTACAGAACCAGGTATTTTTCTGCCAGCTTACATAAGGGTAGTCTTCTTTTGGCTTAGCTCTCTGAACTGGCTCACTGTGGGGAGTAGAGGGTACATGGCTGTCATGGTAGAGGAGAAGCCAGACCCCTTCACACTGTCTAACAGCAATTAACACATTACTTTAATCTCAGCTGCGTCCTAAAACTATATTTTTATTTTCAGGGACTAGACTTAATTTTGGTTTATTCATTAAAATAAAATGATTTTTCAATGCAATGAGAAATGTGATCAATATCAATTAAATCTGTAAGATAACTTTATATTGACGCTGCTGGGTCTCTGTAATGATCATTTTGGAATTCTGGTAGATTTGTATTCTAGAAAAGAGTTCACAGGCTTCTTGGAGATTCAGCTGTTTTCAAATCTTTCCTGCAACAGTCATTCATTTAGCAATTTTTGATTTTGTAAAAACTCTTCCCAGGCTGCTTTCAGATTAGTCTGAAGAACAACTAATTCCATGCCACTGGTCATATTCATTATTATATACTAAAAGCATAGTATATAATTCTCCATAAACGCATAAAAAACCCCAACCCTCTGTGTAAAAGAATATAAGCCAGATATTTTTCTTTAATTATTTTGACTTACCATCATTATTTTCTGACACTGATTACTGGAGTAATCTTTTGGCCTGTATCTCTTGTGAGCTCCCTCTTCAACATTCACAAGAAACTCCCCAATAGGAGTTGTTCCTGAGCACCACTCAAGAACTCCGCTTCTCTGAGAAAGGGGAACCACCTGGAAAAACAAAGCCGCTGCTGCATGGGGGACGGTTATACACAACTATGAATATGCATGCTTATTTGTGTTTGTTTAAAAAGACAAAACAACAAACCATACAGTTGACCACAACATATGTTCTAAATACATGTGTATACATCTATAAAATACACTCAAGGTTTTTCTATCAAATACTTGCAGTTTTCTTGCTAGCCCAGAGAACCGTACACTAGGTACTTCAGTACAACTTAATTACTATACTCAATTTGCACATCCGCGTCAGTATCCTGGATGCCCCGTGACTGCCAACAGCTATGCTTGAATGGGATAATGGAACATTGTGTAAATCACACATAAAAAGTAAAAGCTGGAACAAACACATGGTAGCTGCATGAACATATTAGGCTCGTCTTAGTCTGCTCACCATCCTAGGGAACAGTTTCTCTCTTCGTAACTGATAGTACGTAATACTATATAGTTACCTCAATTGCTGTAGCAGACAGAGCTGGCCAGAATGAACAATCTCCTGTCCTCAGAGAAATAGCTGCTGCCTGTTTTGTTCAATTTTCTTTTCTTATGAAAGTCTCTCTATCTCATAATGCATTCCCCATTCTCTTTTTCCCTGCTCTCATTCATTTCTACACACATAAAAACCTGAGTCTTCACTGAAAATTATTCAAAAATTGGCTCTTAACTCCACCTGTGAATTCTTAAAACTATGCTACCAACTCAGATAAGCTCCTTTAGAGATTCTGGAGTGCACATTTCTCATTTGTCAAAGGCAAGAACTTTTACTTAGGGAGTACTTATTCAGAGGTCACCTTCACAGCTATTACTATAAACCCAAGCACATAAAAAGGCAGGAGGAAGGGAAAGTTCCTGTTCAAATACATTTTTTGCATTCACAATAAAAATTTATTCCTGTATTCCTAATTCCAACAAGAACAGTTCTGCAATACAAATTCTGCATGAACAGACCCTAGATGGTACTTCTGGATTCAGTTTTAAGGAATACTGCAAGACTAAAATTAATGAGAATTTATAAACAAACTTGTATGCTCAAGTTTAATGACTAGCAACTCACAATTCAAGGACAATGCACGACTTAATTTCTTTTCATTTATAAATTCATATAATGAAAGCTTTAAAGAGTATTTGAATATATATTGGGCATCAGAATATTTTTTTAAGGATTTGGAAAAAATTAAATTGTAATAGTTGTTGTAATTGTAATAATTAAATTGTATTAATTGTTTATTCCATACCTTACAGAGCAGTGACTATTTTAATAACACATAAATAAATACACTTTCACATTGTCTTTGGGTTAAAAAGAGGAGAATGGGGAAATATGCTTTATCAGTAGGATCTATTCCTCTGCTGCAGCAGCTGTTGAGGGTTACCTTGTATCTTCGGATAGTTAATTTTCTCTTTCGTGTTTCAGTGTTTTGTTGGAGCAATGTATTGCACATCTGGAAAACCTGTTGCATAACAGCATCTTGTCTCAGGTCATCACGCCCCTTCAGCATGAACAGAAAAGCAGTTAAAGAAGATTTTTCAGCATCCAACTTCTCATTCAGCAACTTAAAAAAAATATTTTAAAAAATTCCACAAAATGTTACTTTTCCACAATAATCACCTGTAATGAAATGTAATGAACAATTGTTTTTTCTATGTATTTGCTTTTCTAATAGTACTCAGCTGCTTAAGCAGAACCATCATTAACTTAAATCATCATCTTTTTCTTCTTTTTATTGACAAATGTTACTTGATTAAGGTTTCATTCAACCTACATGCCTTAGGGTACCCTTTTCATAAACAGATGTTTCATTCACCATATTTAGCAATCCAGGACACAGCTGAAGCAGCATCAGTTGGTACTGCAGTTCTGACTATTGGATGCAGATCTAGTGATTCACGCTTCTCTTTAAAACTTTCAGAACTAACCCATACTTAACAGCAAAACAGAATTCTCCCATCAGCTGCTGAATGTTTACATTCAAAGACAGACAGAATGAAATCAACTGAGTTTAAATACAAATACATTTTCTTTAGAGATTTGTGTTTCGATGTGCGTGTTTTTTGATTGTCTCTGAACTGTAATTATTTTTATATGGGGAAGAAAGAAAAAAAGGAGGTATTTAACACAAAATGCTGATGGCTTTTATTTGCTGTACACTCCAGGTCACTAGTTGAGACATGATCATGCAAGTTGCAGGTCTGGTAGTTGTCAGGTAAGCTATTATATGTTACATGCACTGTTGAAAAATGATTACAAAAATTATTACTTATTACATTATTAATTATATTAGTTATATTGTATTTTTGTTAATTACTTATTATTACTTTGTAATTTCCTTTATTAAATTTCCTGAACTGAGAAAACTGACACTGAACTGTGAAAAGTCTGCTCGTGGTACAGAAGTGATACATGAGACAACTGACAAGAGAATTCAAAAAAAATTCCCACATGTCAAGTCCCTGAGATCACATTACAAGTGGCAGAACCTACCTTAACCAGCTGCCTCCTTTCTTTACCATCTGATCCTACACAATCTATTATTTTAGGCAGATTCAGACCTCCTGCTAAGCGAAATTCTGGCTTAAAAGACATTATTGTCACCAAATTTTCATATCGTCCTGTGGGATCCACCTGAAATTATAAATTAGTTTAATATAAATATTACCTCCATTTCACTCAGACAAAGTGGTAGAGTTGTTTGCAAAGCATGTTAGCAGATTATATGCTAAATATTAATATAAGCAATCCATGATCTACAAGGATAATACCCACAAAGGCTACAAAAATATGCTAGGCAAAGGAGTGAGTTTGATTCCTCCTTTGTTGGTAGAGCGGATGTGGTGCTGCAGACTTCCACTAAACAAGCTCCGACACAATTTCAGCCTGTCCCAACTAGCATTCTCCAAAGAAAATGTTCATGTACAGCTGGGGGGCATTAGACTGCAAATGGACACAATTTACAATCCTAAAAGTGTTGCAATCTACAGGATCTGTATCTTCAGCTGTCCTCCATATCCTCATGCCACAAATACACTCTACCCAGTTAGCTGTAAGGAAATATCGCTCCTGTTCTTTACATCACAGACCTCCAGCTATTTCAGATAGTTTGTACTGGAGAAGAAGAAAGGCAAAGAAAAGGACAACTGAGTTGTACAAAGGAGCAACACCTGGGGCCAGCAGGAGACCTACAAACGAATGCTATTTAGCATGGGTTGCAATTTCTGGCCTCCGATGTCAAACAGCATAAAACAGTTCCTTTGCTTCTTTTATTTAGCTTCATAGACACAGCCTGAGGGATTTCAACACAGGGAAGTCTGGCTTCATAACATTTAAATTTTAGGTGGCTGGCCCAAAAAGCAACTACACTCCTGAAACTGGGAATTTTCCTAGGTAGAGCATCTGGCATTTAAGAATGAGTGCCTATGCACCCATCCAATCAACCACTTATGCTCATGGGAATAGATCGTTCCCCATTACTGAATGATAAAAAACATATAAGCTGCCCATTTAGGAAGAGCAGAAGAGGCGTATCTATTAATTCTCACACCTTTCTGGACAATAAGTACCTCCCTGAAACTCCGAGCTAGCACCTACAAAATAGGAGATTCAGATTCCCAAATCCTCTCCATTGTTTTGGTACCTCATCATCCCTTTTGATAATGAAAGATGAGTCAGTGCTAACAGTGGCAGTGGCAAAGCCATCTTCATACAATAAGCCACTATCCAGCAAATATAAGACTTGGGATCAAAGTCTTCTAAAGCCTAAGGAAACCATCTCACCCTGCATGTCCCATCTGACAGGAAAGTACCCCTAGTAGGCTGACCTGTAAAGAATATGGGCATTTGATGAAGAGATATATGCCAACTGCCATTATAAAAATTCAAAGTTGATTCTATGATTTGATATTACAGTGTGTATTTATTTCAACTTCAGTCACCTTAACTTCCATGGTAGGAACAACAACATCCTCCAAATTCTTCAGTTTAATAATTGGCTGGTCAGCTGGAATACTTATTCCTTCTGTAATTAAAAGGAATTAATATTTTTAAATTCAGAACTATGAACATACATCAAAGTTCACAAAAACCAGCTTACATTGCTTTTGGGATCCAAACCCTCGCTGCATACTTCTGTCGAGCTGATGAAGATCACCACGGGACAACTGGAGTTTTCTGGAGTTTCATACTCAGAAAGTCTGAACCTTACAGTGCAAGTAATTACTACAACTTTTAATCCAGACTAAGTTCTACATTTATCAAAAATAGGACACAGTGCTAGCACAGTATCTCCTTTAACTAAATATCAATATTTAGAAATATAATTTTTAATCCAAGAAAATAAACCTTCACTATTAAAAACAAATATAATTTTTCCAAGACTTACTTCTTTGAGATTTCCATGGAGTAGCATCTACATTTGCTAATATGATGTAAGCATCACAAAGTGCTTCAATGTCTCTAACCATACGAGCTCTCCTTTTCCTCACGATATTGATTATATTGCTAGCAGCCTCCATTCTGTCCTAAAAAACCCCAGTGGAATACAAATATCAGATCTTGCAAACTACACCTTGTAAGATTAAAGATGCATCATAACATGCAGTCAAATAAGTACAACTGAGATACATTCTATGAAAACTGAGAAAATTGCCATAATGAACAGCCCTTTGTGATATGAACAGAAATAATTTGAAGAAAAGTTCTGTGTTACCTAATCTGAGATAATGAGTAAAGTAAAATATTATTGGGGATGGAGAAGGAGCAAATCTTTACAGGCAAAGTGCAAAACACCTGCAAAAATTTTTCAAAAGAAGGGACAGGCAGTTTTGCATGTTCTTCCACCACCTTTTTGCTTCCATTATTCCCTCCCAACTGAAGAAAAAGCCTGTATGCAAAAGGCAAGAATCTGACCATTTGTCCCTTCTGTGCCTAACTCTGATAGACTTAGTTGTGTTTAGCATAATCCTACTCCTAAGGGTGGGGCCACAAAAGAACTACAAATCTGAGAGAAAGGCAGAAAAACACCACATAAAAATGTGGTAAAAAATTATATCAGTAGGGGGGGGAGAGGGTAATGACTAACAACCATGCCAGGCCTACAGTGATGGGGGAAAAAAGGGGCATTAATCTAGAAATGATTCCAAAGACAGGTTCCAATAAAAATTAAGCAATAATGACATTAACATGAAGCCACAGTTCGGTATTACCCACTATCATGGCTTTTAACATATAAAGATCATATAAAGGAACAAAAGATAGACTGCACAAAGATAAATACTTAGAACAGATGTTATCATTCCAAGCAGAAAAAATACTCAATTCAGTATGTACTTTTTACAATAAACCCACTCAAGTCTTTGTTGAATCTAAAATGACTTTTACAGAATCACACATCAAGGACATTTATCACAAAACACTTCACAATAATTGGGGCTATTTGTTGCAGGAAATGTTAACCGTGTTTTGTTCAACCCCGTAACTACTTCTTTCAATAATAATTACCAATGTATGCACAAAAGGAGGTTTTTTTAATTATTAAAAATACTTTCTTTCTCTTACTCTTTCTTAACAAAAGTCAGCTGATGAGTTCTACACTAAAATACCCCTTGACATATTTTTTTTTTTGTTTTTTAACAAAATGAAAGGACTGAATGTGATTAATAGAACAGAATTTTTTGTAGTCACCACATCAAGCTGAGAGATTTCTTTTGGTGCATTTTTAATTAACTTATTTCTTCTTATTGCATCTGGTTTTGTGAGGAGTTCATCCTTGTTAGCATTCACCAAAGCTAATATTATAAACAAAGTATGATGTGGATGATCCAGTGAAATTCTAGACATTAGCTGTGAAGAAAAACAAAAAGATCCCATCATTGAAAACTGTACAGAAGAAAAAAATTACTTAATTAACATCATTAACTCTTTTGAACTTCTAAGATTCCTAATAAGAAATAAA
This sequence comes from Strix uralensis, assembly GCF_047716275.1. Classification (NCBI taxonomy): domain Eukaryota; kingdom Metazoa; phylum Chordata; class Aves; order Strigiformes; family Strigidae; genus Strix; species Strix uralensis. The sequence continues at coordinate 120,768,016 of NC_133973.1, forward strand.
AAGTAATACTTAGATGGTATTTCCACAACTAAAATACATTCAAAGTATATTCCTATATCTGCATAAGACTATTCTTATACAACAAAAAAATCGATTAAGTAGCAAGGAAAAAAGTCCCCAGTCCTCTCCCCCTCTGCCCACACTGTACTGATTTTGCATCACACACGTAACTCATTTAGCTCTAACTGCACAAAGGAAGATACATATTGTTTAGAAGTATGCACTACTAAGCCAATCAAGATATCTTTAGATACGGAAAGCATAAATTACATTATTCAGAACTTCATGAAATCCTAAACCACCCATCATCTTGGTTCCCATCCGAGCAGCCAACTGGTACATCAGAGGCAAAAACTTGTATGAAGGAATCTTCTCTGCATTTTTCTGTAGTACAGAAAAATCAGTTAGAAAGCTGTACTAAACACCAAAAAAAAAAAAAAAAAAAATCATAAAATACCAGGTAAGGGCTAGCAATTTTGGTTTTGCATTTTTTTAAACTAAGAGTAATCATTGCTGTGTGATCAAATGCCAACCCAATGAGTATCACATCATCTTGGCCCATGTCTCCTAAATGCTACAAGTCCTTCACAAGAAAACTACTATTTACTATTCTATTAGAGCAGAGCTTAGATTTATTGATTCAAAATTCATTTCTAGATTCTTTGTGGTAAGAGACAATCCTAATTGAAAAAAACCTACAATCTAGTTTAAGACAAGAAACAGTTGTGTGTTAAAAATATGAGTAAAGAAATGTCTATTTTTCAAGGTTGATTATAACACAAGGCAAAGAATTAAATTATACAGATGTCTCTTATAAACAGATCATTCAGGTAAGAATTAACAGATTTCCTGCACAATTCTAGAAATGATAGAACCAGCCTGAGAATGAGAACTTTACTGGTTCCTAGCTACTGTGTTATACAATCTAAAAGCACATCCTTTCATTTAAAAGTATATATAATATGAATTAGAATAACATACTAAAGTATGTTGAAGATGGGTAGTATCCAAGGTATGTAAAGAACAAGGTGCCAACAGTGAAAGATCACAAGATATGCTTAATCATACAGACTTGTCAAATTAAAATGCTAAATTAAATTAAGTTAAATTGAAATGCATTGAGAATTACAGCTCTAGCTGATGAAAAACTAACTGATGAGCAGTGGTGACTGGAACAAGCAAGTTTTGAGGGAAAAGTTAAGGAAATGTATTGGAAAGCATATTGCACAGCACTATAATTTGTCTTCTAGAAACACAGGAGAAGGAGAAGAAAAATGGATAATTTAATGTCAAAGCATAAGGAAAAGCAACAGCAGACATATACCTTCATCATTTCATTAACTCTATCAACTCCAGAATTTTCAAGCCACAGGGAACAGAGTCGGAAGATCCACATGTCATGTTCTTCTCCACTTAGTAAACAGTTGATATAGTTCTCCACTGCTTTACATAAGAAACGTTTACGATCCTCAGTTAGGGCATGTATGGCACATTCATCCAGTTCAAGTTCTCGCTGAACCTTCACTGTATATCTATGTGAACAGACATTATATTTAAACAACAAATTATCTCTTAATGAACTTACAGCAAGGCTGCCCCTAGTTCTCTTACTTCCTAATTGAACATTTTTTAAACTTGCTCTGTATGTACAAACACAGTAAAATGAACAACTGAGAAACCAAGTTGTGGGAGATATTCCTTTGGTGAATGTCCACAGACCCACCACTCTAAGTAAACTTTCGGTCAGTATCTTTTTTCTTTTTAATGATTTAATCTCAATACTGGTATAAATGTGAATATCCAATACAGATCATTTCTGTAGAGACTTCAGTTTCCAACAGCTGAAGTTCAATTTTTTCTGCTCACTTGCAATTACTAACGCTCTTACTAAATCTTTAAGAATTCTGTATTAAGATGAATTCTACTCTTTCACCAATGCGTAATGGAGAAAAATCTCAAACTCATTTGTTTTTACTCTGTAACATTTTTCCTGTCAAATAAAATGGAATAAATGTGAATTCTGGCCCATGATCATCCATACTGTTTAACTGTTGTAACACTCCTTGGCTTAGTTTTGGCCCATGCTATCCAGCACTCTCCCAGACCATGTTCAGGCACAGTTCAGAAACTATTCACAACAAGCACTACAGATTTGGCCACTGTTTGTGGAGAAGCAAAAATTCAGCTGTAGAGATGTGACCCATGCTGTACCACTTGCCCAGAGAATTAGTAAAGATGAAGCCTTTGACAGCTCCACAGTAACCCCCTCTCTATTTGAATGCTCACCTATTTGTCTGAACTCTACGCTCCCTGAGAAGGCCGACCTCCTCCTTGGCCTTCTTCAGTAATGCCTGTTTATTTTCAAACTCTGAGGATTTCATGTAATTCTCAATTCGCTGGTACTGATTATCTGAGAAACGAGCCAAAGACAGGAAAGCCTTCATCTTTCCTTTCTTCAGCTCATCACTGTTGTCTCCACTGTGGCTTGCAGCAATTTCCACAGCCTAAAAGGGAAGTTACAGTAATGATAAGACTGATAATCAGATTAATAGTGCTGTATAATACTTGACTAATCTCTATTATCACAGAAAAACAGAATGGTTGAGGTTGGAAGGGACCTCTGGAGGTCATCTTGTCCAACCCCCCTGCTCAAGCATGGTCATCTGCTCGAACAGGTTATTTAATGTTGCCTATGATGGAATATATATGCTTACAAAATAAAACCTACCAGGCTGAATATTCTTCTCCTAAGTAAATTTAATCTATGAGGAGTGTTTCAGTGCAAACAGTCAAAAATATTATCCTGTATGAAACAGCTTTAATAACCACACAGGAGTCGCCTACAGCTATCTATCTTTTAGAGTAACTAGGCATGAAGTTTTACAATGGTTTTACAACCTTGTGTCATAAGATAGTGAGAAAAAAATAGACAGTCCAAAAAGTGCAAAAAAGAAAAGGAAATTATATATGAAAGTCATTGATTCAAATCATCAGAGTGAAGAATGCATGTAGAGAGTTAACAGAGGAAAGCAACTATGTAGAGTTTCACAAATTAGCATGAAATAAAGAAATGCAGAGTGGACAATTATTAATAAAAATGTTTCTACTACTAACGGTTAAAAAAAAAATTACAGTACTTTGAAACACTAGAACAAGGCTTTCCAGCACCTGGAAAGAGAATGTTACAAATACAATGCCCATCATGAAAACATGGTAAGTGAATGATCTGTCCTGAGAAGGGTGGGGATGGAGTGTAACATGAAAGGGAAACGGGGCTAGTAGTTGTAATCACTGCACTTCTAAGCCAATATTACACAGAAATTTCACTGTGAATTCTATAAAGCCATAGTCTGAATATTTTATAAGATTACCGTGCTATACAATACTATGTGAAATTATAATATTTTTATAAGAAACTGTATTTTCAATTCAGAAAAATAAAGGCCGCACTGAAAAATTTACTTGACATTTTAACACCATATTTTAGTACAGTATTATCTCAAAGGCTGCACATTTCAAAGACTGAATGCACCTTTTCTAAGTATTTCTGCATGATGACTGTAGGGTTTTCCAAGCATGTTTCTGCTAACCAGGTTCCGCATAGCCTCAGACACTCTGTATACATCAATTTCAGATGAGGATCATTCTCAACCTTTGAGAAAGCAATTTTTGGAAAAAAAAAGAAAGAAGAGGGAGACATCAAATAAAAATACCTTTTACATATGAGGTAGGCAATTTATAAAGCTTTTAAACCCTGAATATAATTCAATCACTTGGGCCTATTACATGTAATGTATCTACAGAGTCATTTACCATCCACATCTACTACATCACATTCACGTTCTATGTTAGACTTAAGGAGAGCACATATTTTTAAATACCTGACAGTTCGAACAATGAAAAAACAGAATGAAACAATGACAAATGTAATAAATAAATTCACAGCACATTTCCAGAATTGTATTTTCTAATATCTCCATTTAGTCTGAAGTACCACAGTACTCTGTAGGAAACATTCAGGAATTGCAATAACTATGTGTGATCACTGAAATTTTCAGGCAAACCTCTACATGGAAACTTGGTTAAAAGTGATGAGAAGATGATGGAGCATGTTTCCATAGGACTTGCCTCCAGATTGGAAGCTTAGCTTTAACTGTACAGTAGGACAAGTCTCCAAAATATTTTTAGTATAGGGTACATATTCAAGACCACCTGATCAAGATAGCAACGCTGACTGTGAAATACTGAATGATATCATAGGCTGCAAGAACACAAAACCTCCGTATACGGACAGGGTGAGAGAAGGACTACATTTTTTGGAGGCTCTCATCAACTGATTCATGAAGCAATCATGAAAATCAAAAGAGGAGCAGCGACTCTTGATTTTGCCCTGATATGTATGGAGAACTTGGCCCAAAATTCTCCAGCTTTTCTGAAGTGTGATATTCCTTAATAATGCATACGGATGAAGTTTTGTCCAAGTGAAAAAGAAAATATATTAAAGAACTCATAAAATATCCTGTCAAATGAAAAAATAAAAATGCACCATCAGGCTGTCCAAAAAACCCAAACAACTTGAAGAAGAATCAACAAATAATAAAAAAGCATTTTTGAAACATACTAGGAGCAGCTAGCCACCAGACAGTCCCCTTGATAAAAAGACAATAGAGTTATAAAACAAATAATGCTCTGAGAAGATAAAGCAGAAAAAATTGTAAATTATTTGCATTTGTGTTCAATGTGGAGGAGCTTGAAAAGTCCCACTGCAAAGCCTTTCTTTATGAGGTAATCAAAGGTCTGCTACTGAAGTGTCAACAGTAAAGACTACTGAACAAACGGACAAATTGAAAACTATCAACTCACCAGGATCAGAACGTATTTTTCTGAAAGGTCTACAGCAATTCACAGATGAAATAACTGAACTACCAAAAGAGGTATAAAAGCTTTTGCTTAAAACTGCCTTAATATAAGAGAGTGGCAAGTGGCAGATGTGACACTAATATTTTAACAAGTTCCAGGGAAGCACAGGTCACTAAGACTCTTCTCAGAAGTGGACAAATTAGCAAAAAAACCCACAAAGAGAACAGATGGATTAATATGAAAAATAGCCAGAATAGCTTTTGTGAAAGGACGTCATAGAATGACAGAAAAGTTGAGGCTGGAAGGAACCTGGGGAGACCATCTGGCCCAAACTTCTGTTGAGAGCAGGGCTTTAGATTGTTTTCAAGGGCTCTCCTAAACTGAGTCTTGACTATTCATTTCCAGCAAGGGAGATTCCATCACTTCTTTGGGCAAACTGTTCAGTGTTTAGTGGTAAAGAATTTTCATCCAGATGGCATTTCCCTTCATAGAATCACAGAATCGTCTAAGTTGGAAAAGACCTTGAAGATCATCCAGTCCAACCATTAACCTAGCACTGACAGTTCCCAACTACACCATATCCCTCAGCGCTATGTCGACCCTACTCTTAAACACCTCCAGGGATGGGGACTCCACCACCTCCCTGGGCAGCCCATTCCAATGCCTAACAACCTGTTCTGTAAAGAAATACTTCCTAATATCCAGTCTAAACCTTCCCTGGCGCAACTTAAGACCATTACCTCTTGTCCTTTTGCTTGTTACTTTGTTAAAGAGACTCATCCCCAGCTCTCTGCAACCTCCTTTCAGGTAGTTGTAGAGGGCGATGAGGTCTCCCCTCAGCCTCCTCTTCTCCAGACTAAACAACCCCAGTTCCCTCAGCCGCTCCTCGTACGACATGTGCTCCAGACCCTGCACCAGCTTCGTTGCCCTTCTCTGGACACGCTCGAGTCATTCAATGTCCTTTTTGTAGTGAGGAACCCAAAACGGAACACAGTAATCGAGGTGCGGCCTCACCAGTGCCGAGTACAGGGGTAAGATCACTTCCCTGTCCCTGCTGGCCACGCTATTTCTGATGCAAGCCAGGATACCATTGGCCTTCTTGGCCACCTGGGCACACTGCTGGCTCATGTTCAGCCAGCTGTCAATCAACACCCCCATGTCCTTCTCTGACTGGCAGCTCTCCAGCCACTCCTCCCCAAGCCTGTAGCGCTGCTGGGGGTTGTTGTGACCCAAGTGCAGCACCCGGCATTTGGCCTTATTGAAACTCCTACAGTTGGCCTTAGCCCATCGCTCCAGCCTGTCCAGGTGTCTCTGCAGAGCCTCCCTACCCTCGAGCAGATCAACTCTCCCACCCAACTTGCTGTCGTCTGCAAACTTACTGAGGGTACACCCAATCCCCTCGTCTAGATCATCAATAAAGATGTTAAACAGGAGTGGCCCCAAAACTGAGCCCTGGGGGACACCACTCGTGACCGGCCACCAACTGGATTTAACTCTGTTCACCACAACTCTTTGGGCCCGGCCATCCAGCCAGTTTTTTACCCAGCGAAGTGTGTGACCATCCAAGCCACAAGCATCCAGTTTCGCCAGGAGAATGCTGCGTGAAATAGTGTCAAAGGCCTTATTAAAGTCAAGGTAAACTACATCCACAGCCTTTCCCTCATCCAATAAGCAGGTCGCCCTGTCGTAGAAGGAGATCAGGTTTGTCAAGCAGGACCTGCCTTTCATAAACCCATGCTGACTGGGCCTGATCCCCTGGTTGTCCATTATATGACTTTTAATAGCACTCCAGATGACCTGCTCCATGACCTTCCCTGGCACCGAGGTCAGACTGACAGGTCTATAGTTTCCTGGATTGTCCTTTCTGCCTTTCTTGTAGATGGGTGTCACATTTGCCACCCTCCAAGTCCAATGGGACCTCCCCAGTTAGCCATGATTTCAGGTAAATCATGGAAAGCGGCTTGGCGAGCACATGTGCCAACTCTTTCAGCACCCTTGGGTGTAACCCATCCGGTCCCACAGACTTGTGTGCATCCAAGTGGTGTAGCAGGTCTCTGACCACCTCCTCTTCAACTCTGCTGACCTCCAGCTGCTTCCCCTCCCCATCTCCCAGCTCATGAGGCTGGGTGTCCAGGGAACAGCCAGTTCCACTGCTAAAGACTGAGGCAAAGTAGGCGTTGAGCAGCTCAGCCTTTTCCTCATCCTTAGTTACCATATTTCCCTCTGCATCCAGTAAAGGAGGGAAATTTTCCCTAATCCTCCTTTTGCTGTTAATGAATTTAGAGAAACATTTTTTGTTATCCTTAACAGCTGTAGCCAAGTTGAGCTCTAGCTGTGCTTTTGCTCTCCTAATGTTCTCCCTGCATAACTTCACTACATCTTTATAGTCTTCATGAGAGATCTGGCCCCTCTTCCAAAGGCAATAGATTCTCCTTCTGTTCTTGAAATCCAGCCAAAGGTCCCTGTTTAGCCAGGCCGGTCTCCTTCCCCGCCTGCTTGTTTTTCGGCACACGGGAACAGCCTACTCCAGTGCCTTTAAGACTTTGCTCTTGAAGTAAGTCCAGCCTTCCCGGACTCCCATATCCTTCAAGGCAGCCTCCCAAAGGATTTTGTTAATCAGTCTTTTGAACAGGTCAAAACAACTTGAAACAACTCGTGCCATTGCCTCTTGCCCTTTCATTCTGCATCTTTGTGAGCAGACCTAGCTCCATCTTCACTATAACTACCTTTCAGGTATTGAAGACTGTGACTAGATCCCCCTAAAACCTTTGATTCTTAAGGCTGAAAAACCCAGTTCCTACAACCTTTATTCCTTTGCCAAGTTCTCCAACCCTCTAATCATTGTTGTGACCCTCTGCTGGAACCTCTCCAATTTTTCAATGTTTCTCTTGAATAGTGGACCAAAACTGGACACATTATTTCAGGTGTGGGCTAAGAAGTGTCAAATAGAGTAGAATAATCATGCTTCTTAATCTACTGTCTACACTCTTGGTGATGCAGCCCAGGACATGGCTCACCTTCACTACTACAAAGGCACACTGCTGAATCATTTTAGCTTGCTGTTCACTGGGACCCCAAGGTCCTTTTTGATAAAGCTACACCCCAGCCAGTCAGACCCCTCCCTGTAATGCTGCTTGAGATTATTCTATCCCAGGTGAAGGACTTCCCACTGATCTCATGCAATTCCTATCAGTACAATCTTCCAAACTATTGAGGTCTCTGTGACTGGTGGCTCTTCCTTCCAGAATATCTATCACTCGAAATTTCAAGTTTGCTGTTATCTACAAATATGGTGAGAAAATTCAGTCCTGTCATACAGATCTCAGTCATAAAAATAGTATCAGAGCCCATAACAAACTCTAAAGAACTCTACTTCTGACTGGCTACCAGGCTGCCTTTGAATCATCAACAACCACCCTTGGCAGTTTAGCCAGTTTTCCACCTATCTTGTGGTCTTATCTAACCAGTCTGTATCGTACCAGCTTCTCAGAAAGGGTATTGTGGAAGACTGTTAAAATGCCTTGTTAAAATCAAGGTAGATGACATCCACAGCTCATCCTATGTCTATTGGGGAAACTGTTTCATCACAGAAGACAATCAGGTTGGTCAAGCACAATGGTGTATTTCTGCTGGCTTTTTCCAACCACCTTCTTTTTCTTCATATGCATGGCAATAGCTTCCCTAAAGACCCATTCTGTAATTTTCCCAGGGACTGAAATGAGTCTGACTGTTTCTGATCTTGCTTTTGGGTGTGATCATCCTCTTCCAGCCATCAGGACTTCCCCGATCTCCATGACCACTCAGAGATGATATGGAAGTGGCTTTAACATGATGTCAGCCAACTCTCTTAGCATCCTCACATGTATCCCATTTCCCAACTCAATTGAACATCTTGAAGAACTCAACAAGCAAAGGAAGATCTGTCTGATTCAGCCTATTCCAACAGTTTCCAACAGTCATGTGACAGTTCTTCTACAAAAGGTTCCTGAAGAAACGAAGTTGCAAAAAATAAAATGCATGATTCTTGGAGGCATAAAGAACTAAGATAGGCAACAGGAAGAGAAATAAATGGGCCACTTTTTACAGTGGAGTTAGGTCACCAGTGAAAAGCCTCCAAAGATCTAGTCATCTGTGATGTTCAAAAGATACTAATCTTGAGAAGGCAATGAGCAGTGAACACAAAATCTGGTTATGATATTGAGTTGTTCAAGGTGATAAAAAACAAGTACAGACTGATGAACTGCAGACAAACAATACAGGACAAAAAATTGAATTAAAAAAACCTGATGAAATTACCAGCAAAAAAAAAAAGTTAACTGATGCATGAGAGGGGAAAAAAGACTTCTTGTATACAATGATTGACTATGAAACAGTTACTCCTGTTTGGAAATGTAACTATGAAATGTTACCTCACTACGGAGAATGGAGACAGGGATCATGTGTTCAGTGTTTTTTCCAAGATCAGAACTAACATCAAATGAAGACAGGGGGTTCAAAATGAACAAAAGGAAGTGGCTCTTAAAACAGTGGGAATTAAGCTGAAACTCCTTGTTGCAGGGTTTTCTTGGATATTAAAAGCTTACACAGACTCAAAAAGTGACTGGACAAATTTATGGTATAAAAAAACATTGGAAGGAATTACCTACAAAGAAACTACCTCTGGTTCAGGAAGTTCTTGTGCTACAAATCAGTCTGGGGGAGTACTCTGGCTATACAGCTGTCCTGGTTTAACCAGGATAGGGTTAAGTTTCCCCAGCAGTGGGGGGGAGCTCTAGCCGGGTTATTCAGATACCATGCGGACGTCACATCCTGGCAGGTCACATTTTCCGCGGTGCACTCGTGGTTTTGTACATCGTGCTTCAAACTGCTGTATTTGGTAGCTATTTTGCTCTGTTCACTGCTATCACTATTACTGTTATTGTTATTGCTGTTGTTGGTTGTGTTGCTATTGCATTATTGTATTAAACCTTTCCTTATTTCAGTCTTGGGGCTTTGTATTTCACTCCCTTTGTGGGGGAGGGGCAGCGGCCGCGTGGTCTCAGACCCCGGCAGGGGCTAAACCACCACAACAGCCCACCTGTTCTTTACACTTTTTCTTAGGAACTGTGTATTGCCCATTACTGAAATAGGAAGGAAGGATTTTTGTTTCAGTTCTTGTATTCTGAACTGGAGATGGGAATATAGCATTTGCTTCACATCAAGTGACATAATTTTTCAGAAAGCTTACAAAAAGATCTAAAATAACTAAGATTCAGAGGCATTTACTGAAGTCAAATTTGATGAGAAAACATTCCCCTGTTTCTGGCAAGATTCCATTTTCAGAAGTACAACATAAAACTCAAAGCTCAGTGTGCCTGTAAATGGGGAAGGATTCAAAGACATGAAATGGTACTCCAACTCATATCTATGTTTCCCTGATAATGGATTAGTTCAAGGGACAAAGAAGTCTGAGGTACAGTAGTGAGTGTTCATTAGTCAAAAACTTGCCTGGAATTTCTGTACACTTTATGATACAGCTTCAGCCCCACTGAAATAGAAGCCTCGACTCCCCTTTGCACAGATTCCCTACAGACATCAGGGAAATGTCTGCAACAGAAGTGTGCTTCTTCAGCATAAAATATATTATTAGTGTCTCCCTGTATTAGTCCTTCTTTAAACAGTAAGGACCAGAGATAAAATCTCTATTATTCTTCTTCTAACAAAAACATGTACACTATTACAGTTCCCAACATAACATGTACCAGAAGCAGTGGGGCCAGCAGGACTAGTGAAGTGATTGTCCCCCTGTACTTGGCACTGGTGAGGCCTCAACTCGATTACTGTGTACAGTTTTGGGCCCCTCACTACAAGAAAGACATTGAGGGGCTGGAGCGCGTCCAGAGAAGGGCAGTGAAGCTGGTGAAGGGTCTAGAGCACAAGTCTTATGAGGAGCAGCTGAGGGAACTGGGGTTGTTTAGCCTGGAGAAAAGGAGGCTGAGGGGAGACCTTATCGCTCTCTACAACTACCTGAAAGGAGGTTGTAGAAAGGTGAGTGTCGGTCTCTTCTGCCAAGTAACAAGCGATAGGACAAGAGGAAACGGCTCAAGTTGCGCCAGGGGAGGTCTAGATTGGATATCAGGAAAAATTTCTTCACCAAAAGGCATTTATTAAGCATTGGAACAGGCTGCCCAGGGAAGTGGTTGAGTCACAGTCCCTGGAGGTATTTAAAAGATGTGTAGATGTGGTGCTTAGGGACATGGTTTAGCGGAGGAGTTTGCAGTGCTAGATTAACCATTGGACTCAATGATCTCAAAGGTCTGTTACAACCTAAATGATTCTATGCCTAAACAATCCAGCTTGGTCATCAGTTTCTTTAACTACTGGCACAGACCAAGGTGATTTACATCTATGTAACAGTTTTGTTTAAAACAAGTTAATTTTTTGTCAAGGGAAATCATCTCTCATTTTAAAAAGCTATGTATTTCATAGTGGTGGCACTGGAGGCAAAATAATGAATAATGAATTATAACATTTGCCACTCTTATAGACTCGCTTTGAAAAACCCTGATAAGATTTGCTAATACAGATTTTTTTTTCTTTCAGACATTTTGCGAGTACAAACCAGATTTATTAATATTGCAGATGGCCTTTTAATTTTCTTTGAAGGGAAAACTTCAGAAAGTGGAAATAGGATCTTAAATTATTTAATTCCTATGTTTATACATTATATAACACATACCTGAAACCAATCTGTGTCTAATTTTTTAATCATCCTTTTAAGAATATTCAGTGCAAGGCTCTCTTCCTTTTTAGCCCAGAAAACCTGAGCTTCTTCTAGTTGCCATTCAGAAATTCCACATCCCGTGGGATTGCATTGTTTGATCTGAAACATAGCTCTTTCTGGAATCTGAAATCGAAAAAACATTATAAACAATTCTTTAAGTTAAATACATGTATCTCATAGCAAGTTTTGTTTTTAAACTCCATCTTCATTTGCTCTACTTGTGCAGCATATTTTGCCTATCCAATGCTAAGAATTTATTTGCAGCAAAGAGATGAACTTATTTTTCTATATACTTGCAGAAAATCCTGATTTGCAACAAAAATAGACTGTAGAATTAAACTTCACAAACCCCCAAATAAAGTATCAATGTTTAACATTTTAAATTACTTGCAGGTATAAAGTGTAGAAATTCTACAATCAGTAGCTACTGAAAAAAATGGATTTATAATTTTAGCTTAGTGATTATTATCACATCCTAAGAGACCACAGAAAAACAATGAAGAAAAATGGCACCACCATACACTAATTCTTTTGTATTCCTACCTCTTCACTTCTATCACTGGTGAAGTAACATCCTCATTATTTAGTAATGTAATATCATTACGATAGTACTTTTTAAACAATGTCAAAAATCGAGATTCAAGTGTATTTTCACAAGCTGTCCAACCAATAATCAAATCAATTGAACTTTAAAATAAGTAAGGTAAACAGTAAAAATGTAAGAATGCCTGTAAATGACAGTGTAAGTCTGGGCACTTCAGTTAGCGGTCGGTGTGATGATTCTGTATGGCACTCTCTTTCTTCTCCTGATGGATGGTAATGGCACCAAAGAGGAAGAAAAGCCATTAGTTAAAAAGAGCACTTCCTCAAAAACTTTCCTACATCCAGACACTTAGTGCTGTCAACCAGTAGTGTGTCAAAAGGAAATGGTTATCATCCTATGGTTTGAAAGATTGGTAAGGCCCAGAAGTATGCCCCAAAGGTTGCACATGAACTGCAACACTGAAGAGGCTGGAATGATAGTGTTTTCAGAAACACAGTGGCTCAATCTTTCAGAAGCTTCTAGTCCTCTCAAAACATGGTGCCCCAATTTTAACCATCTTCTGTAGCTAAAAATCAAAGTGAAAAAAGAATTAACTTCTATTGAGGCTCTTACAGGACACTCATCACCACAGTGTTAGTGGCTGGGTAGGCATGAGATAAAAGAATTCTGAAGAAGTAATTTTCCCAAACAATTCCAGAGGCACTGAGTAAAACTTGCAAATTTATGAAATCAAAGACAGCTGTTCTACTGATTTCATCATTATTCACAAAAAGAATTATAACCTTCTTGAAATCAAAGTTTAATATAGTTTCACATATGTGAAGTGTTAAACATCTTTCCAGGTTATATATTGTGGTGGAACTGTTTTCTGCAGAGGTTCTTGGAGGATATTGTTGCTCTATAAATTCTTGTTGAGTTACTCCTGCAGATGCACTACCTAGAACAAGCCAAGGCTGACTCTGGACCTTAAATGCATTAGCAGCTGCAGAAACCACTGATACTGCAAATCCCATTAAGTCATTCACATAGAGAAATTTACCACAGTGCAATGGTGCTTTGAGAGTACAAGACCTTGAAGACAACACTAAATACACAGATGCAATGGAGTTCTTTCTGCAGCTTTACTCTGGAACACTACAACAGTATGATGCAAGTGAAAGCTGGATATATAAAACTGCACCAAAATAAAGTAACAGAGCTATAAGAGTATTCTGCACTAAAAATTTCATTTTTATATTATCTACCTCATAGAGTAGCTTACAGTTATGAATAAAATTCAGAAAACATGCCCATAAATACAATTTATTAGTAAGTTCTATATAGTTTAAGTCTCAAACTAATTGATTCATTGAATAAACTTAGAATACAGTTTATCTTTAGTACTGTTAAAAAATTAAACTATTTTATAAACTGAAAAACTAAACATCCATCACTGATCTTTCCTGGAATTTTTTACCTGTGTATTTTTAGCAGTTCTTGCCAGCCTAGAGAGCTCCACTAGATGTTTGGTCAGGATGTCTTTAATACATTCTCTTTTGGTATTTTCATTCTCCTTTTCAAGTAAGATCTCCAAAACTACAGTGCGCAGAGCCATGATAGGTTCCTGGAAACGGAAGTCACTGTCCTTGAGAAGTTGGGACTGTCTCTGCCATTTCAAATAAATATCATTCAGTTGTTGAGTAGTAACAGATCTGCAATTGTTACCAAAAGAAAAAAAGACCTGTTATTAATTCTCGCTAAATACCGAGGTAGTCCACAATCTAAAGTTCAAGACCAAGAAACTGTCCATAAAACCCTACAATGATTAATATTCAGAATAAACTGTCAGGCTTCCAGCTTTAGCAAACATGAAGATCAGGAGACCAACATTAGTAAGGTGAACAACTCCACTGTAAACATTCTTGATTAAGCATCAAAAGCTGTTGTGTTAAAGGTCCATCAGCAAAGGGAATCACATTCAAACATAGGGCTACTTAAAAGAATAGATACCAGGATTCCTATTCCTAGAGACCTATTTTATTATATAGGTCGTATATGGATTAATATAAGAATAAATTCCAAGCTGTAACATTGTAGCTGTGTAGGTTGTCATTATATGTATTATTTTCTTAGGCAATTCATTAACTGAACATAGCAATGGTTCATAAGGTCCTTGACATGCTAAATGACTGTAGGATGACTAATAAGCTACCAAACTAATACAACTATAGCAGAAAAAATTCAATGTTAATAGCACTACAGATGTAAATACATTCCTATGATTAAACAGTAATGTTAGAAATTCAGGTGGAATACTGACAGTAATAGTGGTCCATGAAGAAAGTGATTCAAACTGAACAACTTTCAATAGATCTGTGTGTATCATCAAAGTAACGGAAAACATTTTTAGAAAGGAAACTAGAAGAGGATAAGTTAGTTAATTTAGTAGATCAAAGGCTAGGAGATATGACTGCTACCTTGGAGTATACCAGGGAACTCAAAACAAAGGAAAGAAATCAATTCTTTAAAATATGATATTGCCATAATATCAAATAATTAAATCTAGACTACAAATAAATCCAGTCTGGAAATAAAGAAAATCTAGATTTGTCTTCACATAGTAAAGTTCAAATCCATATAATTTTTAAGATGAAGTTTGAGTTGTTCATGAATAAAATTTGTTGAGGTAATTTTATTTTTGTGCTAGACTTGATTACCAAAAATACTGAAAATTGAGAAAGGAGTACGAAACAAGCTTAAAAAAATACCTGGAGAACAGCAGACCTATATTTTCCAACTCTCCAATTAGCTGTAGTCTGCAAAGAGTTGGATATAACGAATAAACAGACTCAAGACTGCCTTTGCACAGCTCTTCTACTTCATTCACTCTATGGATTTAACAGAGAAATAGTAAATTTATTTTTTTTTAATATCCACAAGTAATTCCAAATATCCATAACATAATTTCCATATAATGAACAGATTTTGAACAGCAAAACTACTCAGTTCAGAATTATTTTGTATACCATTAATGGTCAAAAAATTAAGTTTGTCAATAAATGAAAACATGGAAAGCATATCTAAACTGCAAAGTGTATGTGACAGCTCAGCTAAAAAAGAGTAGTCAGCATTCAAATCCACTTAAGAAGACCGCAAAGTAAGGGTGTATACTACAAGAAATGTATCTTCAATTAGCACACAAATTGCATATGCACAAAAGACAAATTTAAGTTAAAAAACTTAGAAATGAAGTCACAGTCCAGAAGTATTAATTTTATTCTATACACGAATCTTTATTTAAGCCCATAAAACCCCACAGTAGTCTTTTATACATAACTTGTGACTACAAACGCACACACACACTCTCCATCTCTCTAACAGCAGAATATTTGCATACAGTTACCTGGCATCTTTAAGACTGTCATAGAAAGCCGAGAATTCCTTATCTCGTAAAGACTGAAGAGCATCATACAGTGATTCATGGTACCCTGGTCTTCCTGTCTCATCTCTTAGAAACAAAATAAAAGTAACATAAAATAAAAGGAAAACTATTTCTCCACAATAAAGTCAATTTTATCTTTATGACAAATATTTTTAGTAGTAAATTTTCTGCAGTTGGATGGATTGTTGTTTTGCGTGATAAAAAATAATAATGCAACCTTTTAAAATTTAAATTAATTATTTTGAAACTGTTCTTTTAAAACAAAGAAAAAACAGTAATTGTCAAAATGTTTGGAATACAGAGAATATGTTCCAGGTTGTATCAAAAATACAACACAAAACCAACTACACAATGAAAATTTAATCATAACACATTTCTCAGTATTATGCTGAAAGATACATATTATGGTATGTATGCAACTTCAGTTCAGAATCAACAATTTTTTACATTTAACTTCAGAAATATTTTTAAAAAGAAAAAAAATAGAGAAAATTGGAAGGCTGAAAAAACCCATACTGTTCAATTAAATTTTCTCTTCTTTGCCCTTTTCACTTTTCTTTCTGTTTCTTCTTGACCGTTCTCTTTCCTGTCATCTCATTCTCTCTTTTTTCATCTTAGATGTTGCTTTTCTGCTCCTGTATTAAAGCTGAATATTCTATCTGCCTTCGAGGTTTATAGCCAAAAAGATTTATACAGACCCTAACCCAGTGACAAAGACAGCCCACCTATATGAAGTTTGTTCTGATTGTGGCACGACATATGCCCCTCAACAGGGTATGTCTGTGAAGTCCTTCAGGTGCTTCTAAACAATGATCTTAAGACAGTGCAGGAGAAGAGAATGAACACACCAAGAGTATGTCCCCCAGATCCATCTCTCTGTAAGAGCCTTAGGAGGAAAATCCTCCATTTTCCCTACTACTAAAAGTTAATGTAGAAGGAGTTACTGAAGAACCCATCATGTAACTTCTGCTTTTGTCAAAATGTAGTGAATCTATTCTGTATTCCTCCTAAAACGTGCAATGATGTATCTGTACTAGGAAGGGACAGAGTTTGCACTATATCCTGGCCAGTCATATGAAATAACTAAAGCCACGTATCCAACATTACACAATGGAGGAGATTACTCCTTATGAGACAGTAGCCATGAATCAACACTGGTGTTTGCTTATCCAGGTCTTGGTAACGTCTTGTGCCTTACTGAGTAATATCTTGCCCATTTACTTATAAATTAAACATTCAAAACTATTTATCCCTCATATGTACTTAAGACGCATCTACTATGAGTCAAAACCGGAAAACTTCAGTATATAGTTATGAACAATCAAAAAGAATCAACTGTGTACAGTTTGTCAGGAAAATGAAAAGTGATGGGCGTACAAAACAGACAGGTCTAAGTGAATAAGACTGCTTTGCAATTAAATGATTAAGATAAATTAGGTGACCTGCTTCATAGAAATTATATTCTAATGTCATCTTTTTGCTTGGAACTGAAACCACTGCCTTTCATTTAAAGAACTAGAAAAAAAGTAAGCCAGTTTACCTGATAGAAGAGATGTGGCCCCACTGCATATTCCTCCATGCTGCCTGGTAGCGTATTTCCTGTAGTTCTGCACACCACTCAGTGTTTTCATGTTCCAGTCCTTTTAAATACATGGAAAGAGTGTGGCAAAGCCCAAAATTCTGCAGAGCCTGGAATTAACAACATTACTGAAAGTTCATTTTCTCCTTCAATAAACTGTACTGTTTTTTTAAAAGGTTTTGTTTTATCTTTGGAAACAAAGAAGTCTTTGCAGGCAAGGCAGAACCATAAGAATTTCTAGACTCAGCACTATATAAGATGAAAACTTTTTAATACACTATTAATACCTGCAACCCCAGAGAAACAGTTTCATTACTACTGTGGCTGGCATTCTTTGAAATAAATGTCCATGTTGTGTTTCATATGTACTATGTGCTTACATTTCTCTGTTCCATCATTACTGGGTAGTAAGCCAAAACTGGTTTTACTTCTTAATGAACTGTTTTTCCTGGTAGGAATTTGAAAAAGTTACCTACAACTCTTAAACTCCTATCTGTTTGAGAACCATAATGACTTTATAATTGTGACCACTTATCCAGGTTATGTGTGCAGCCATTATGAAGAAGAATAACAATGGAATTTTAACAATGATACTAAATAATTTGGGGTTAGGGAAGAAAAGTACCATAGGAAAATTAAATGAGGGGAAACACAGATATACCTGTGCTATGCTATTACAGAACTGGTGTAAACATTCTTAGGCTAAAAAAAGCAACATATTTTTAAGGGATCAAAATAAATGAACACTGATTCTATGTATTTATTTTATCAGAAATACCACAGTTTCAGTAAGTTAGTTGCCATAATGGAGAGGTATAAAGAATGACATGGCAAAAATAACCAATTACATTACTTTTTATATCCTGTCATTTTAGGAGCTGGCCAAATTCTGTATAAAATTAAATTTATTTATTTTGAAATATTTCACAAAATTCATTACCCAATACAGATTATGGGTGAGTGACAAGAGGACTAGAAGCCTTAGTGTTTTCAGGAGAAATACTGAGCTGTCTTATATTACACAGCTTGGCTGCCTCTGACAGTGGGCTGGATTTGTTGACCAAAGAGATCTCTTTTAGTCCTAAACCAATTTTGCATTTACTACAAATGACTCTCAGTATGATGGATATCAATTCCTACATTCATTTCCTATTATAAAATAAAATTACCTCTATTATTCCTGCCTGGCGAGTAGATGGAGAGAGGCTTGTCTCAAGGTCATATGTTACAAGGGCTTTCTCCCATACTGCTTCATGCTCATATGTTCTTATCCTGTTGTAAGTTAACAAGAAATTTTCAATTTAAGTTCCTTACTAATAAATGAAAGCAATGACTTTAAAGAACATAAGAACATTAATAAATTATACCGTGCTAATGGCTGTAACATTCTTCCTCCACCACAGCCATAGAGACTGTCAGGTTCTCCTATGCTTCTATATATGTCCATGAGAAGGTCCTAGAACATGTGCCATAAAATGAAGAATTACCTCTTTTGGAACCAGTTCAAGTGAGTTTTATATGTATCATGTAAGTTTATAAAAAGTCCTTCCATGTAACATGTTGTCATCATTGCTTTATTTTCCTTTCTGCAGTATCTGAACCTGCTATCATCTCAGGAAGAAAAGTTTTGTAGTCTAGCAAAACTCTTTAGGAGTACCTAACTTCTCTAAGTTATTAAAAAGCCAGTGCTGGGCCTTAGGTGGACTGGTTGAAAAGCAAAAGGCAGTAGTACTGAATAAGTATGAGACATATGAACTAAACAATGTATTTTAAAGATAAGCAAGCACAGTTCTAGAATAATGAACTACGGAAAAAAGTAACCTATTGAATCAGATTTCATATATATCAAATAAACTTGTAGGACATAATACTACTTTGGTTTTGATTGTTACAACTTGCTACTCCACTTGCTGATTTTTAATGAACTTATCTCTCTGACAAAACAATCTGAAAAACACTTGGCTGGTTATCACCATGACGTCAGTTCTTTCAGGGAACAAAGTCTGCTTTGATGCAACTGAAAATTTGCCAGTTAATTAGTGTTTCAGGTGAATGACTTAACTTCTCCAGCAAGGCCACTGAGTTCACTTTGAATTAGAGCATGCGGAGAACTTTCAAATACAGTTTTTGAAGTTCAACTCGATCTGCCTTCAGCTCAGATGAAACCTACTGTTAACTGTAATTATATGAGAAGGTTTGCTTTCAGATTATGAAGAACACACATGTACCTGTAAACTTATGCCAGTTTCTTCTTTACTTTTTTCATTCAAAATAGTAATAGTTGTTCTTTGACTTTCTTCTTCAAATGTCAAACTCTTAGCTGCTTTAAAAGATGACCTAAAAGAAATGTTTCAACCAGTAAAATTAAATGAAATTTCAAGCAAAGAACTAAAGAAATTTTGAAACAACCCCTAGGAAGTAAGGGGCACAAATACCAAATGCAAGATCAGGCCTGTCATATCCCCAAGTTATTCAAAATGGCTCTCCACCAGAATGACAAAGTGATCAGCTGAACTGAGAATACCAACATCAAGGGATTTCAACATCAAGATGTTTTTTCAGAGAAAAAAAACCCCACCTTGTAGCATCTAATCTTTTATTAAATCAAATTGCTTTTGTGAATGCCTGAAGCAAGAATGCTCTCTTCTGGGAAAGAATAAAAGCAACTACATAATATATATGCTTACAAACCATACTTTTGTTATACATTCACTGCCTTAGAATTATTTGTTGCCAAAACTAAGCTAGTAAACTAGTACCGTTTTTTGATCTTGCTAGACTAGAAGACAAAGATAATTGTCCATTATAAAAGAAAACTCCTTCTACAAGGACCATTCACCTCTATCCACACAATTCTGGTCATCATTCCATGGTTTCTTTCTTCTCTTGATTCACTTCTGGCCATAATTTAACCACTAGCACACTATTAATTATGAGAAATAGAATCTACAAAGTGTTCAATTTAGAAAGTGAGACTCAACATATTTTAGCATTCAGAAACATTACCTTTAGTAAAGTTTCTCCAACACACACTACTAAGAAAACTTTCTGGTTAGAAGTCAAAATGACACTACTCTGAGTGTGTCACAGCTAGTAGGGAGGTTGGGATCACATTCAAGGACTGGTAGAAACATTTTCCAGGTCAATACACACAAGTTTCCTTGACTTTTCATGTAGTAAAACACTACTGAGACACAGAAAACATGATACATTTTACCCAAAATGTCAAAAACCACATTCCTTAAGCCTTGTACCTTTCTTGCTGTTTGTCTATATTAGTCTTGTCTGCGTAGATTTCTGTGTAGAGCAAGGCTGTGAAGTGAGCAGCACAAGACTGTGCTGCTATAGCAACCTCAAGATAATTCAGATCTAGCCAGAAGCTGTCATCAAAAACTGTACCTGAAACAGATCTGATTAAATAAAGACTTTAATTCTGCTGTAACAGACCTTCTCCCTAACATTAAACAAAATAAATCCAATCTAACTATAAAGCATTCCAAAGGCTAATTTTATCTTAGCCCCCCCCCCAAAAAGCCATACCACAAAAAGTTTATCATGCAAAGTTTTAAGAAAACTCCTCCAGCATAGTTAGAACCCTTTAAGGCTAATGATAACAACTGCAAGGTCACTACTATATCTTCATTCTTTTAACTGGCATGTTCTCTACCACGTCCTTCTTCCTTAATCTTGAGTAACAACAGATCTTAGAACACTCATAAATAAATGAAAGCAACATTTTGGAAAGCTATAATTCACCTCTTTTGTCTTCTTAAGTAATCAACAACAGCAAGCATGGCTCGTCGAGATACTTTATCCAAACTTCTAAAATTATGGGTTTCTTGTTCTGGGATGTATATTTCAAAAGAAAGAATAGAATGAACTTTTGTCATAACATACCCATCTACAAAATAAAAAGGTGTATTTTGCACTCAAGAAAATAACTAAAAACTTCCTTGGGTGGCATTTCCAAAATTAAATTAATAGGCTGTCACAAAACGTATTTCCCCTCATTATATGATGTTTGTGACATTACAGTCATTTATACTGCAATTTTCTTTATCAAATTATCTTTCATTAATAATTTGTGGATTCCATTTCTTCTTACAGACTTCAAAGATGATCCAACATCACTGCACAAAGCTCCAACAGACCTCTTCCCTTAGGCTTGAGCCATATAAAGTTAATCCAAAGCCACAGAAATACTTATTATTAGCTTTATTGTAGATTAGAGTATGTATGCTTATACAAAAAACACTATCTCCCCACCACCACTTTTAAAGAATTTATATTTCCATGCCTTGTTTCTGGATTTAAAAAAACCAGATGGCTACAGGTTTTGTTGTGGTCATTGGGTTAATAATTTTTTAATTTTTCTGGATGTTTTTAATTTATAAATTACAAGAAGCAAGAAATAGGGAAAGCATAAGCAAAGATTTGACCACTATTACACTACAGTAAGATTCAGAACTAGACATTTCCCCTAAAGAAAGCAAAAGCCACATAAAAAAAGAAGTATCTGGGTATTTCGTGTGCTCCAACAAACAGAAATTAAGAATGCTTACTTTTCACTGCTACCAAAGACCTTATAGAAGGAACACCAAGTCCTTCTTTATAAGTCATCTCCCACATGCTTAACTTTCAAAAGACATATCGTGGGGACATAATGCATCACGACATTTTGCTCTCCAGATCCATCCCCGTGTGCAAATGTAGACATAGCATCTCACAGGCAGGGTCCATTCTGTTAGCACTGTACAGTCAACGCCCTGAAGGGATTACTACCTCCTCTTTCATAACTTGATCAGATGAATAATTTAAAATTTCTGAATTACTTATATTTGGGTACCATAAGGTATTAACAAGGCAGGGGAACGAAAAGGCACTGGCCAAGAAAACTCTAAGAAAACAACAGACCAAATGACTACAACAGTAACTATAAGCTGTCAGCAATGGTGTTCATACTCACTTGCTAACAAGAAGCTTACAGCCAGAAAACAAAAATGGTGTCTCTTTTTATCAGATAGAAATTCTAAAAAGAAATAACTGAGCATGTATTTTGAAAGATTCATTCAACGAAAAATTAAATCTCTTCTGAAAAACAACAGATTCAACTGACATATGATTCTGGCTAGACTGACATGCACTAAGTCCAAAATATTATTTATTTTTAGTTTGGTGGGTCTGACTCTTGTCAAGCATTTGGCTATTTACAATTAGGTTTGGCTTCTCAGGCAAAGCAGCAATTGGCATGATGTTCACACTATTTATGCTTTAAATTGGTAAGATTAAGAGCCAATTCCTAGAACCTGCATGTCAAAATGCATCAACAGGAAGACTCTTGTTCAGAAGCATTCAACTCTCTCACATCTAACTGCTTGGTCTTTGCACAGTTTGCATCCTGATGGATTGGAAAGAAATTTATCTAGGTTTTCTAGGAAGATTTTTCTCCTTGTTTTGATAAGGTAAGAGTTTCTCCTTGAAAAAAAAGGTGGTCACCAGATGTTTAAAATTTTTGTTTTGAATACTGCTGCTGACCTATCATTCCAACTCTGGAATTAACATGTCTTTGCTCTGTTGGCTAGTGCACCTCCAGTTTATCTGTAAACAACCACATAGATAATGAGCTGTGTGCTACTTCATATATTTTTTTTGGTACCAGGACAGTTTTTCATCTGAAGAACTCCATTTAAAGCTCTTACATATCCTTCATTTGCTCTTATTGCCTCAGTAAGATCCCTTGCATAGAATCACAATGTTTGAAGAGGCTGCTATCATTTGCTCACTGGTGTCACTGAACTAACTGAAAGTTTATAAAACTTAGAAAAATCCCTTCATATTTTTCATAAAACATTTTGGGTTACTCTGTACATCTGAGCATAAATTTGTGCAGTATTTTCTCTGGCTGCTTACAGGAAGGGAATAGGAAACCGTTAATCCTTTTCTATCTCACAAAGTGGGACAATAATAAAAATATCTGGATTGTGGGAAAAGCTTGTTACCTGACTTCAAAAATGTGAAAGAACACTGCTCTAGTCTTTCTGGCCAGGCTAGCCAGCACCTATAAAAAGTACCTTAAAATACACCTAGTATCATTAGGCTTATTTACACCACTCTTAGTACAAACTGCAATACTAAGGGTTCCTTTTCCTCTCTGGCAACCTGAAGCTTGCATGACTTGCCTGTAAAGAGACTGCAAGACACTGTGCAGACTCATTCCTTTGGTGATTTGTCACTGAAGAAGGGAGTTGGAAGATATAGCAGAGTAGCTACTGCACAAAAAAATATTAACCTTACTGTATTTGTGTTAAGTAAGGGACATGCACAAATAAATACATTATTTCCTGAAAATAAGTGCATGTACCATTCTCATAGTCTAATAACAAAGAGCTTATTTTTGACACAGATTTCTGCTTACTTCAACCACAATCTATTTGGAAAGCACACCAGCCAACTTGTTTAGAAGGTGCTTTGTTTTCAGTGGAACTTACTGCATTACTCACACTCAGCTGCAGTTCTTTTGGTTACAACTTCCTTTTGTTCTGCCGGAATGGATCAAGTCTTTTGAACGTGTAGGGAGACCATTATCAACATTAGGCAGAAGCTAAAGCAAGGGTTAGTCTTTTTTCCAAGGGGAAAATCCAGGTGAAAACTGCCTTTAATCACTCTTGTTTGAGTAAGAGAAGAATTTAACTGCCAATTAGTCATTTTAAGAGACAGTCTAAGACTCAGTCTTGCAGCACACAACATTGGATCACATCTAAATTCAGCAAGTAATAAACATTATCCAGTTGTGGTTAAGGAAGGAAGTTACAGAGGAGAAACTACTTGGGTGCTGCCCACAAACAGCTTCAAAACTACTGGTATCTCCACTGAAAAAGATCAAACAATTGCACAGAAGTTTCTAAAATTCTGTCTGCCTACAGGTGTGCATCATATATTTGATGTCAGAAGATAATTCTTCCACAACCAGAGTCCCTCTTTCAGCTGAAACAAAATTATTATGACATTACCTGAATCAGAATTTGGAGGTGTAGAAGATCTACTAGATGAGGCAAATCTGCAACAGGCTGTAAAAAATTTCTGGATATGAAGAGACATAAGATTTCTCCAAGATTCATCAGAGTCATGAAGAAGGATATCGTGAATCAGGTATGGAAGCAAAGTTTGACACAAGTCTGTTTTCACCTAAAAAACAATGATGCACAGTAGCTGCTAAGAAAAACAACCGAAGGCCTTTCTCAGGTTATAACCAAACTGACAACTACTCAAACACGCAATGCTTGAGATACAACACGTAATATGAAAAATGTAAACCGCTCAAATAGGGCTATGCTGGCATTTCATTAAAGTAGTCATATAAAGTTCATCTATGTTTACAATTATCTCTCAAATTTTGTACTGCAAGGGTATGGGTATCTGCAATATCTGACGACGAAGGATCTTAATTACTGTTAAAAAAAGTAGTAACTTCATAGCAGAAATTACTATTTGCTATCAAGATAAGTAATCATATATTTTTGTGCATGACAACGCACATAGATATACATACATAATTTAGCTCACCTCACATAGCGGCTTCATTAACTGGAGAACTTCATTTTGCACACCTCCAGTGTCCAGTATGGAACTAGTTAGGCGCTTGATCCAGGTCTCATGACTCTCTCCCAGAGGAATCCACAGGTTTGTGTCATCCAAAGTTTCTAAACGAGCCTCTGTATCATTAGCAGGTACTACAAAAAACTAGGAGGAAAATACATATATTGGAAATATCAACAAATTCTATGACATTTTAAAAAACCATACTGCAATATGCACATTTAAACATACTAAATATTAACTGTGCTTTAATTGATTGAAAATATCAATTTTGTTCATGTAAATGTAAAGTTTTCCAAGGAAATCTGTAAGTACTAAAAATAAAATTTTACTGGCGATATCAACAAGGTCACATTAGACATCACACTTAGGTTACAAATCAAAAGTTTGAAAATTAGGAAATATCTAATTTATGGTTAATTATGCACCTTTTTTTCTGACCTATTTTTCCACTAAAATTTTGCATCAAATGATACTGGAATCCCGAGAAAAAATGTATTAGATTACCAAGTAGATAATCAAAAATTGTCTAATAATGGAAGTACACAGCTTTTTAACGTCAAATTGGTAATTTCCTATGTGAAAAAGCTGCAAATGCTGAAACAGAAAGGAGAAACAGATGTACAAAAGCAATCACATTTGCAGACTGATGAAAAGTCGAAATTTTGCATTCAATGTCTATCTCAAAAATATTTCAAATTTACTTTTATAAAAATAAATATTTTAATGTTTTCTCTACCCCATATGCCATATAAATATGGTATATCAGAAGGAGTACCTTTTTCCTAGACATTCTGAAAGGCTGTAGATAGATTAACATGGGATCAGCTTTATTTTTATAAACTTCCCAAAATTCACTGCCAGACTTGGTGGCTAATATGTTTTTCAAACAGGAAACAGCAGCAGCTCTAACATCAATACTGAAGGAATAACATACACAACAGCATTATTATTAATTTCATTCAGATATTTTCAAAATCACCTTTATAAACATACAAGACAAATAATTCCACAATCTAACACTGTGTGCATCAAATCAGAAAATTTTGGACTAGGATATGCCACTGCATATTTTGTTATAAAGCAAAGCCTCAGTATTTATTCCACAGCACCGCCATCCTCTACAGCACAGAAGAGATTCTCTGGCTCAAGTCCAACTAGATAATTTCTAGAAATCATCTAAATCTGACTGGATAAGTAATCTGAGCCTTGAAGAAGCACATGGTTGGACATTAACAGGTGTTAGTAACACTTTCAGAGTGTTAATTTGAGGTGATTTAAACATGGTACAACTTAATGGTTCCTATTAAGCTTTAAACTAAATAAATAAAAAAGTATACTCACCAATTATCTGTTAAAGCAATATTTATTTGAGTTAACATTATGAAGACCCACTGAAGTTTTCTATCTCCAAGCAAGTCCGCTGCTTTAGAATCCAGTGCATTTTCAGCACGCTGAAGAGCTATGGTGGAAAAATCCATGGGACCAATTTCTCCCAAGCAACTTCCAACAGCCTCTGTAAATGCAGGTAATTTTATAGTCTTATGCACACTAAAACAAAGTCTCACCCTAAGAAGTTGCAATTAATATAAACTACTTTTAGAACTGAGCTTACTATGGGGTAAAAAGCTGCAAACATTTATAAATAATCACTTGAGGAGCTTTACGATTAAAATTACATGTATACAAATTTTGCAGCTTAAGACTCATAAATAATACAGTTATGCTTTCTAACTCAATTTCTCAGGAGTGCCTATGACTCTGGATTTTGCAGTTTAAATCAGATACGGATTTTATTTTTGCGTGTGTCAAAAACAGGTAGTGCAAAAGGTCAGAATCACAGCCACTAAGACACACTCATTTTCATTCCCTAAGGGCATGGTAAATAAAAACACTAGCCTGTAAACTCAATAAGAATTAACCTACATTTCACATAAAATGCTGTATCAATGTGTTCCTCAATTGCTTTCCAGACAAAATATTTTTTATAAAAACACATGACTACATACAAGAAAAAAAAAAAAACTGACCTTGAAAACAGTTTTAAAAGAGAGATGTTAACATTTGTCAGAAAGAAACCAAAAACTATTTCCCTGCTCTTTCCTTCATACTCCACACGTGTCTTGAAAATATTTCTCTACAATATTGTTTTAACCACCAGAGCAAATAAAGAATGGGCTGAAGATATACAGGTTGTATCCTGAACTAAATTTAACAAATCATCTATGGAAAGACAATGCAGAAAAGGCTGAAACTTACAGCTTGCATAGGTGCTGAAGAATGTATCGTATTGAAGTCAATGTGAGCTTCAATTGCTCAACATTTTTAACTTTCACTTATTAGTCTTTTAGACAAAAAATATATTAAAGCAAATGTTCTCATTACTTGTGTTTCTGCCTAGTTTATACATCTAATTTCAGTAATCACCACCTGCATGGAAGTACTCCCCACCCAAGGAAGAGGGGATTTGGATTTTAGTTTTGGTGCTTTAATCAGGTGCTCAGTGTAAATGGTGATAATAATTTTAATAATAAAGAGGAGGCTTTAAGATGGAGAACAACTATTTTAATTTCCATTAAGACATGCCTTTCAAATTTTCAGGTAAGTTCTCTTTAATTTTTTTTACTATTTTTCAACCTGATAAAGTGATCCATATAACAGCGGATGACTCTTTATTGAGTACAGAAGAGACCAGGGTCTAAATTGATGACAATTTAAGTTATTAGTCAAAGCTGTAAAATACAGTGACTGAAAAGAAGACGTATCACCCATTTTAACATTCCTGATGGCTACCTCTGGCAGCAAATGCAAAATAAGAGAGGGAAGTAACATTGAGAACGGCCACAGTTTCAACCTAGGGTCTGCAGTGACAGTCCAAGGGTGCCTGGGGGACTAATTAACTTACCCAGTACTGCTTTTTCACCTGTATGGTTAACTGCCATCTTGGACAGCTGCAGTAAGCTCACCACCAATTTCACTACTACAGAATCTTCTGGCTTTTCTATCATTCAGAAAGAAAAATAAACCCCAAAAATATCACTGTGTATTTGTAATGTGAACATATTAGAAGAAAACACTGCTTTAGTATCTTTTATCTACAAATGTCACCATGCATTATTGATGTTGAAGCAAGTTGGTTAAACAGTACATAAAAAAATTATTCATTTTTCTTATTCATCATGTCTTGAAAAAATTTCTATGCATTTGACTATGCCAAAACTAGAACAGACAAAGGCTATTATTTTCAGTGTTTTGATGAAGAAATTATAATTAAATATATGAAAAATTAGCGTAAGTTAGTATGAGAATGTTATTTGAAACAGCGAAGTCATACTATGTGACTCCACTGACAGCACTTAAGCTAATATCACTGTTCTAAATCAAGGATTTGGATAAGGCTTTCTGCCAGGAATTTCATAGAATCTGACTAGCTTTTAGTTGCCTAATTAACTTTGCTAAATTATAAACTCTTGAGATGGATATTTCCTTACATATTTGCTGCCTGCCTGAGGTCTTATTTTAAAACAAACATTAAAAAACCCAGTAGTTTTGCTGTTTCCAGGAACAAGGTCTAGGAAAAAAATATTCTGATTTGCCAATGCAAAAAAAAAAAAAAACATTATTTTCTTTAAAACCCTGTTGATTGGAATGGAAACCTAGAATCAGGCTTTATGCTTGCTGACATTTCTACAAAAATGAATACACATGTGGCCAAGCTGTAGTAGTTCTTTCTTAAATGTTAACTTTCAGCATACAGTTTTATAGCCTTTATCAATACCTGCTTTTTACTTCTTTTTAACACCTAAAATAATAACAATAATAATAATAATAATATTTGTAAGTGCTTAAGAGACTTTTAGTATAAGGCAAAATAAAGGCAACGGGCCCATCAAGTCTGCTAATCTGTCTCCAACAGAGCAAAAGTTAAGTATTTCTTCTCAGGTTTTGTCAGTCAGCAGACTGGGGTTTTCTGAACAGATCTTCATACCTAATTATCTCTGAGATATGTCTAACTCCTTTTAAGGTCCATTATGCTTCTGATCTCCACAATAAGTGGCAGTAAGTTCTATGCTGTATATATTTTGTTTGAAAAAAATACGTGGTTTCTCTTGAATAACTGCTGCCAGATAATTTAATCTGTTCTTGTTAAAAGTGATAAGTGGTAAGTGCTCCCTACTCAGCTTCATCATACCATTCACCAGTTCATACACCTTTCTGTATTCCTATTCAATCTCTTTTCCAAGCCCACAAGGCTCTCCTTTTCAATCTCTTTTCCAAGTTCACAAGCCTCTCCTCTGATGAAGACACTAGCTTGTTGCCCTTTTACTAACTCTCTTTTCAAGCAGATTTTTGAGACTAAAATTGTAAATGATATTCAGGATGTGGAGGCATAATGCCCCATGGCATTATGACAGACTGCTATTCTCCAAATTTTATCTTGCACTTATTTACAATGAATTACATCAGCTCTTTTTATCTTCCCGTCATGCACACAAGCTGATGACTTCATGTAGAGGAGAAAAGCAAAACGGTCTGGCACGAGCATCTGAAAACCAGAACAGGAAGGAACTGGGTCTGGACTGAGGGCTGAAACAGAATGCTGGCATGTGGCAAGGTTCAACTTAAAAACTTCTGTGAGCTTTACCTTCTAACATACCATGCCTTAACAAAATCTAGCTTCATTACATTTAAATGAGTAGGGAGCTTTGTATAAAAGAAAAC
This sequence comes from Strix uralensis, assembly GCF_047716275.1. Classification (NCBI taxonomy): domain Eukaryota; kingdom Metazoa; phylum Chordata; class Aves; order Strigiformes; family Strigidae; genus Strix; species Strix uralensis. The sequence continues at coordinate 120,797,501 of NC_133973.1, forward strand.
TCATTAAGCAGCCATAAAGCAATATATTATACGTTATCCTGGTCATTCACAATCATAAATGCCCCATGCCAAGAGCTGGAAGGGCATTTTATCCTCTCTGCCATATAACACCTCATATAATACTCATAATACACTCTGCTAAAAATACTTCAGATTTTGCATGAATTATAAATGCCATTCTACTCTGCATGTGAAATTGTAATAAGGTTACATTATTAAACGTACAAAACCCAAGACACAAAATAAAACATTCAATGTCAAATTAGAATAGAGTTACATCGCTACACTCCTAAAACCAGATAAAAAAGAAATAAATATGCAATTTGCTGTCAGTACCCTGGAAATTTTTCAGCAGATCCTTCATCTGATCTTTGTATTGTTCCAACTGTTTGCGTAAATAATACAGTCCTTCCAGTCGTGTTAAGGGCAGTGAATCACAAACACCAACTGAGAGAAAGTGATTAATTTCCTGCAAAACAACATTTGTATTAAGCACATATATCATACAAATAAAGGCTTCTAGTAAAGAAGTGGCTCTCAGCAGTCCACAATGTGGATATTAATAGATGCAAAATAAGAATGGAGACCTACAAGTATCTCAGTGTCTGAAACTGGCAATAAAAAGAATCCACATGTCTAATCTAAATCTTTCTCAACTATACCTACAGCTAGAAAATTGTTTTTCTTTGGAAAGTTTGCATTACAAAAACACTATGCTGTGAGATATATTTTAAAATGTAATTACCTCCAAAAGAGAATATGGTCCTTCACTGTACTTTATTTTCTGTTGAGTTGCTCGCAAATCTTTAAAAGCAGGATATTCAGGAAAAGGATCTAAGCATTTGATTGCTTGGTACAGATTTTCACTACCCTTATTATCTATCACCAGATACTTCAACAAGCCTAGGACCTGAACATAAAAAGCAAATGGAAAACAAAGAAGACAGAGAAACATTTTTGAGCCATATTTCTTATTCAGGTTATAAAGTTTGTATTTCTCCAAGTTCCATTAAACTGAGAACTCTATTAAAAATTGTAAGATCATTTATTTACACTATTAAAAAATATAAAATATATAACAGAGGCTTGGGGAAATCACAGATACATTCTAAAATGGTGAGGCGTTTTTGCTACTCCCCCTTCCAAACAGTAATCAAAGCTTTTATTATCACAGCCTGCAGTTTTATGCTGTCTTTTGCTGAAGCTGATTTCAAATATTGTCCAATACAATAATTATAATATTGGCAATGATTTAGCAACACACTGCACCCAAGAAGCCCTTCTAACGTTATTAGAACTTTATTATTCTTACTAACAAAGTGCCGGTATTTTGAAATCCAGACAAATGCCTAAGTATCATAATTTGCTGCCCAAATCACCGAACTCTGGCAGAATTCAGTTTATAACAGATCTACAACTTGAATAAATGCTTGTTAATGGGGTACCATACTTTCTTTGCAAAAACACTTCTTTTATGCTTTACTTACAGATCAATGCAACTGGATATTCAATCCAGGCAGCTTTGAGGAGTCTACAATCTAAATTATGAAGTTTTTATTTGGAGACTTTTATTTACCAAAAAATGATTAACTAGCCTCCATTCAATGCTAGAAGAAAAAGAGAAGAAACTGAAAAGTGATCACTAGAGGAAGGACTTCCCTGCAGGAGAATGATATGAGAAGGTTTCATATTTGATATTGGTTCCAATTCAGAGAAATTTCTGCCCTCCCCACTTTGTTTCTGCCCAGGGATGCCCTGACACGTTGCCTTCGCAGTTGTGCATGTACAACTGTTTGCACAGACATATTATAAATTATGATAATTAAGCTAGGAAACAAATTGCCAAGTTATTTTCAGCTGGATCAGCATAGCCCTCCCGCTGAACTGAAATACTAGGAGGAGAACAATATAGGGCTACACTGCAACCACAAAGGTGCGTATGGTACCGTGGGATCAGATTAAGCAGCAGACAACCATGAGGACTGAAGTGCAACAGGCATACTCTTCTCACCTTCAGCGACTAATTACAAGTCTCTGAATCTAAGTATAATTCCACCCCCCAGCACAATGTACATACATACCATCACCAGAAGGAAAACAAGGCTTGTCACATAACATAAACTGCTTCGTTTCCCTTTTAAGGTCTACATGCTACATTTATTTTTAATGATAATTTGTTAAATACGTAGCTGAACTACTGAAATCTGTTCTTTGCACGTATTTCCTCTTTGTCCTTTAGACACCTTCCCCTTCCAAAGGTCTTAATTGTATTTCCTGTGAAATCATCCACAGAGCTCTGTAGGTAACTGCTTGGCTACTCAATGTGCTTGTACCAATTAGCTTGCCATCACCAGTAGTTTAGCAATGCCTATGTTCTCTCTATCTTTCTCTTAGTGTTACCACTGATTTGGTGTCTCTACTCAACTAAGGCAACAATTTTTCTGAAACTTACCCTGAAGGTTTTAAACCTCTTTCAGATTTGGCTGAAAAAGACATACAGATTCAAAGCAGACATAAAATACATTATAACAGCATTACAGCTCTTTAAGAAATCTGATTTTTTATAGACTAAGTAAATAGAGAATTAGAAAGTGAGACAGTAATCTCAGCAATTATGACACAAATACATCTCAATCACTGTTCAAAGCCATAGGAATTACATACAGAACACAATATTTGTCAAAATAGAAGTACCAAAAGTAAAGACACTGTTATTTAAAAAATTAAAGGTATAGTGTTACATCGCAAATAAGATTGGTTATGTAAATCTACAAAGCATTAAAAAAAGGAATTAAGATTGAACATGAGTATAGATATAGTTTTAATGACAGTGAACATGAACTGAAAAGCTAACAGATGAGGAACAAGTAGCAACTCAAAACTACCTGTTCCCGAATCTCAGGTTGGTCCATGGCAAGAGGTATGAGGGTTCCTACAATAACATGAAGGTGGCTCTCTAGAGCATCATTGCAACACGTAACTGCTGTGTGGCAAACATGATGAAGAAGATCACAACAGAGTGAAAAGCTGCGCATGGATATTTCTCTGATAATAACAGGTCTGTCACAGGAGACAAAAAATTTAAATTCGAGAAATACAAATTGTAATTTTCTCAAGTATTAACCTATTATACAACAGGGAAGAATAGGGGAAAAGGGGAAATATAAATAAACTTTATAGGAGGAACTGATTTTAAATTTTAAAACATATCAACTCAATTAATTCTATGGATTTAGCTCAGGAGACAGAGGAGAACTAAAACACACAGAATTTCATTGGTCACTTTAAAAAATGGAGTAAAAAACTTGAAGAAAAATATATTCCAAAAAGGAAAAAAAAATGAAACCCAACCCAAAAAGGCTTTTAGATTACTGTTTGTCAGAACAATGTTGACAGAAACAGAACAAAGTGGAAAATATGCTCTCTCAACCCTCCTCTCTCTCACATAACTGTTAGTTTTTAAAAAAAAAAAAAAAAATTTAGGTTACAAAGAACACCTGGGGATTATCTAGTCCAGCTTCCTGCCTGAAGCAGGTTTACCTTCAAAGTCAGATCAGGTTCTCAGGGTTTTGTTGAGCTGAATTCTGACACATTCCTTGGATGGAGAATCAATAGCCTCTCTGAGCAACCTGGTCCAGTATTTGACTATTCTCACTGCAAAATTCTTTTCCCATATTGCAACTTGGTGGGTGCTACCTCTTGTCCTTTCACCATGCACTTATAGGAAAAATCTGGCTCTACCTTCTCTATAATGTATCTTCTCTTCCAGAAACTGGAGAACAGAAACTAGATCAACTCCACTCACCCCTTGGGGTCTTCCACTCAACCCATCCCAGTTTGTCATTATCTCTCATGTCCTGGCTGGACAAATTTCAATTATTTCTACAAATGAATTAACATCTACTAGTGATACTGAAATGCAATGTTACAAGAACAAGGGAGCACAGACAGGAAGAATAAGATAGAATTACCATATTTACCTGCTATTGATGTGGTGAATCAGGGTGTAAATTACATCTCGGAGGACAAAAGCCCACGCTCCTCCTAAACCATCTTTTATCTCTTTAAGTAACAGACTAACAAACAAGTGATAAATTATAAGTACTCTGTGTTTCTTGTAAATGTTGTTTGTATCTGATGCATGCTTACAAAGGGCTAGAAGAATTTTCTGGAATGAATCCTAAAAATGAATAAACTATGAGTAAAAAAAAAAATTCATAATGCCAACACTGATATACTTTATATCAAGAAAAAAACTTAAGCAATAGAGATTTATTTTTTTAAAGAACATGGACAAAAAGGCTTTATTATTTTTACTGCTTTAAACAAACAAAAGACCTCCACAGAAACCAATTCTCCAAGCAGGACTATAAGCCCCATACCTCCTGATTTTCCTTTTTCTTCCTCCCCCCCATGAAAGGTTATGTACATTTTTCAGAAAACAAAACAGTTATGGCAGTTTTCACCAACAGGAAAAACATCAAATAAAAAATATTAAAACATTGGGTAGTGGTTCAATCTATATTCTTTGAAACATAAAGTTCATAAGTACAAAATGTATTACTTCATACAATAGATCAATAGAGATCGCAACTGTTAAAACCATTAACGTAAAAAAAAAAGTAACAATCTTAAAGTACTAGGCAGGCTGTGTTACATTTTAAAGAATTTATTCCACTGGCTGGCGATATTAACTTTTACACTCAAAAGATTTAGACAATCATGGTCCAGAAGAAATTTTTTTCTTATTTTTGGATTGTTTATGGATAGGCAAAGGAAGTTGTTGATAACATATGCAATAAAATAGCATAAATTTTGGAAATATACATTTCTAAGGAATGATATTACAAGACAGTAAAATGTTTATGATGTATTGCAAGGGCTGCATGATTGTATATGTCTTCATATTTGCCTTTAACAACTGAAAATCAAATGTCTAAAAATATCACAGACTATAAAATTTCACACTGTAAGGGAAACTAATATCTTAATTGTAGATAGTATTTAGATAAAATTGTCCAAATGTAATTATTTTAGAACGTTCTTCAGACATATGCCAAAGAAATAAATTGCATCTAAATTGTGTCTGGTACACACAGATTTCTCCAACCTTTCAAAATAATCCTATTTATATATTATTTTATATGTATTATATAATGCATGTAATAGTTCAATCCTGTAATTTTTGTAAGGTTACTGTCTCCCTGAACTTAGGACTTCTTCCATCTCAGAAGGCAAACAAAAGAACAGGAAGGTTTCTAAGGCTGTATTTTTTCCTCACATATACATGATGAAAATGTCTAATTAAACCAAATGTACCCATAAAAGAAATTTTATATTCTACAGAAAATCATCATTACATACTTACAGGGCTTTTAGAAAGAACTGCTACAAGACTCTTTAATTTGCTTTTATGACAGTTGCTAATATAGTCCAAGGTGGCCTTAATCACATAAGATGGAAAATGAGGAGGATTAGGAGCAGGATCCAGTTCCCTAAATGAATAAAAAAAGATTATTTTTTTTTCTTCCCAAAATCAAACCCCATGTATTAAATAAAACAAGGCTCACTGAATAAACACGTAACTTCTAAGAAATCTTTTCTGCTTTCAGTAAGAAGCACCAAAAGCATCCAGCAGAGTGACAAATATCTTATTTTTAGCTGTCTGTTGTCCCTCTATGGCAGCTTTCTATGTTGTACTTTCTTAACATTCTTTTATTATTTTTTGAAGGATCATAATGCTAAAAGCCCACACATTTGTCTCATCTACGGTACTTCGTAGGAAAATGTGATTGCAAGTCATGGGTAAAGCTTCTGCATTTTGTAATTATGGAAATAATTTCGCTGAGAAAAAAGTAATCATGAATATTCCCATTATTAAAAGAATAATAATCAACTTTTCTGGGACCTCAAAAAGAAATCCATAATGATAGTAACAAAACAGCAAAATCTAATTTCATCAACCTAATTTCATCAATCTTACCCTTCCCTTCTTAGAAAGAAAAACTTTGGTTACAAGCAGACACCAGTCTGTTAATAAACTCACTGAAACCAATTTCTTTTATAAGGTTCTGAAATCCTCAGCCATTTAACTTTTGGCAGTTTTTCACAGAAATGCTTTGGTTTCTTTCAACTTTATATTTCTACAATAAAAATATCTTCTTCAGAAAGTGGAATGCTTTTCCAAATAGTTTGTATCTTAACAGAAAAATCTGGAAAATTATTTCCAGATATAACTATGCAAATAGTGATATTTTTAGGACAACAACAAAGATTGAAAAGCTCATAAAAATGCATGTATTTATGGCATTAGAATATTTCTATTAATTAGAAATTCATTTATTTCACATTGCTTAAGCAATCTCCTTACCAAAGGCAAGAGCTGCGACTACAAGAACTTGTTAAGAAACAGTTCACTTCTCAGTGACTTCTAAACACCTTTAAAAGAATCACTTTAATTTAGACATTAAAACCTGACCAATTTTACAGAGAAGGCAGTCCATCCAAATTTGAACTAATCTAAATTGGCATTGCCTTAGTCCAGCTCAGCAACATACAACGGTGTTCTCTTGCCCACCCATTCATTCTTTCCATCAACTGAAATATTATAGAGGTTCTGCTTACTGATACTGGTGAATAACTATGTGAGAAAGAATGCCTATGAGACATCATTACTAATGACAATAAAATCCTTTAATTCTAAACTTAAAGGTCACCTCTCCTTATGCCTGAAGGGCACATTTTAATGCACAATGTTATACAAACACACTCATCATTTAGAAAATCTGCAAAACTTACCTTATATATTTACTTAGATGAGCTCCATCTTCTACCGTGATATCACGTGGTTCATGTAAGGTCATCAACAGTTCAACCACAATCTCTGGTAAGTTATTATGAGATAAATTGTCAATTTGCTAGAAGAAGAAAAATTGTGTTTTAATAAGAAAAAAATATTTTAACTAGAATAATCTAACATTTCTTTTCCTTCCGAGAAAACTAATTTTTTCCTGTCTGGATTCTCTATTTTTCAATTATCCATGACATAAAATTCATTCAGAAATTAAGCCTGGTTAAGTCTTATCTATGGCAGTCACAGGTAGAACAATTTGCTTTCCTACAGTATCTGGAAAAAAGAATTACATTTCATTTTACCACTAGTTCTGAATATAGAGTCTGCCTCTGGAGAAGATGGCTCTCGTAAAGCATTAACAAAATATTTTAAGAGAAAAACATGACTTAAACAGATAAATGACAAGGAAACTGAATGGTAAAGGAAAATGAATGGTAAAAAAAATTTTATTACATTCTGAGAAAAATTATACTTAAAGTCAACTGTCTGCCTGAAAGTTTCTATTGAATAGCTACTTGAAAACCTTGGCATAAAAATTTGGCTAGTTTGGCTTTATTAAAATAATAATTTTTGTATCTATAAACTTGTTCTATTTACAGTTTTACAGAATATATGGAAGTTTCTTTCAGGTCTGTTAAATGCCATAGAACTAAATTTAAAACAGATACCTGTTTTCCTAAGCAGTTTTCATCCTTAAGCATGTCGTAGACTTTAGAAGCTGTATGTCTTTGCTCTGCTACTTCATTCTTTCCATGGCTTTGATAAGCAAAATATGGGAGGATATTCACAAGTATCTTTGGAAAACAGTCGGATAGAACCTGCCTCCAGTCTTTTTCAATCTTGTTGGAAAGTGATTTCACATCTTCAAATTGACTTCTAATCACCAGGTGTGGAACCAAAACTTTATAACAAGACCTATGCATAGTAAATACATTTCCACAATGTCCTTGAATTGGATTTTTAAAAAAATCTCAAGCATAATATAGCAAATACTATTCCTCTACCACATAAGTAAAATTGTAATTATCGTTTAGCTACTGCTATACAAAAAAAATCTTGCCAGCATAAATATAACATACAAGATACTTGGAAAACATTTTAAAAGCTCTCAATATGTTGTTTTACAACAAAATCCTGATGCACTACATTTAGGAATTTGAAACCCTGTGTCATAATTGCAAATAAATCTAAACAAGTTGTTTTCATACAGCAAACTAACCTGTAGAATTCCTCAAGGCTAGTGTAGTTCAGAAGAACATAAGGAAAAGCAGACAGGCTATATCCACTGTCGTTTATTTTCAGCCACTCCATCACCAAGTAGTCTAAATGTGATGTCATAAAGTCTTCTATACTTTTATAGCCAAAAATGTCAGATACTTTTTTCAAAACCTGTGCATGAAATAAGATTGCAGAAATAGCATGCAGAGTACAAGACGCTATGGCAAACTGATGGTACTACATCTTCGTGTCGTCTCCCCCACCTTTTAATGAATATTTGTATAACTCAGCTCCTATTTAAGTAATTTTTTTATTATTTGTATTGCCAGATCTCGAAAGAGTGCAGTCAAGGAACTACAACTACGCCATATGAGGTGGTATGCAAGAAAGGACAGCCAGTACACATTTCGTGGGGTAGAGACTGTGTGTAACAACAAGAGGCAATGAATAGAAAGAAAGGATAAAAAGGAGAGAAGACACACACTAAAAAAAATGACTGGCATGAAAGGCTGCAGTATGCCCTTGTGAACTTCAAAGTAAGAGTCCACAAGACACATACCATCTTCCAATACTCTGCATTTATTTCACGTATTTTCCACATTGGAAAACTCACTTTACTTCCACTGGGTAGAAAGGTTTTTTTAAATGAGATCTGCAGACTTCAATGTATAAAAATCTATTTTTATTTCAAATCCGTCTTTTAACATACAAGATTTACCATGAAAATTGCCTTTTATGATGTCATTATTTCTATGTAGGTCATTAAATATAATTACAAATTCATTCAGATATTTAAGTCCCACATTAGTCACGCTTTTACAAAATTTAACAACTTTCAGTACTGACAAAAGCATTTTGTACCGTTCCAATTTTAACCTAACCTTAATTTATAACCTAAATATAAAATGGAATTTTATACTTGCCTTTTTCACAAGGTGAGGTTCTAATCCATTCTCTTTCACAGACTGGCAAATGGCAAACAAAGCTTGCTTTTCACAGACCGGACTGCAGCACAGAACCATGGTTATAAGCATCAGCAAAACCGCTTTTCCATTACACTGTTTGTCCAAAAGATCTTCAGGGCTTGCATGATCCCTGACCTTCAATAAGAAATAATGAAGAACTCACACAAATATTCTGTTAAAGCAATCTCCTAATTAATAAATGAGCATAAATAACTTAAAATTAAGGGCACTGGCATAAATATTGCTGAAAATCTTGCTTTGGTTGCTTAAAAATTACTGTCCCCAACTGTCTGCTCCACTCCTCAACCAGAGTTGCTTCCTCCAGCATGCCAGCACACACGCCGATACCTCATACACTCCAGCTCATGTTATAGTACCAGCAGTTTAAACAAAGGTAACACACTTAACAGAGAAATGATGGAGGCATTGACAAGACAACTCTCCTTTTTGCTCTTCCCTGATGCATACAGGAAAGAACTGCCTTGTAATTCAAATGTAGTCCTTCCCCTATTAAGGCATGGTGTTGACAAGTGATGAATATTGAATAAAAGTAACAAGAAACTGCAATGAACGGGCAGAAGCTAATAGACAACAGCAAGCTGAGGTGACAGAACAGGGAGCCAAGGCAACAGAGAAATAAGATCAGACAACACAGAGCTGGAGGTGACAGTACAGAGAGATGAAATGACATGACACGAGAGATGAGGCCTCAGCAGCGAGCCCAAGGTACAAGACAGCAGGTAGAGGGAACAGAGAGAAAATGCTGCAGGAAGATGACATGATGATAGTGTGACAGGAAAAAAAAAAAGGAAAGTGTAGATGATGTAGATGACTTAGCATGGTAGCAAGGAAAGAGGAAAAGTGAAAGACATTAATAGAAAAATTAATAAAGAAATTCCACAGTAATATACACCATTGCATTTGCAGTCACTGCACTGAAGTAAAACTCTTCCTTCACTTGAAGTTTCTACTGAATAATTTAATGTTTTAAGCAAATTTTGGTTTTGTGAAAACCACTGCTCTAATACCACTGGAAACACAATCTTACTGAAATTTACAAATCTGGTTTTATACTATGTAAAAAAAAAAAATTGAATTTACATTGTATTTTATTCACTATTTATATGTTGTCTAGAATACTGAGGCTCCATTTTTCTTTGGTTCTTAAGTGTTACAGTACTGAAGCCCGCAACCACAAATAGTATGATACAGAAGAGTGGTCTGGAACATACAGTGAAAAAGTTTACAAACTACTTATGTGGGCAAAACGGTGACTGACTGGATGTGTAAGGAATTTCCTGACTACCACCTTGTTTCACCACCTCAGATTATCAGAAGTCCAGAAGAATTAATGTTCCTGGAAAACTAAACATGATCATTAAAAAAGTTATCTTATTCATAAGATGAAAACTAAGAAAAACTAATGACTAGATGTTGGTACCAGATTTCTCATTCCTTCCTGAACTCTGAGATATGCATTCTCAAAAGCCTTTTGCTGGAGCTTCAAGGGAAGAGGTTTTGACATTCCAGAAGAATCTCTCTGTTTCACATCTTGAAACAAACTTCAAAAACAGAACAAGAATTATTAGCATAACATTTAATCTACAGAATTACGGCATATTGTGCGTGTCAAACAATAAGATTCTGATTTTCTGAGTATCATTTTCTTCTTAACTTTCTTGTACAGCAGTCTTTCCTTACTCTCCCTCAAACATTATCAATAACACCAAGAGTATCCATTGGGGCAAAATGGTGGAGAATAGCTTGCAAACATATAGAAGTTTCCCAATCTCTGCCAATGCAGGAAGCCAAACTTCAGTTGTCCATCATAATGGAGCATTTCATGTCATGAAGTACTTTGGGAATATATTAATTCAACAGATATATATGTAAAAAGTTTCTCCAAGAATTTATTTTTTTGTAGATAAAGTCCCAGCCCACTTTGCTATTTGTAACAAAAATGGGAACACCACAGTAGATGGGACAAATGTTAGTGTAGTCATTTCAAAGTAACTACTAGCAGATATCTAAGAATGATCACCATGTGCTTGCCTTGTAGGAATATAATATTTGACCACAGGTGACCTAGACAGATCATGAGTTAGAAGTGGTGACTGTATTTAGTATCCTTCAATGATTTCTTCTTTCATGAATTTGTTGCTTTTTGAACCCCTGTAAACATCCAGACAGCTGAAGGTAGTATAGGGTAACACTCAGGATAACTTAATGTTGTACAAAGAAGTAAACCATATTTTCTTAGAATCTTGAACCTGTTAGCTTCACTTGATGTCCCCTAGTCTTTAAAGTGGAAAAAACTGCCAATCTTTAATTTGTTCCACTTCAGATTTTGTAGAGTTATACAATATACCTCCTGCAATTTAATTTTTTGTGCTGAAGGGCTCCAGTTTGTGTAACCAATAGCTGTGCATGAAGTGTTTTATACTTTTGAACATCTCTCTACTCCTATTCCAGTTCAATTACATCCTCTTTGATGTATGGAGAAAGAACTATATACAGTACTCAAAACACAAGACCCTTGAAAAAGTTTTGATTGTACACAATGTACCTAATCTATTTCTAGAGGATAAACAACTATTTCCTATTCAAGTTTTGTATAATAAATTCAGTGCAAAATTTGCCATCATATATAATTTTTTACATATATCTTGTTTCTCTCTCTCTCACATCACAGTATAATTAAAATGTAGACAAAGTTTGAACACCTTATTGGTGGACTTTTATACTCCATCAAGATTAAAGCCCTGGAAGTACTGAAACGAGCACCTATACAGCAGCAGAAGTAACATCCAGTTAAGTGAAATTAAGCTTTATTCTTATAAACAGAAAAAATATCTACATTATCACCTGGTAATCGACTTTGCAGCAAAAATGCGAACTTGATGGTTACTATCTGCGAGAAAATGTGGGAAAGCATCACTCACAGGTAGATCTTCATTTATCACGTTGAGGATTGCCCACTTGCAATAAGGATCAGCCTGAAGAAAATTAACATTGTGGTTTAAAATTTACAGAAGACCTACAGTGGAATATACACTGATGTATGCAAAAGATCTTTAGATACTGTTTTTAAGTACATGTTAAGTATATACTTAACATGCTAACGAATGTCAGAAAATCCACGATTACCTCAAGCAGAGCCTTCATGCAGTTTAAAAGGGCCACTCTTACTGGTGCAGTGCATTTCCCTCCTTGAGCTAAATGCCTAAAATAAGGAAGATTTGAATAAACTAATAAGTTGCCAACAATTAGTTTCTGCTACTCATGGTTCATTCTTTTGTGCTCAACAGGCATGTTTGGGAGGATTTGACATTTTTAGTGATAATCTCCAATTGTGAACAATTCATTTTTGATTGCTGAAGCTATCACTTGTTATAATTACAGATGCAATCCAGAGCACAATCAGTCTTTGTTAATATACAACAATGTAGCATGTCATATAACATGACACAGAAAATCTGGAAAGTTAAATGCTGAATAAAGGTATCACAGAATACCAACAGCAAGACACACAACAGCACTGGTCTTCACACTGATAGCAAATTTAAAAATGTTATGCCTAACAGACTTCTGCATTAAATAGATAAAACATACCAAAAGGCTCCAACAACTGTCAAAAATTGTCCTTGGGCATGTCCTGTCTCTTCAGCAAGTGCGTTGGACTGGGCCAACGCTACTGCTATAGGAAGCAAATTATTTAGAATTACTTTACAAACTTCTTGATCTCGACGGTACAAAGAACACACAGCACTGTGAAAGAAAGAAAGACAAAATATCTTGAAACACTAAACAGCCCCCCAGTCCTCTAGCTGTTGAACTGAAATAGCTCTAATAAATGCTGAATAGTTTCTCTCTTACGAAAGAGGCCTAAGAAGCATAAGAATGTCATCTTCAGGCAAGAGGTGTTCTTCAGTAGGGAGCTCCTTCAAAAGGACCAAGTACTGAGGAATAAAAAAAAAAAAAAGAATGAACCAAAATGGAAAATAATACTTAAGAAAATAAGTAGACAAAAAGAAAACCTATAACATTGTCACTAACTCTTACATGAAATCATGCAGCAAGGACACCTATTGTCAGCTCTTACATGTTAGACTCTTTTAATGCAAGGACTGTCACACAGTAATATGGCTCATAAAATTTTTAGTTTTGGCAGTCAAAAATACTTCCTTTGTAAACTAAAACACAGATATTATTCTACTACAGAGACCATTTACTAGCTATTTAACAAATAATTAATGATAAAGGCAAGATGTTTATACTTCCCAACTCTTTATTTTCTGGCTTACAACCTACAAATTCTAACTGCTCTTTCCCTGACCACAGCACACTTCAGAACACTAAAAGTAGCCATTTTAACATCTTCTCAGGGGACTAATGACAAGAGAAAGACAAGAATATACAATTGACAAGAATACACAAATTTAACAATAGTACAAATACAGAGGCGGGTCTGCTGTAAAAAAAGCTCACACTCACCATGTGCAGATGCAGTGGCTTAGCACTATCAAAGACACTGCCATCAGTAAGCATTAACAGCTTCCTCCGTATATCAGAGGCTCGGAAGCTCACTGTCTGAATTTGGACTGTAGTTACACAAATACATAAGAACCTCAGAATTTCAAGGAGAAGTAAATCCTGCTTTGTCAACTGTTCCTCAGCTAATGGGCTCAAAGCACCTGAAAATAAAATTTTCATGTAAGAAATGCTTCTCCAAAGACAACAAAAAAGTTGATAACATTTGAGGTCTTTACCAAACTAATTTTAGTTCTCAGAACAGATATGTGTACCAGCAACTTTTAATTTTATTTGTTATTAAGCAGCTACTGCATCAGTTAGAGCTTCTTGAGTGTGTGTCCCACTTCTACAGAGGCCCTCCAAAACAGAAGTTTTTAATTTTATGTGCCTATACATATGGCTGATTTCGCCACCAAGGTTACAATGAACTCAGCAGAACCATCTGCAGCTGTGTTCTTTTGTGTTAACTATAACTTCAGATATATTTTAAACTACGGATTCAAAGCTTCCCCAAAATTGAAATTATGACAATTACTACTATGTTAATATCCTCATTGAAATTTCTATTATAACCTAAATGAAATAGTTACAAATGCCATTTTCCTGTCACATTTAGAACTCTTGTAACTTTCTGCAATTGCAAACTTTACCTACTACAATTATTTATCGGATGGTTGGAGAAGATACTTCTACAGACAGTTATTCAACATGATGAGGAAAACAGACCACCTGCTGCTTGTAGCATTAACACCCTGATTTCCTTCTCATTCAATAATAAACAAAAGACATAGTTCCAACTAAAAACTAAGATACACACCATTTCAAGAAAGAATTTAAAACAAAAGAGAACATCAGTATTTGTAGCTCCTAACATGAATAAACAGACAGATTAATGCTCCTGTCCCTCTGCATATCCTGTCCAGAGATATAAGAAAGCTGACCTTGTCAAGAAATTACTGATCAGGAAAAGGAGAAAAGTTAAATAGGATTACTTTTAAGAAAATGAAGCACAGTCTAATGACAGAGACAGGTATCCTACAGACACACTTTCCAGTCTCTTCTTTGCCAAAACTTCTGCCTTTCAACAAATTAGCTAGCTTCTGTGCTTGCATTTTACTATTTCTAAAATAAAAAATAAAATTCTCCTTTCCAAATGAGCTAGCACACTTCATTAATATCTTTAAAACATTAATGAAGTACAAAGCAATTATTATGGTTTATAAAGTACCTGGTTCAACAATTACCTGCTTCAATTATTATTAACACAGCACAATTTTGTATCTCACCGTCTTTCAAACAAAGAGCAATCTGTAAAAACAAACTTTTGCAAATAGTTCTGGACACAGAGAAGACTTACCTGTTGCATTTTGCGTCTCACTGGATTCATTTGTATCACTGATGTCCGTCACTGAATGATCATCAAATAGATCATCAGATACCTGGTTATCTACTTCCATTATACTCTCTTCAGGATCATTCCCCATTAGATCTGCTTCTCCCAGTTCACTTGGTTTTCCAGTAAATGTCATCTGACAAAAACACCACATTCCTTTAAAGCTGGCTTTTATGGACAGGAGAAACACCGGGGCATAACACAAGGAAAGACATTACAGTTTTCCCGTGAACTAGAACGGGTGAAGACAATAAGAGCTACACTGAACTGATGAATTTCAACCTTCGTGATAAACCTGTCTTTTATATACGTGAATTGTTTGATTTGTATTATTCTCTTTAGAACACAAGCTTCCTAAGACAGATACCTGTGTTTAAGATGGTGCCAAGGACACTGTTAGTATTTGAAAAACAATTCTCTCTACAAGACTCACAAACTTCTCGCTATACTTCATAATTACAGAGAAACGAAAGGAAGGCATATGACCTTTTTAAAGGCACACTAATTACTACTTTCCCTACCAGATGACAAGTTAATGGAAGGCAAGACTCTCAGCTTCTCCTCACCTGAAAAAACAAAGGATTTTGCCTACCTAGACCTGACAATGTACCAAAAAGAGAAGTTTTAAAGAGTTGTGCCAAACACAGTGATATGCCACCCTACTACTTTTCCCAGTGAGTCATTTACATTAGAAGATTTAATACCCATACAATAAACACCTTTAAAGTGTTTTAAGGCACATAAGTCCATCAAACTACAAAATAAAAAGAAGCTTTTAAAACTTTACAAGTGCATTAAAGTTAAATGTCATGCATTACAGAAATTCCTTCTGTGGCATAGAATCTGTATATACTTTTACTTTAATACAGTACTAAAAAATTCAAAAAATAACATAATTTGTTTTTTAATGTGAGCTGGCACACTAATTTCGATCAAATGTTATCCATCTGCTCTCACTTTTCCCCTACGTCTGTGTTCAAATGCTAGACAGAAATGTTTCCAGTTCAGAATTCTCTATAAAACTCAATGTATTTTGATTTATTTTTTCAGCAATTAAGTATCTCATTTGGTTTACCTCCAAATTACTATACGGTAAAAACAATCCTCTCATAGAAAAGCACTGCATTTAGAAACAGACAGAAAGTACTTACCAGATTTTTGCAAATATCTATGAGATCATTCATAAATTTTGATGTTAACAAACGCAGGAATATGTTAGACAGCATCTTACTAGCAGTATTCTGTAAGAAAGCAAGATGTACAGATAGGTTAATTTTTTTTTGGGTACCATATGTATGATATTCAACTTTGTGATCTTATTAATGAAGAAAGAAATATAAATTCCTTTATAAAATTTACCTTGGTACAATTGCATAAACATTTTGTACACTGCATTATCAAAGTCCTCAGTGAGTTGATCTGGGCATCTTCATTTAGTTTGTTTTTAGACTGAGAAATGCTTTCTCCAGCATAATGAATGAGAGACTAGTAAAAATACAACACAGTTAAAATACATCAGTTAAATTCCTTTATACATTGACACATACACAGCACACACACAGGGACTAAAGGACGTGATTCTCATTCAAACTCACTTCATACATTCTCATTCGCACAGCTTTGATATTTATAGTGTGCATCAGTGAGTTTGGACTTTTTTTTCCCTTGGATTTTTGTTTCACTCATTCTGCTCCAGAAGTAACAAAAAGATGGCCTAGACCTGCCTGAAACATTGATATTTTCATCACAAAAGAAAAATACAGCATCTCTCCATAATATGTAAGTTTTGGGTTTCCATGTTTAAGCAAGAAACCACCTCAGATAGTAGTAGCAGTAGTAATAATAAATAATAGCTGCCTTCATACTGGTTTAAACCACTGAGTGATCTTAAGAAATTCCTGCATAAAAGACCTATAAATGAAAGGACTTGTTATCCTCTAAGAAGTCCTTTGTCCACATATCCACGATGATTTTATTTTATTTAAAAGGGGTGACTCAGAAATATATCAATATTTAGAATACTCTCCACTGCAAAACTGATACATTGGTGTACTGACAGAATTTCAGTGACTCCTCTCTTTCAGCAGCAGCAACGTATTTAAACCTCTCTCAACTGACTTTTTTTTCAGCAGAAACCAGTGGAAATATTCATGCTCTGAAAATGTGTCAGTATGAATGGAATTTTACAAACTATTTTATATTTAATGGTTTATTTCACTTTTAACAGCTCCCAAATGCATTGCTGCTTACCCTGGCGTTCTGGAACAACTCTGATTTACAGGCATCCTCTTCTTTAAATATACCAGCGTAGTAATAGCAACCAAGAACACCAATCAAGAGACTGACACATCGGACAAGGTGTTCTGCAGCAACAACCTTAGACTAAATCAAATACACAGTATAAATACCAGTGGTTTACCATTAAACTTTTTCACTAAAATAAAGAATTCTTTAGAGTCTTTTTAAACACTCCTATATATAGATTTCACCAAAATTAATGAAGATTTGCATCTTAGTGTTTTGCACTGCGGCTGCCTCAGCTCCCTAACAAGTCCTTCCGGCTTTCCAAATTATAATATTCTCTGTATGTCCCATGGCCCTTATGCTTCCTTCCTTCACAATACTTTAAATTCTCCCTCTCCTTTAGATTCCATCACAGCAATACTTCCAGCTCTTCGCACATGCTCTATCTATTTTACCTCCTGCCAAAACAAGAGACAGTGTGAGCTAGTTAGGAACTATATCACAGTCCTACTGCTGTCTCCTCCGATCTTAGTAAATTCCCAAGTTGCTTCTTGGCAGCTACTATGTCAACAAACAAATGACACAGATGGTTGTAAATGCATGCAAGCTTACTGCAGGAGCATTTCAGAGATCCCTTTTTACCTGTCTAAATCATCTAGATCAAAGGAAGAGAAAGAGCAGACAAATAATTATTTGTCTTACTTTCTCAGGAAGGGAGACCAAAAAGGATTGCTATCACATTGTTGAAAAGCAGGTACTTATAACAGAAGATGGGAAAACTTATGCATACATGCCACTGGTACAGGTGCAAAACCAGAGATAAATTTTATAGCTCCTAATTGCCAGTACCTTGTTTCAAATTTTGGTACTGCCTCTTTTGGCTCGCTAAATATTACAGGACCTTAGCAGTGAATTGCAAAGAAGGCACACCACTATATTAAAATCAAAGCTAGCCTGCCAAAGGAACTGGAAGTTTAAAAAGCCTGCTGCTTATTTTTTTCACGAACTTTTTACCATTATGTGGTGGCTCTTCCTCTACAAGTCAAAATTTCTCTACAAAGAAGAGATTCTGTGGTGTTTCAACAAGGGGAAGACACAAATAGGATCACAGGATAGTCCAGGCTGGAAGGGACCTCAGTACGTCTCTGGTCCAACCTCGTGCTCACAGCAAGGCCACCTCTGAGGTCAGAACAGGCTACTCAAGGGTTGATCCAGTCAGGGCTTGGAAACCTCCAAGGATGAAGACAGCACAACCTCTCAGGCAGGGCAACTTGTGGCACTGCCTGACTATCCTCACGTAGATAAAATTAGTCTTGTATCCAGTGTGACCTTCTCTTGACTCTGCCTGCTGACTCTCATCTTCCTGCAATACACCACTGTGAATAGCATGGCTCTGTCTTCTAGACAATCTTATATGCACTGGCAGGTTCCCCCAAAGCCTGTTAGGTCCCCCCAGATCCATCTTTCCTCCAGGCTGAACAAGCCCAGTTTCCTTTGCGTCTCCTCTCAGGTCAAGTGCTGGAGCCCCCACCATCTCAGTGGGCTCCACTGAATGGACTAAATGTCTGTCTTGTACTGGGAAGCCCAAAACTGGATGCAGTATTTCAGATGGTATCTAAAGGTACTGAGTAGAGGGGGATAATCAGTTCCCTTGAGCACTGACTCTGCTCTTGTTAATACAGCCCGTATTTGCAGCTTTCTTTACAATTACTCCATTACACAGCTGCCTCTTTTCACAAAACCTAACTATTTGAGACCTCTGTGTCTCAGGCCATCTTGGCTGAAAGCTGGCAAGAGCTTAAAGCATTACAGCAGCACAGAAGTTGAAACAAACATCACAAAAAGCAGAGTAAGAGTGGTTTATGTGGCAGCTTTGCACGCACTTCCACTTCCGTGCAGCTTCTACGTATTCCCACATACTTATGAAAACCATGGATATTTTGCCAATGATGTAGAGAAAAACAGACTTCTATTTTGTATTATTGGATAGTTTTTCAAATGCTTGTGGTTCATTTTTAGCAGCAAAAGGAATGAAAATCTATATACTTTGCCTTGAAAATATATTGTTTTGGAGCACAAATACAAGGATGTAACAGTAATTTTTAACTTACCTTAGGAGCATAGCTGCTTAAAAGCTTTTCTGACATTGCTGAAAGACAATACTCCAGAGTTTCTCTAAGATTTTGGTTGATGGCAAGTCTTGAACCAGTCACATTTTTATCTGCAACGTTTACTGCAAAGTTAGTGAAAATATCCATTTCATCAAATGTTGTCTGCAGATACAGCTCTTCAACATCAGAGAAATTGTTTTCTTCTTTCCCTTGCAAGTGTTGCACACTGGAAGAAGAGACATCATTTTTACTTGAGCAGCCAGTATACAAAAAAGTCTTTGAAACTAGTATATAAATATATAAAACTATTATATAAATACAAGAAATAAACAAGAGCAAAATAAAATATTTTATCTTTTTGTGCTTCCAAACTCTGGTTGATCTTTAATTTCTAAACTGACTTTCATTGTGGAATGGATACCACCATTTTAGCTCTGTCTGAAGAAACTCCAAGGAAAAACGAAGCCTGCACGTAGATCATACGTTCTACCGTAGTTACACGCAGCATGTGTTTTGTGTTAAGATGGCTGACCTCAACCTACTGTACACAATTGGAGCAGAAATTCACAAAACCCCTGAAACTAGTATTTCTAACTTCTAGTAGGAAAGTTTTATCTTCCATCAGAACAAGTTATACACAGTTTCATTAAGAGGAAACTGGATATAGTCCAAGAGCCTGAACATATGCAGCAGTGAAAGATGCCACACCATTCACAGAATGACTCTGACAGACCCAAGTAACATGTGGCTGAGGCCACAAATACAGGTGGAGTGGCATGAGGATATATGGACAGTAAGCATCTAGCCAACTTTTTACTTAACATCTATCTTCAAGAAAACTCTTAAGATATATGCTTCCTTTAGAATGAAATGTAATGTTAAGAAGCATGAATGTGTATTTGTATAAAGTTACAAATTATTCAAAAAATACAGTTACAATGAGTTAAAAATACCTAATGTACATATGGATAAAGAGTCAAATATTTAGCTGCATTGCTGAAGAGAGATGATACACATATTCCTTGTAAGGTATTTTGTTCAGTACCTGAAGCTTTGACTCTGTCAGCATGAGACTATTTTGACATCTGCTTAAAGCATCTTAACAAACTGCGAAAGCAGTTTTTATGGGGTCTGAAAGATGTTGTACAGAAAGATGCAAAAGAACTTGAGGAATCATGCATTTCATTATCTCTGCTTGCTAAAATGACAAATGTAAGATTAAGTATCTATAACGACTGATTTTAAAACATACCATTTAGCATCATTTTGGAAAAAAATCATGGCAGCTCTACAGTTCTTCATTGTGAGGCTCACAAGAATTTTTTGCAACATAAGATGAGGAAAATCACTGTAAAAAAAGAAAATTGTTTTGTATTTTCTTGCAATCAGGCAAGCTCTTAGGATTCCTGAAGCGCACCCATACATTAACCAGATTAACAGTGTATCTTCAAAGAAACTTCAGTTTTCAGTTAAGATTTCTAACACATAGTTCACGTATCTGCTATGTTATGAACAGATAACTAAAATATGTTCCCAGAATGACATTCTACATTAAGCTTAAAAACCCTATAAACTCTACCAAAGCATTAACATAATACAATTCTGCAAATCCACTTTTCCCTGCGCAGCTTTCTGTGTTATAGGGTGATCTTACATATAAAATTATGCCACAAAGACTACCTGCAGAGCACAGAAGGCAACTCTGCACATTCTTCCATGTCCTCCTCCAAACAGCATGACAGTAGCCATTTCATTATTGCCTCCTTTAACACATAATCCAGATTTCTTTCAGAATTATTCTGTTCCATTCCTATGTCCAAATTTTCTGGCACTGAACAGGCAGACATCACTAATGATAAACAACATACAGCAGAACTGTAACAAAAATGGAACACAGGGCATTTGTGAGAAACAACATGGTATTTGCTGATTAGCCCTCTAAAGAAAAATCAGTATTTCTGCATGCTCAGGGAGCACCAAGTACATAAGCAAGTTAATAAGCATGCATACGGGAAAAATACTTTATTAGAATCTTTGCATTTCCAAAAGCCACATTTTGGCTACTACAGACATTTCCTGGCTATTTTAAAGACTGTTTCAGAATACTCATTTCAGAATCAAAATATATTTCGAATAAAACATACTTTTTAACTTCAAAAAAAATCAACATCTCTTTCAGTCAGATTTTACATTTTTAGTCAATTTTAAATTTGAAGATGCTTGCCTTTCCTCTTCTGCCTCTGCTTTCAGACTTATGTATTTATGCCCGTTTCAAATCCTTAAAACACAAACCTGGGCAGTTCTTAACTAGAAATACAGCCACAGCAACATTATTTTGAATAATACAGTGGGTTTGGTTGCACAGTAAAGAGCAGTGTGAATCAGACACAAAATATTATCCTTGTTTCCCATTTTACCTTGAAGGCTTGCATGCAGGTCCTGAAAATATCTTCCAGAGTTCTTTATCTGTTACAACAAGGTTTCCTTGAATCATAGCTCCAAGTAGCCCAAAGCTCTCCACTTCAATTTGCTGGAAACTTATGCTACGAATGGTAAGAGACCAAATCTTTGCCCAGGTTCTCTGGAGCTCCAACTTATGTGTGCTTTTCAAATCAGTTTTCTGGTTTTGACACAAAGCTACCTCTCTAAGACACTTCAGCACATATGGGGTCCTTTCTCCTCGGCGCTGCTGAGGCAGTAACTGGTGAAGTACGTTGAGTAAGGGAGGTAGCTCACTGTTAGGAAGACTCATGGGATACTTTGATATTAATTGAGCTGTAATCTGTAACCTTGAAAACACAAAGTGAAACAATATCAAACATACATAAATTTGTATCTTCAGAAGTAAATGAACAAAGAGTTCTGATTGTCATTTCACATTTATACTTTCCAGTACTGAGCTGATTTGTTTCAAGGTTAAAGATTCAGTATTTCTACTGGTTTTACTTGTAAAGTCTGCTCGTCTAGCCTCACTATCACTAATAATTTCTTACAAGCTGACTTCATAGATTTTTAATTTCTTACAAGCCCAGTTCACTGATTTCTGACCATGAGGGAAGAACATTTCAGCCAAAAAAATTATTTTTCTCCTTTTTCTGGACTAGCCTGTTATACACTCTGACCCAGGGAACGACCTCAAGGGTGACATTACATAAACAGGAAACATTGCAACAACATCTCTGCAGATAAGAAAAATAAAATTTATCAAATTAACAAAACGTTAAGTTGAGAATGGTAAATTGGAAGGGTTTTGCTCATAGCAATGGTTGCAACCCTACTCAAATTAGTAAATTACAGTATTCACAGTATTTCTTGGAGATTGCCACCTTCACACAGAATGGCATGTAAACTTCTCAACTGGATCCTACACAGCCACTTTCCTCAACACTGCAGGCAATAAACACACACACATACACATACACAAACCTGCCGACCCAGCTCAGGACACAATTCACAAGCAGCTACACTGTTCTGGTATCTTGCACAGCAGTTTCCAGGAAAGGTCAGAAAGACAGAGAGGAACAGTAACAGCAAAAAACATCCAGTGTAATCCATTTTAGCTAAAAAGTCAACATTCTTGGGCTTAGGACTACAACTGGTGAGTTCCAGAAAAGTCTAACTGTGGTCCTTTAACAATGAGTTGACTTCCTGCTACACTCTGCTACAGAGCCCTTCTCCTGTGGCAGTCAGTGGAAGATGTATAGCTACACCTCTGGTTCAGAAGTCCCTCATGTCAAACAAAATACCCCTCAATCAAGGTCCAAGCCAAGAGGCCTTGCACTTCCACAGTTTGCAGGCCAGGTATTACGGCAAACTCTGTGAACTAGTCCAAAATGGCCAAACTGTTAATGGTTTGCTGTCCTATGACACAGCCAGTTTAAGACAGCATTAAATCTCACGTTAATTTCCTATACTCATAAGCTGGATCACACACACACTTACATAAAGACTGGTAATATCTAGCTCAAAAGACAGGTAAAAAATCAGAGGCAGTAACATCTTATACACTACAACACAGTTTACCAGACCTCATTTGTTATTTCTTAGGAAACCAAAGATACTAAGTTTTTAAAGCAGGAGTGTCAAGAACACTGCTCACTATTTTCCAAATCCAAAAGCTTAGTGCTTAAGATATATAATTACAGCATGTGCAGACACCTAATTTGAAAGTACAACATATTCAGGAGAACACTTAAAAAGATGTCTGTAGTGATATGTTTCATGTAAAGATGTTATTACCAAGGTATGACGTCAAAATCCTTCTGGGATCTCTGCAGGTTGTCTCGAATTACCTCCCAGCCTAGTTCAATTCTCCTGCGCTTGCCTGGTGCTGTTTCATCACTGGACTCTCTTTGTGATACGGCATATGACTGGGTAATTTCCAGAACTTTGGTATCCTCTGTAAAAACCTTTTTATAAAGGGAAATTTAAAAGTACACAAATAAAAAAAAGTAGTATTTACAGGAAAACTGAAATGTCAAACTAAACCGGTCCACTTTTTACTCTGTATAAAGCCTCTTAAGAGGCAACCAGAATTATTATTTATTATTCTTTACTGTAACAGAACCTCTGCTTCTAGTCTAATAAGCAACACTAGTGAAACCTAGTGTAATTTAGGAGTCCACGTTTCTAAACTGCACTAAAATTAATAACTAAACATAACAGAACACAGACAAAAGGTAGTAATACTTCAGTAAATGATTTTGAGGAAATGTTAAAGCCATATGAGTTTCAAAAGCAAAACATATAACACAGTAAATATATAGTTAACTTCAGACACAAATAAAAATGTTACCTGATGACAAATATCAGCCATTAACTCAATCAAAGTTTCCCTTACAGCAATATTACGTGAGCCTGAAGAATACTTTCCTCTACTACTGATGAGATTTATTTCATTCACCAGCAGATCATACAGGTTATGTAAGATGCTTTGCCATTTTGTTGAGTCATATGCACCTGTACATGCAAAACCGATTAAAAGTCAACATGTACCACCCACTTGAGACACTACATAAACCTGCCTAAGAGAATGCATAAAACAGCCAAAATCAGAGTAAAGCATACAAAGCTTAACAAATGCAGGCCTGCAAAACAAGTTTTATAATAGAGAATGAATACAGGAAACAAGTGAAAAAAGTTAAGAGGTGATTTAATCAGCATATACAAGTAATTAGGGTAGGAACGAAGTTTCTAATAATTCCTTATCTAACTGGAAAGACTACAATGAAATGCAATGGATAAATTTGGACTAATTATAAACTCTTTGCTATTTGTAGACAAAGTAAAAAAAACCCCAAACTTTAAAAAAAAATGATGCTATGACTGAAATAGGCCATGACAGTCAAACACAATTACTGAGTGATGTTCTCTGACCAATTTTATACAGTAAGTCAGACTTAGACCATAGTAGTAATTTCTGGGCTTAAATAAACCTGGTAAAATATGAATACATGTGGCAACCTAAACTCAGTCTAAGCTGTTATTTCCCTTCCCCAAAGACTCTGTGTTTTGATTTAGTAAATAAAATCACCTTTTGATTAAAAAAAAAAAAAATCAACCTTTACAGGACTTAATACAATTAATATTCTCTTAGTGCATGCAATTTGAAAACTCATTTTCACTTTTGCTCAATATTAACCTATAGCATAAAACTACTGACAAGTAATCATCATTTCCATTAATGTTTCCAAGACTCAGTATCAAAATTCAGAAAGTTGGCACAATAATTCAAACCATCACATACAGTGATAGAGCTTTCTATCGTACCTTTTTCCTGAGTTTTTGCACCCTTTGGATGATGAATATGAACTTGGAGACGAAAGAACTCAATTATTGATTCCTTCAGGGAATCCTTTGGTCTATACTGAGTCCATATATAAAGCACTGTAGGTAAAATTTCTTCCCCTACTTTACAAATCCGTATGCGACAGTTGACGGCAAACTTATTGCAGAAGATATTCATTGCTCCAACAATATGATCCAGGCCTGCAGTACTCTTCTCCTGCCTGCAACATAAACCCAACACTCAAATTTCCAGAAGAAAAATCTTATTTCTTTTCACAGGAATTGTTTAAATGTAAATAGTAGCAAGTAACTATATTCAAAATATTATTTTCCTAACAAAAGCAGAAGTTATTAACATGTTAAAGAATTTATTAAATTGGTGTTCAAAGACAGAACAAAATATGTCTAAAGAAGTATCATCTGCTATTACTCAAGTCTAATCCCAAATACTTAAAATGAGTTATTCTCTAAGAGTAGATATTAGCATACAAAAGGAGCACCTGCAACATACCTCGCACACTGCATTGATTTTGAAAAGAAGATAAACATATCAGAATTCAAACCATCAGTTTGGAAGCAGTACCCTCTTGTAAGTGTGTGAATTATCCTAGCCACCAAGACTCTATTAATCTTCCCAGAAGGTTTGAGGTATAATTGGCCATACAGGATCAGCAACTCTGCAAATGTATTAAAAAAAAGTATATATGATAGAGTGTGTATACATGTTCTAAATCTACAAATATATATAAAAACATATATATTACAGAGGATTACACAAAAAATGCTTGAAGCAAAATATTGCATTAAATATACAGAAACCACCATTCTGAATGCAGCTGCACGTCACTATTCACAAAAGTTAACTGGGGAAAAAAAATCCAACATGTGGCCTTGTCTACACTGGAAGTAAAGTTATATTCATTCTGAGCTGGGATACAATCTGCGTTGTGTTACAGTGCACAAAGTAGCTATAGCCACATGATCAACTTTCACAACTACTTGCACGCTCAACTTCTACTCTACATTTGATTACTCAGCACAGCAGGCTCCATTTGTGGCAGAATACTCAGAAACAATTCACAGCCACACATACATTAACAAAGAATTTGGTGTAGCAGGAACAGGTAAACAGATCAGAACAGTTGGTACTGAGGTTCCCCGTGTCTCTATTACATGCAGTTCAGCTAGTTCACTCTAGCCTGCAGACCAACACATCCATGCTTTGCACTTACAAAGTTTTCTGAAGGAAAGACCCCTTCCTCAGATTTTTGCTTTCTTATCTCAAGGCCCATTTAAGAATCATCACACTGTCCTTTCATCAGCCTCATACAAATCATGGTAGCACATTACTGATCCAACCATCACCATCAGTTTAACATGACACATACAAAAGCCTTGCTGCTATTTCATTTATGCCACCTACAGGTGACATGATACTGTCCCTCAGTCCACCAGTGGACAATATCCACTGCAAAGAACCAAAGCGGGAAGAAATACTGATTCAGTCCTATGACCTTGGCAGGTATTCTGGGACAGCACTTTGAATGAATGGATATCCACCTCTCAGGCCTCCTTTTCTCTAAGGAAAAATATAGGTAGAATGATCTTCTGGGAATCCCAGCCACTATGACTACTTTGTTCACAGTCAATGAGACATGATCTCAGAGCAGCTGTAGTCCTTGGGATGCAGAATGACCCTGTACTGTACTTTTGCTCTGTAGAGTGACTGACCTAGAAGAGCCTGACAGCCCTCGACTCTGCTGGTCATCAGCTCATCGGTTTGGGGTGAGGAAGCTCTCCACAGACAGTCAGGATCAAGGCCTCTAAGGCACTCTCTCAGAATCTTTTCCTTTGAATATTCTGCATGAGTGACACTGATGGCATTGCTCAGGGCCCTGAGCTCTGGATTCCTGTATTGTGGAAAAGTCAGCTTGGGACAACTATAAATAAATAAATCACAACGCTACTGTTTCATTGTTGGGCAGGCCTTCATAGATTCATGGACATCTTGGACTCCAGCAGGACTCATAATGCCACCTTCACCAAGTCTTTCATAACTCTGGCCCCAGATTCAACAGAGGTACCAGCACCTTCTTTCCAAGCAAGCATAGGGTCATTTGCAGAACTCAGATGACTCTCTGAATCACAGCAATCAGAGACAGTTCATACCCCTATATTACTGGGTCACAAAGCTTTAACCTGGTGACAACAGTGCCCAAGCCTGGTTTAACTGTCCCTTCTGCATAAAGGGTGGAAGTGGAATGTGCATCAGTGACCTCCCAACACCCTCAGAATAGTGGGTCCAAGACAACTGCAAGTGCACTGCAGCCCAGGGTCCCACCAGCCCACAGCCAATGCCCCCTGTCCATGCAGGGGATTCTTATACTGGGACCTCCTCAGGTTGGGAAACCACTCCTGCGCACACCTGCAGAGCGCTTACTGGATGAACTCTTTTCACATCTACTCTCCATGCTCTTAACCAACCTCCTCTCAAAGAACACACGTGCAATGAAAGCACACAGCTTTACACAAAGACTAGAATCTGAACGGGAGCAAAACCAGCAGCAGAACAAGCACGTGAACGAAAAGCATTCACAAAAGAAGAAAACTTGATTCCACATCACCAGTTGATCTCTTCTCATAGCTGAGCCTGCTTCAAGCAGGGGACTGGACTAGAAATCTCCTGAGATTCCTTCCAGTGTGAATTATTCTTTAATTCCCTGAGAGCATCAATACAGCTATAATATATACAGAGATTAACAGGGAAGAAGGAAAATATTGCATATGATTTTTTTTAAAAAAACACACAGAAACATAGGAAAAAAGATTCCTGAACTTCTCCTGAAGGCCAACATGATCATCTGGAAACTAACAAAACCTGGTTGACCTGGCTGAACTAAAAGAGCAGGCACAATGTTTCTTTTCTCCATGGAGAAACAGAGGCCCCAAAAGCCGTAACAGTCTTTAAATCCTGCTGTCATACCTTATCCTCCATGATCCATTTAGACATCTGAGTAGAGACTTTGTGGACCAGGCCCCCACACAAGTTGTCAGAAGAGTTGAAAACCCCCTCCCTTGCTTGACTGAGCTTCCTCTTTTTTCTCCAAGTTCAACTGCCTGCACACCAGTCTACTTAAGAGCACAGTCTAGTGTATTTTCATGCTGGAATTGTTACTCCTGCCATCTCTCCAGTGCTTCATACTTCCAAGCCTCTGTCAAGCCTCATCTAAGTGAGCCAAGACCTGCTATCAGACCTGCTTATAAAGCCTCATGATCCTCAAACACAGCTTTCATGCTGTCCTCCATCTCACCCCTTCAGCTCTGTGGTGTTGCAGCACCCTCTCTGGGATGCCTGCAGCAACACTGGGACCAGATCAGGGGTGAAGAGGTAAGGGAACGAAGCTGCTGTAGCATCTCTTCAGAAGAATATGCAGAAGAAAGAAAAGCAAGTCTGTTGGTCCTTGAATATATGCGACAATGCATGGTTCTGTTGTTTATTGCCATTCTTCCCACAGTTCTTAAGGTATCAAGGACACAGTTTTCTGTAAGTGGCAGTAATACTGGATAGATCCAGTTCTGCCTTAATTCCTACAGCAGACGGGTGAAGTCAAGCTCTGAAAACCCTAAGATGTGCTACCTCCAGTAACAGGGGGTGGCACAGCAAACAGAACATCTGGACATTTAGACTAAGGAAGACACAGTCTAATTTGTTAAGCAGCAAGAGTGGAAAGAGGCTTCCTCAGCAGTATCAATTCCTCCTTGTTTTGGTGGCTGGTGTTTACTGGAAGATGGATCAAGAATCTCCTGCTGCTTTGAGTCCATGAGGAGGTACTGGATGAGGTCTTTCAGCACTAATGGACTATCTCATTCATTTTTGCTGTGAATGTGCTCTGCACAAAGCAACTACCTTCCTAGATTAAGGAACAGTTTAGGCTTGTTTCCTATGGAGATCGCACAAACTGCCCACATCAGTAATCAGCTACCTGGAATTTCTGCTGAGGCAAAAGTTTACTTACATGTCTATCTCATCTTGGATGTTGACTTGGCATGCCATGAGCTCAGTGCACCCTTAGAAACAACAGCATATCAACAAGTGGAACGGAACAACCTTTTTATCCCTCCCCCTGTTGGTGACCCCCTAATTACAGACTACCCAACAAATAAGAGTGCTTCTAAACTCTACATGTTATATTCTTAGGAACTGCCAGTGATGTGAAATAAAAGTCACTGTTTAGCACTACATAGGGTCTCTGCACTGGAACATTCATGAACAGCAGAGGTGTAAGGAGCAAGACTGCTTCCCCGTAGCTGACACAGGACAGCTGAACATGCAGCCTTGTCAGTTTGTGTATGGGGTTGTGTGGCAAAGGGGGTGTCACTACAATTGCCTGCTACCTCACTCGATAACAGACATGCTGAATAAATGGAAACCTTTCAACCTATTGTCATGGTTTAGGTCAGGACAGACTAAATTCTTGCATTTAGTAAAATTCTAATTATCTTTTTGCTTTTGTTATATACCTCATGGGCAGTGTTTCCCCATAGTACAATGTCATCAACGTACTGTGAGTGTTCTGGGGTACTTCCCTCTTCCAAAACCTTTTGTACAAGTCCATGACAGATGGGCTAAGCTTCCATTCTTGTGGCAGAAAGTTCTAGGCACACTGTACTCCTCTCCAGGTAAAGACAAACGGTGGTTTACACTCAGGGGCCAGGGAAATGGAAAAAAATGCATCAGCTGTGTCAATGGTCATATACTGGGTATCACTCTTCACTTTGAGTTCCTACTGTAGTTCTAGTATACCTGGTACTGCAGAGTTCAAGGGTGATGTTACCTCATTCAAATATCAATTAGCTCTGATTAATATCCAATCCCCATTGGATTTTCACACGAGCCTGATGGGATTGTCAAGCAGTGAATGGATTTGAGCAACTACCCCTCAGCTTTCCAGTCCTTTGATAAGACCATGTACAGGACTGCATAAATCTCTGTTGGTCCAACACTGTCACCAGTGCATTGAGTTGCAAACAGCACCAAGTGAGGTGAAGTCTGTTGTAGCCCTGATTCCTCTTCCTTCTGAGACAGTCAGGCAGTAGAGCAAAGAGGTGTCCTCATTCATTACTTACAGTGGCAATACCAACTGCCCACTGACATCCTCACGGGTCCCTAAAATATCTATTAATTAAAAAGTCAATGTCCAAGATGCAAGAGGCACATGGCCCCATTACCAGTTCACAGGGCTTCCAGTTTCCTTTAGTAAGATGGAGTTCAGCTTCTACAGGCCTCACACGACTCCTCTGATGATGCAGGCAGTATATACCAATATGACAGCTTCTCATAATGTTTAAGAATATGACTACCAACATTCAGAAGCTCAGAACTTCCAGCAGGTAAGAGTGCCTCATGAAGTCGGTATTTGCTTATCAAATCTAACTGCTTTGGGGCAACAGCTGAAATCCATGTTATTACTTTCAATGCCTGCACCAGATGACTGATTTTATAAATAGGAAGCAGACTTCTTCATTGTATTCCAAAAATTATAAACAAGCATTAAGGTGGAATCACTAAAAAAGGCTATGATAACCTTTACAAAACTCATATATCTCTCCTTTAATAAAAGCAACTTGTTTCATTTAATGGATTTAAGTCTGACTTCCTCTAGATTTATGGCCTTCAGTCCTGCCTCACTTCAGTAATTAAATTTCACTGTGACCCTTACGATACAATGACAAAATTTCTGCTGTCACACTTAACAGCTTCTGTCCATACACAGACAGCCTCAGCTAACTTCCGTGTTCCTAAACTACCTAACTACCACACAGCAACTCCCAGAGGCTCCTCATGCAACCTGTATGTAACTTTCTGGTAACACTCAGTTTCCCTTCTCTGCCTTGATCAATATTGGTCTTTGATATTCCTGGCTTCTTGTCCCATCCCCTACCCACTACCCTCAGTTCTACCAGAGTACCCAGTTCTTCAGATGCCTTTCCTGTTTATTGCTCTGAACTCCAGCTTCCAGCCTCCCTACCTGATCGGTTCCTGCCTTCGCATTCTGCTCCAACTTGCAGGCTAACAGCCCTTTGTCTTCTACTCCCTCCACTGGCTTCTAGTCTCAGACAGCTTCCCCATGCGGCTCCAGCTTTCCCTTCAATCTTCAACTTCCAGTTCTATCTCCATGGCCAAATGGTACCAAGTTCTTTAACTTCTGAGATCTCACTCTCAGGCTCTCTAATTACCCAACCACATCTCCCATCCTGAATGGCTCCATTTCAGTCATTCTGCTTTTCCAGTCCTTGGCAGGTTTTTTTCCCTCCCCTTTCTATCTCAGTACCACCATGCCCCTCTTCCGAGTTCTTTGCAGGCTTATTTCCATTCTGTAGTTAGGCAAGTCTCTTCAAGCTACGGATCAGAGTATTTTCTCATAAAATGCTGTTCAGAGATCCAAACTCTGACTTCAAAGCACTACACTATGCAAATAAAGATAGTAGTTCTCCACTTTCTCCAGAATTGCGCATGTAACATTCAACAACCTAGACTGTAAGACTTCTAATACTTTTTTTTTTCCAAATTACTGTTCTATTACCTCAACAAATGAAAACAGAACAGTTGAGAGCTTTGAACATGTCAGATGATTCAAAACACATAAACATTCTTCTGCATGCTAAATAAATCAACTGTCTTGAAGTCAAATCCAATCCTCTGAAAAGTGAAAAATTATGTTTGCATTTCCACTCATTCAGTTTGCATGCTATATTATTACCTAACTTTTTAATCTGTTTTTGTCTATTTAAATCTTGAGCTTTCCAGTTTTTCCTTTATATGCAATATGAGCATATAACAACACTGACTCAATGTCTTTTTAGGACCTTCATAAACCAACAAAACTCAAATAATAAAATTTAATAGTAATACATTAACTATATCAAAACTATACCAGCCAACACCTAGTAACTTGCCAACAACTGCACACCAGCACCAGTTTTACTGAGGCTATTTCCAGCACGCACATTCCACGGATTTACTACACATGTTAAGCCCTGTGGAGACCATGCATACATAACCTGATTGTATATAAGTACATATGTTTCAGCAATCAATAGACAAACAGTATGCAGAAAGAAAAAAATCAATTCCTAATCTTTGCTGCTTTGCTTATTTCAACTGTAAGCCTTCAAGGCTGACACTATTTTACTCCATGTTTTGTGTAGTACCTCCCACAACAGGGCATCAAGCAACCTAAAATGCATCTACACACGCTTCTATAACAGGAAAAGACATTTGTAAGTAGGCTTAAAAATGTTACCTGACCACTGCTGCTGGGATATCTCACACCAATATTTCCTTACTGAGAGGATATCCTTTAGGAGTATACTACTACAGTCAGATCCATAAGCAGCACAACTTGTTGGATCTCTTATAATTTCCGTGACATAAATCAGAAGTTCCTGACATTTCAGTCTGGGTCCTCCTACATGAAGGAACAACGTGAGACTGTAATTAACCCAAAGTGTGCCAAATAAATCTGTAATTAATTGTCTGTAAATGTTTACTTAAAAATAAAAAAAACCCTACAGTTCAGAAACTTTTCTATTAGGAATCATCTTCTTAAACTGTTTCTGAGAAAGAAATTACTTATGAGAGGATACATCAGGTATTGAATAATTAGAAAAAGGCACTGTGAACACCAACAAGGACAAAGAAGGGACACAAAGGACTGATTCACATGAAGATCTTTAAATTGTAAGCCCCTGGAAGTGAGCAAGATGAACCCTACCTTGGTAACTTACTTCAGAGTAAAAATTCAAAGATGAAAGCAAAGCACCAACACAAAACAGTAATTCTATATCAATATATATCACTGACTTTTATTAGCACATCTGATGAAATACTTGACCAAACTTCCAACTTCTTGCATCTTTTTCTGTCTGGTAGTTTGGGTTGAAGCAGATGCATTTGGTTTTGTCAGTTGCAGGTTTTTCATTTCTTTTTGGAAATATTTCTGCAAGACACTTCAAAAATAAAAGAGATATTAATTAAGGATCTGCATATTTATGACTAAAGTAAAATAGGTAAATGTTGTTTTAGCCTAGAATGTGAGTGCTTGTTCTTCTCACGATTCTAATTATCAAAGACTAAAACCAACTGAAATATATTACAGCTTAAGCACGATGGAAATAATCTATAAAAGGAGCTGTAAATTTTAAAGATAACCCAGAAGCAGCTTGAATAGGAACTAAACTTTCCTTTAAACTCTGCATAATGCTAAACATACTATTTATAATTAGGAAAAAAGGCACTGTTAAGTCTTTTTATTTATGCTGCAACATTATACAACAAAGTAAGTACTCTTCATTGTTTCTGTTGGGGAAAACCTTCAAGTCCTATTTCTTCATCATTTAGAATTAACATATGGATTAGATTTTAGATCTAAGAATAGATTAAACATTTCACTAGCTTTGTCACTGGCAATTGTTACAACTTGACCTGGACTAGGAGCCCAGGGAGTCATAAAGGTTTTGTGATCCCCCTGGGTTAAATTAAGGTGAAACAACACCAAACGACCGGTCAAAATGTTTTACTTGTGGTAGAAACAACTTAAAACTTGGAAAAGGATAGTAAGCCATGTGGCCTCTTATTGGTATATCTGTAAGAAAGAGAAGAAAGGAAGTAAAAGAAAAGGAAGGGAGAGAAAGAATTAAAGAATCCGGATGACCATCCCAGATTCCAGCGTTGTCTCAGGTCTGTTAATCTTGGGTGGTGGGTGCACATCCAGCAAAGTTTTCTGTGTCTTTTAAGTTCACCTTATTGGCTGATTAGCACACTAGACAAAGAGAGGCAGGTATTCCACAAACTCATTTGCATGAGAGAAGAGGAAAAAGTGGAGCGTGCGTGTTGAGGGGGAATGGGGTGCATTAACACTTTCATCCAATTGAGTCAGTAGTTGTCATCTCCCCCTACTATCTTACCTTTTCCCCAGTTTCTGCTTCTTGGGCAATTATCCAACTTTTGGCTACATCTGCTATGGAGTGGTTTTCTCTCTTAACAGTCTTCTAGCTCTTCTTCAAGGGTAGCAAGGCCTACATCATTTATCAAACTCATACATTAAAGTGTAGGCATTAACCCAAACAAATGGTTTCACTCAGTCTACATCTCCATCCTTCAAGGCTTATCTAGGGAATCTGAAAATACAACTGGGAGGGAGTGGAGCCATGCACCCTTGGCACATAATTCATTCCCTAGACTAACCACTAAGGCCACAACTTGTCCTTGAGGCTTTCCACATTGATGAATGTTTGAGGCATTAACTCCTTCAGTTCCTCACAGCAATTACTGTAGATTTTCTGGCCTACTATTTATATTCAGTTTAGTGAAAGGGCTCAAACCAATGAATTTCTGATTAAGACTAACCTGTGATGCATGAAAGTTTTGCTTGTGTTTGTTTCCCAAGGACTCCTCAACTGTTTTCCCTAGGCCTCTTTGTCTATCTAGACAAAAGTAAAAAGCTCCCTACAGGGAGCGGACTCAAAGCCTTCAATGGGCACTTGGGCAAACTAAGATAAGGGGAACTCGAACAAAAGGACACAGAGATACCATCTAAGGAGGATGATCTCACCGATTTAGGAAGAAGACACCTGGACTTTACCTCACAGCACATGCTCTGGAAAGAGCAGACACCGTGAAGACGACCATGTACTTCCCTCCACCACCGAAGCCCCTCACCCTATTTCTACTACGCATGCTCAGACTGTGTAAATGAATCCTGTGAACTCATTATCATAACACACCCCTTTTCAGGAAATCTAATGAATATGTATGATTTGTGTGTATGTAAACTGATGTCCCTTGCTAGTTCGTGGGAGCCCTTATGGTGGAGAATCCCCAGGGCGAGCCCAGCGCTGCTAAAAAAGAATACCTGCTTAACAGTTATATTGAATTCTGACTGTTAATTTCTTCGTTTCATTAGTGTCTATTTTTGTATTCCTCCTATGTATTCCTAATATAGTATTGGTCATCTCAAAAGCAACATATAAAATGTATTGAATACTTCTTATGGTATTTTTGGTACAGCTATGAAACAAGAACTACTCCAATGCTGTCCCATTAAAAAACATAATGGAAAGCTGACCAGACCCAGCCTATAAAAACTAATACTTCAGATGCACTTCTAACATGAAATTTAACACTGGTCCCAGCTGCTCTAAGAACTTATCACACTCATGCCCAGTCCAATCTTATAGTACACCTAAAGCAGATTGTATCAAAAATGGGTCTCCACAAACCTCAGCACAGCTTCTTTAATTCACAAGCCACCGTATTGCTACTGTTTCTTGAAGAACTCAGTAACACAAAAAATTCTAATGAGCTATCTATAATCTACATATGAACTATATGTTGAAAATCATATGCAGAGAATAATTTTCAATAAAAGAAAGTAACTATTATTTTTGCAAGGACAAACGACCAGCCAATTAATGATCAGTTTCCTAGCAGTTAAGTTTTCTGTATGTGGTAAGTGTTGCATTTTTGGCTATTTTACATTTACTTCCGTTAGAGACTGACATAAGTCATTTCTTTTTTACAAGCTAACATGGAGTCTAAACCAATCTGCAGAAAGATAAGCATTAAAATAGGCCCAATAAACAAAAGAATGATGTTCCACAAAAGAAAACTGCAACAATTCACAAAGAAGAAGAAACTACCTAAATACAGCATCCCAGTTGAGTTGTTTTCCTTGTTTAGAATCAGAATTCCGGTCCAGCTGGAGAACTGTTTCAGAATCACGGAGAAGTCGCTTGAAATTTTCAATTTCCTTCTGAAAGTGTATTTCAGGAAAAAGAATTATTAATGATTCTCTTCATTGCTAATTGAGGCACACACACCAAAATAAAAATGGTTACCCTTCGCTCCACAGCTTTCTCATTTTCAAGGCGCCGACAACAAATGAGCAGATCATGCAATGCAAGACTCATGGTTCAGTTTAACAGAAGAATCATTTGTATCTGTAAACAGAAGAAAAGGTTAAAATAGTCATTATTTTATTTAACACAGAGCAAAGTCAACCAGGCAAAAAATTGGGAATGCAATATATTAAAAATCCAGTATCAAATACAATCACAGAGTTGCTTCCCTGAAAAGTTAATTCGTATCTGGTTTAGTCTTATTGGTCACAAGACTGAAGCAAAGTTTCACGTCAAGAATATAATCTATTCCCACAGGCAACAGTCGTAAAGTGTAACAGCAGAGATCCCCTTCACATGACTGACTTCCTTTTTATGAGTGATAACAGAGTAGAGTTGGTCAGATAATATGGAGCAAAATTATACGACTAAAATGACACAGAGCTGAATACATTCAGGGAAACAGCACCAACTTTCAGTAACTAGCTGTTCGCAGCAGCTGTCTTACCCTGATGCTACCAGGAGGTTGCACTTTGAAGACTCTCTTCCTCTCTCACACCCTGCATTTTCATAGGTATGCACTATCACATTGACAAATCCCTCTGGACTCAACGTGTCAAAGGATGCTCAAGTATCAATCATAAGAGGAAACAACTTTTTCCTTCTGTTACCACTTAAAATTATGCCTCATCTCCTTCAACGGAGGTTGGAACTAGCTGGACCTTGCATTTCTGGTCTACATAAAGTTATGCTGATGGAGATCATGACAATGACATTGTATACAACTTCCATGTTTCTCCTTTTACACCTCTAAAGCAGACCCAAGAGAAACTGTCTAAAAAAGACAGAGACAAGTTGGAAGTAACTCCAAGCATATGCTGCTGAGGCTGCAATAAGCAACTGAGAACAGGCATTCATGATGCATAGCACTACATCTTGAGCACTTAAGTGAGAATATAAAAATACCCGTTTAGCCAAGTAAAACCTTATATATCTACTTCGGCTTAGAGTATATTTATTTCCTTTGGCTTCAGTCAAGATCAGGCTGGGACTAAGTACAATCAGAGATATGGTGATAGTGTTAGGTGTGCATGAAAAGGAAGATGTTGTAAGCAAGAAGGCTGGCTGTGCTGTACAACTGAACTCATTTAAGTGATGAAGTGTTTCTTTACTAACTTGCTGCTTTTGCTGAAAGAGAAGCAGAAAGGAAGAAGTAACTTTTTAAACACTAATGGCTTCTAAAATGCTGATGGGCTGAAAAATGATTCACTGAGAACTGTAGCAACACGTGTTGTATGTTGTAGGGACTGGGTATCAAAGGGGAAGTCAGTCCTCTCGTTTGTACCTAATGGTATTTCACAGCCATAAAAACAACATTGAAAAATCCCTAAAACTGAATCCATTCACTATTTCTCTTATTAGTTACATAGTTCTCCAACTATCACATTATGACCACGTTCATCCCTTATAAAAAAGTTACACATGGCAATGAAGGAACACATCCAAAAAAATTAAATCACGGAGAGGTGTTTACTGAGCAGCTGCTGAGGTGCTCAGGTACAGGCGTACAGGGTGTCACAACTAACGGGGGCCATCCTGCCGCTCCCACACGACGAGCTCCGGCTCTCCCACATCCCCACGAGGCCGCCCCCCGCGCCCGGCCCACACCACGCGCGAAGCCCCTCCGGGGCCCGCAGCCCGCCCAACCGCCGCCGCCACAGCGGCACGCCCGCCGCGCCCCGCCGAGCCGGGCCGGGCCCCTCACCTCAGCCGCCCGCGGGCGGCGGGGCTAAGGGCCGGGGTCACCACCCCCCCACCAGGACTCGAGCCCGGGCAAGGGAAGGCCGAGCAACCCCTCAGGGTGCGGGGCGGAAGGGGAGGGCAGGAGCGGGCCCACCTCCGAGCGGCCTGGCGGGCGGCGGGAGCCAGCCGAGGCGGGCGGCCGCCCCCTCCTCCCGGCAGCGCGGCGCGGCGCGGACCGGCGCGCGCGTACGGCGGCAGCGGGCGGACCTGGAAGCGGATACGCGGCAGTGGCGGGTTCCGGCGGAAGGGGCCGGGCGCGGCTCTGCCTGGCGGAGTTTCCGCGCCTTCGCCTCGGTGGCGGGGCGGCCGCGCTGCGCCTCCGGGAGTTGCGTCCCGCTGCCCCCCTCCCTCCCTCCTTCCCCGTTGCCCTCGCCGCTGCGGGCCATGCTGCTGCCGTCCGACGTGGCCCGGCTGGTGCTGGGTGAGTGAGCCGCTGAGGGCGGGGCGGGGACTCCCGAGGTGGGGGACCGGCGGCGGCCGCGCCAGAGGGGCTCTGCTGGGGGTTGTCAGCCACCGGCAGCGCCCTCGGCGCGGCAGGAGAATGAAGCGGTTGCGCCCTTGACCCTTGGCCGTGTCGCGCCCGCCCCCCCCCGGCTGGGGTGGTCACAGCCTCCGCCGCCGAGGCGTAGCCCCGGGCCCCGTGGTCTCCGGGCTGGCCCCCCGCGTTCCTCCGGCCGGTCTTTAGCGGGAGACAAACGCAGCTCGATCCTGGGGGACTTTCGGGCCCCTGGAGCCGCGGCGGGCGCAGGGGAGCCGCCAGGCCGTGCGGGCCGGGCTGTGCTGCGCCCCGGCCGCGCCTTGAACTCGGGGTCTGCGCGAGTTCGAGAAAATGCGGTGGTCTCTGGTGTCCACCTCCAGACAGATGCCTGGTGAGTGGGGTTCAATGAAGTATCTGATTGCAGGGGGAACCAAGGGTGATCCAGAACACCAGAGGAGGCTAGGTTAAAGTTCAGCTGTTTTTTCTTTCCCTGTTTCTGTCACCTGTGAGGCTGCGTTGAGAATTTGGGTTTGCTCAGTGTCTGTGGAAAGCGCAGAGTTAACTGTGTTCAGGATGTCGGCTGCAGACAGTGAATTTTTTAAATTATTTTATGCTTTGGATTATTTGGATACTGCCAAAGATAAGAACAAATGCATGGTAATAAAAAATATGACCCGCATATTTCAGTCCCACACATAAGCACCTGTTGGCACAGGTTGCCAAAACTTCCTGGCAGCTTGTATTGTGAGATTCAGTTTTCAGTTGTCCACAATTTTTTTGAACCCAAAGCCACTAAGGCTGAATCTTTTCTTCAGTGTTCCTCCAGCACAATTTATTTTTAAATACTTCCAGAAATGTTTCTTGCTGCTGTCTTGAGAAACAGGGCTAGTAAGAGATGCAATGTTTTTATTATTGTTAAGTTGTAGAGGATTTTTAGAAACCCAATGCATTGTAAAAGATTTAAGATCACGCAAGGGAGATCTTTCACTGTACTCTTCTATAAAAAAAATGGTTAAGTTACAAGTTTCTGGGTAGAAGGCTTATCTCATGTGCTTACCAGTGACTTGCAGACGTAGTATGCAATCTTGGCAACGTCGTGTATACTAAGGATGATCCATCCTATCTTGTGTCTGTTGTGGCATGGTGCATGCATCATGTCTAGAAAACTTCTGAGCAACCTAAGGTTGTAGAACAGGGTGTTCCTTGTAGCTATTTCTGTCTTCTAATAGGGATTCCTCTTCCATGAGGCATCGCTGAATTTGGGTGGATAAACAGGCTTCCCAGTGCAGCTGCACTTCCATCTTTTTTTTTTTCCTCCCTCTCAACATAAGTCTTTCTACTGCTATGAAGGTTGATTAATATTGGTTTAAGAAACAAATATAAAATTACAAGATGAGCTCACTCATAGAAAAATACATAAGAAAATGTATCTTTTTCTAATCAATGTAAGACTGAATGTGTACTATGAGTTAGACATGTGTCTACATTTCTTAAGATAGAACAAAATATCGAATCATTCCTACTTCAGAAGGTACTGTACCTTTTGTGCCTTTGATTTGGTTTTGGCAACGTTAAGAATTGTGTACTGTTATGTTATTATACAGTGTGTGCAAAGTGGTTCGGTTCAGTTGCACAGAAGATCTTAATTCAGACATTTTTAAAATTTGGATTGCCTTATTTTAGAGGAAATTGATGAATATGGCTATATGCAAGCATTCAGCCATCCCTTGCAATACTGTAGTAGTAGGTTCAGGAAAGAAACGTTGCAATTTTTTACGTAAATGTCCAGATTAGTTTGATTGTAAGAACAGCCATACAAGCGCGGGTCAAAGCCCCACCTAGCCTAATACCCCATCTTCCATCCTGGCCAGCAGTGGATGGTATAGTGGATAGGAACAAGATTGGCATATAATTGTGTTTCCCAAAAATACAGTTTCAGTTTCCAGCAATTTCTGTCTTGAGTGTTTTCTAGCAAAATGCATTTGAAAAATTAAATAGGACAGTGCTTTCCTTGCCACAGGTACCATTAATGTTTTCTGTTGGATAGGCCAGCTCACACATCGTGATTAAACTCACAGTGGTTATTCCCAAACTGTGTTTAACTTTCAAGTTTGGTTATTTGTTGAAGACCTGGACAAGGGCTTATGTGTCTGAAATGTGATCTGTTTTTTCCAGCTATGCTCGGATCTGCTGAATGATATTTGTCTTCATGCAAACTTAAAGGACATGGTTTTCTATAGGCATTCCTGAACTGAGGTGGACCATTTTGGGGGTCCGTTGAAATAGATATGCTAGTGTGTATATACCCTGCATTGTATAATTAGGCATATATTTTATTCTTTCTTTAAAACATTGCATGTTCAGTTCTGCTACTGAAGAGCAAGAAAGAAGAGACATTTGTGGTTCTTTGTTCTAGCATCCTTCATTCAGATTGGTCTATATCTTTTTATGTTTAGAATATTTGAAGATTAAAGCAGGGCTTAAAAAATTTGATTAAAGCAGAACATATTTGCTGAGGAATGGAATTTTGGAAAAGAAAATTATTTCAGTATATTTCCTGTTAAGGTAACTACTGAGTCTTGGAGTGTGTGCAGGGCACAGGTTGCAGCTAGTACATCTACTTGAAATGAAAATGACAGTAAGTGGGGGGGAGGAACCTTCTCCTGTTACGAATTTTTGTACAATGCCAATTTTTTTAATAAACCTTATATACCGTTGTAACAGCTGCACAGGTTGTACCTGTTTTAAAACAGGAGGATGCATGGAGAGTTATTGTTACGTAACAACGCATTTTATTAACAAAGTGTTGTAGAATTCCATTTAATTATCAAACTGCATTGTGTGGTCCATGTGAGAGTTAGTTTGTCAGCCTCCTGAGCCAAGAACTTTTATTTTCTTGTCTGTACAGTACTGTCTGTACTAAAGATCAATCAGAAATTGTTCATACAGCATTGTTTCCAGTCTTGAATGGTTTGTAAATACAGTGTAATATCAATAACATTTTGGGCTCTTTCTGGTTTTAACTATTAAAGAAATATTTTGCAAGATATATGTTCTTTCAAAATCACTTGCCTAACATATAAATCTTTACGTGATTATTTCAACACTGTACACGGGGGGTTATGTTAATGCTTTGATACCTATTGAGCAGAAGTAATGAATGAAATAGCAGAATTTTCCATCTGATTTTTTGCAGGGTATTTACAACAGGAAAAACTTCTAGCTACCTGCCGTGAATTTATTTTGGAAAGCTCAGATTTGAAGGAATATGCAGAGCACTGTACAGAGGATGGGTTTATTCCAGCCTGCTTGCTGGTGAGTTTGTATTTGAAAAGCAGAAAGTTAAATTGTCTTGCATACATGGAAAAGAAAATTGAGATTTCTCAATGTAACAATTACTTCTCAAATGCTGCTTAAAATGTTAGTTAGATCATCCCCTCTGGTTTTTGGGGGTGTTTTTTGCATCCAGTGGTATTAGCAGTTATTTCATATCTAGTAATCTTACTAAGAAACATTTAAGTGTAAAATATGCAAATTGGTTTCACCATATTACCTTTAGTCTGTTTTATAGCTTTGAGGTTGATTTATGGAAGGGCGTCGCAAGGGTTTTATTGATTTCAGGGCTGCTCTTGTAATTTATTAGAGATCACTTTCCTATCCTAAACACAGCAGCTGGTAATGTTCCATTTCAAGTGCATATTAAATATTTAGGGAAGGTCCCTCAGCTTTATCTAAGGCTACTGAATTTTGCTGATAAAAACTCTGTTTCAGTTCAGCTTCCTCTTTGATCAGTATCATCTGCTTTGTCCCAGGTGAAATGTGGAACTTCGGGTATGCATAAATACCAGGTGTAGCTACATATGTAGATATGTGCATATAGCTACAGGGTAATTAGATACTTTGCCTTTTTAACATCTACAAAATAGGATTTTAAATACAGTATGCAAATAACAGGTTTTAGGTATTGCTATGTATCAATCTTTTAATGTTTAGATGTGCATCTTCTTCCTGTTTTCCATTTCATTCTTCTGATATATCAGTTAATTTATATGGTCTGGGATTTTGTCCACAGTATTCAAAATTTGTGGAAGTCTTTTCTGGGATCAAAAGTCTTGATGTACCTATTCAAAACAGGCCATTGAACTTATTTAATTTACAAGTGTTTAGTCATTTGTACTTTGGAGGTAGGGAATTGAGAACCAAGCTATGGCCAGCAAAAAATAGAAAAAAACCCCAAATGTAAATAGATTATCTAGATTCGTAAATTATCGCCCTTTTCTCAGTAGAAACATTATTCTGCTTTTTATAGAAAAGTGATAATATGATAGTGTCTAAGAAAAAAATTCTCCCTGCAGCTCAAAATACTTGCAATAAAGGGCTGTATTTGTCATACCCTGTAGAATTCCCACTAGCAAATGAGACAAGAAGGTACAACAAATGGTAGTGGTAACCTTAAAATCTTAATTCTCTTTGTTTCACCTAAAATAACACAACGAGTAAATATGATATGAAAGTTAATTC
The DNA here is from genome assembly GCF_047716275.1 of Strix uralensis. NCBI lineage: Eukaryota > Metazoa > Chordata > Aves > Strigiformes > Strigidae > Strix > Strix uralensis. The sequence continues at coordinate 120,840,306 of NC_133973.1, forward strand.
TGTGTGACTGTTAAGAATTTTGCTTCAGTCAGAAGTTCTCTTAAGAGAACTGAAGAGACATTTGCATCTTAACGCGTGTTGCGTTCCAGGATAATACATACTCATTATTCTGTTACAGTTGTTCATCATCTTATTTTTGTGAGTTTATTCTATAATAACAAAGGTGAGTGGAGGTCATGCAGCTCTAACTGCTATGTCAGTGTTGTGCAGCGAGGTCAAGCACTTCAGATTTTGTGTTCGTAATAGCACTTTGTTCCACAGATTGCTTTCCTAGTTTGAGAAAACTTGGCACCAGCAGCATAAAGTACATTTCCTTGTGCTGAGGGTCAGCATGGTGTCTTCTAAAGAACTGCTTAAATATAATGTGATACAGCAGATGAAGTATAAGTTATTAGTGAAGATTCTAAGATCAGTATTTTTTTTCCAGTCCCTGTGTGGAAAAAACTTGACAACTATTCTTAATGAATACGTAGCCATGAAAACAAAAGGTAAGCCTTCAGAATGAGATTTTATTTTATTTTTATTTATCTGTCGTGAATTCCTTGAGGAAGAGGTAATATCTCCATCTATATATGGACTTAGAGCAATCCCCCATCTATGCTAGGAGCTGAAGGTTCCCATATTATGCAGACAATGGCCAATTAGATCAGCATATTGTGAGCAAAATTAATTGACTATCCTAGTTTGGATTTGCCCGCATATAATTTCACTTCAAATTTGGAGAACTTCTAATGTAATAAAACAGAAAGATATAATAAAATGTGCAAAGTGTAGGGGTTTATGCTTGTAAAGTTATACTGTTTGTTGTTTATACTATAAATAGGAGGGGGAGGTGCTGATCTCCTCTCTCTGGTGACCCGTGATAGGACACACGGAAATGAAATGAAGCTGCGTCAGGGCAAGTTCAGATTGGACCTTAGGAAAAGGCTCTTCACTGAGAGGGTGATTGGTCACTGGAACAGGCTCCCTGAGGAAGTGGTCATGGCACCAAGCCTGTCAGAGTTCAAGGAGTGTCTGGGTGACACTTTTAGTCGTATGGTTTAGTTTTAGGTAGTCCTGCGAGGAGCAGGGAGTTGGACTCAGTTATCCTTATGGATCCCTTTCAGCTTGAGATATCTATGATTCTGTGAAACAGCCAGGAAGAGTCTTACGGTGTGAAATGTTTCTTGTCTTGTTTTTAAAACTAATTAAAGCAATTTCAGAATAACAATATTTTGTATGAATATTAGAGACAGAGCGTTTCTTGTTTTTAAAAGCAGTTATTGAGCTTCTGAATGTTGCCAAGTCTTACAATTTTTTGATACATGTAGTGTGATCAGATTTTAGTGGTGCTTGCTTCTAAGACTTGACATTTAAGACATACCATGTTTGGAACATTTCTGAGCGTTTTCTTCCTTTCACGCTAGGTTTAATAGAAATCGTAACTAAGACACAAACATACTTTCTTCAAGATACTTTGTACTTGGCACCTTGAAAAACTTTATAAAATGATATGCTGACGTCTTTCCATATATACTTTAATGTTCTGTGCTTCAAGAATACCAAGTGTTTTTACCTGTTCAGGCAACATCTTAAAATAACCCATTACTTTTAAAGGCATGTCTCCCAGGTTATAATTTTCAAAAGCACACAAGTGACTTGGGAATATGAATACCGTTTCTAGAAGTGAGTTAGGTTAGGTTAGCGTGCGTTTGCCCGGGAGGCAACACCATATGCAGATTCCATTAAGAATTATCATCGCAAATGTCTTTGCCTCGGTTTCATTTAGGCTTCTAAAACTGAGAACTGTATCTGTGATGAGTGTGTGTTCATATCAATCAAAGTTCTTAAACTAGGACTTAGGGCTCTTTAATTAACAGAATATTAAGAAGGCAACTAGACACTTAAACTTAGATGATGTGTTATAATTATTTTGCTTGTGATTTTAGTTTTTCTCAACATGTATCTGTTTTAGGCATCTAAAATGTTTGGTTTGGTTGTGGTTTTTTGTTTATTTTAGAAACCACAAATGAAGTTCCAGCAATGATGTCATCTCTGTGGAAAAAATTAGACTACACACTTTCTCAGATCAGGTAATACAATTTTGAAATCAAGAAAGTAAAATTTCACTCTTATTAGTGAGTCCCTACGTTGATCAACTCCCCTTATCATTGTAGAGAATGGTTTTGCTCTCTGTTGCCTCTCAGAGATGGTGAAAAAGATAGGTATGTGAGAGTTGATAGTTGAGTAGACTTTTCAAGATTTTAAGGCACAACTAGCAGATAAGGAGGGCATTAGTGTATGTGGCCTTCCTGTAATAAAATAACATACAATGACTCATTTAGAATCCGATACCGTTGTGGTTACTTGATGAAAAGTACAATGGTAGGCTTCATTTGAAGGATCTGTGACCATTGTTTGAAAGAATAAAAATAGCAATCAGTAGATTGAAGCTTTCTGAAGTAATGTGTGGTTTGGACCCGACTGACATTAACCGTATGATAGATGCTGTCACACTGTGTAGCTGAGTGTTTCCATGGTGCTCTTTTTATTTATGTCACCTGTTTCATTTTTTAGGAGCATGCAGAATTCCACAGGATTTTCTGCTAATCAAAGGAGTAAGTAACGGAACCAGTTCCATGGGATCAGTAGGCTTTATGTTCAAATTATCTGTTTGGGCAAAAAATGTGGGAATGCTGCAGCAATCAGTAATGCTTCCCTACTCTTCAAATGTTGTCAAATCTCTTCTGCAGTGTTTTTTTCAGCATGTCTGTTGTCTTTAGTGAAGTCTGTGGATTACTGTAATGATCAAGAAAGGAAAATAAGAAAAGCTGATATTTTTGCAAGGGACTTAATTTCTGTATAGCATTTTCTTCTCTGCTGAAAACTTTTTAGAAGTTTACACAGTTAAAAGGTTTAAAAACTGCTGTTCAGTCCTGAAGCTGTTGACTTAATTTGTGGTTCATAGAGGAACTGAAAACATAACCAGTCTAATTATGATGCAGTTTAATTTCTGTAGAAGGAGAATATAAAAATGTATTACAATCTTGAAACAATTTTTTTTAATGTATACAAACATGTATCTAAGAAAAATATGAAAAGATTCTTGTTCTATCTAGAAGTGTTTCTTTCATTACAAAAACTACCAAATGAACTCTCAAAAAAGGGAAGTTATTTTACTTAAAAAGAAATTTTTGTCTCAGTAGTACTTCTACTGAGTAACCTGTGTAAGAAAACAGAATGTGAAATATAGGCAGTGATTGTCCTTGGATCTGAGATTCACTGGATTGGGTGGTGTTCTGTTGTTTAAATTTGTCAGATTTAGTCTGATAAATAAATGCAAACTTACATTGGTTTAGCTATTTCAATTAAGGTCAATTATATGAGTGGTATATTGTGTAATGAAATATAATTTTGGTATGATTTATTCCTGCAAATATTTAAGCAGTGATACAAGCATGGTTACAATGTCTGTGTAAGTTGCTGTACTACTTGAATTATTTTTGCTCAAACCTGTAACACAGAACACAAAGATGGATGTTGCTTACTATTTGAGTTGTGAATGATTTAGTTGTTGAAGCACAAAAAAGTTTCGATGGAGCATCCTTAATTAGGTCTTGGAAAATAAGCAACCTTTTTACATTCTTTTATCATATATTTTCAACTTGTCTTTATTATCTCTAGCACGTACAAGAAGTGGAATTGTAGAAATGAAAAGACAAAGAATGCTTCAGCAATCTGCTTCTGCAAACTCAGGATTGTTGGCAGTAGCCCATCAGTCAGGGCCCCAGAATTCCTCTTCTGTTGTATCTCCTCAAGTTCTTCACAGGCCAACAATAAATCAAAGCATGTCACAGGCAAGACTGAATACGTTGTTTGTGCACCAGTCACAAACCCAAGAAAACAAGATCAGCAGTAAGTTGCACACTTTTTCAAACCTTATTTTCTGTGAAAAATATATGAATATAGAAGGAAGTTTTCTAAAATAAGGACTAATCATCTTCCACCAAAAAAGTTTCTGGAAATTCATGCTTTGCTCCCCTAGCTCTCCAAACTGGTTCAGGTGATTAAAATAAAAGGAGTGCCCAAAAGAGAAATGGCTCTTGCATACTTGCTTGGTAATGTGAGTTCAGAGATCAGAAGTGCATTAGTTTGTCATTATTCTATCCTGTATTCTTACTCAAAACACTTGTTTTAGCAGATAGGGATGATCCACATCAAGTGGATGTTTTTCTCAGGATATATTTAAATGAAATTGTTCTCATTTTTGTGATAATACCAAATTATTTTGTATGAATTCCCAGGAATTTATTGGAACATAATAAGTAATGTGTAGATTACTGTAGAGCTTTAACAGTGTCACTGGAAAAGGTACTGGCATCACGATCTTCGGGTTTTTTTCCTTTATAAAGCAGGAGATTTCATACACATTCAAGTTCCAGCATCACAAGAACGAAAGCTTCATTCAAACTTGCTGTCTCCAGGAAGACGAAAAAGGTAAACATGGAGGGGGGGTGTTGTGGGATTTTTAAGATCGATTAGAGATTATGCAGTGTTCTAACCTCAGGTGTAAATTTTCTTAGATGGTGCAGTGTTTCCACTGAGAGCAGTCAGTGTGTGATGTTTCACAACAGAAAGGAAAGTCAAATAACTTTACATTAGACTGATATGAGGCTACTTGTGCTTTTTTATTGCATGTAGCCAGTCTTTACATTATTCCAGTATTAGACATAGACAAATAATCTTAGAGCCTGAGATTTAGTATTTCTTCCAAAATACCCTTATCAATTTTGAAAATTCTCAATATTGATATAAATGTGAATTTTTTCTGTTTTTAACTTAGAAAAACTATTGGCTTCAGTAAATTGTCAGCAAAAATAAAAGTGATGTGAAAAACTTCTCATACTAGTTTTGCCTTTTTTATTCTATGATTCCAATGTCCTTTTGTTTTTAATGAGTTGACTGGTCTATGTGTGTTCCATTTGTTGTCTTTATTCCTGACCAAATACCAGTTGGTGGTTTTGCTTATCATTTTTCCAGATCCTTACCCATTTATACCTTTTCCAAGTCCCCTCTATTCCTGCATGATTTGTTTGTATATAAGTAATTTTAGTGCCACTGCTGACTGATGGTTTCAGAAGAGCCTATGCCATGACTTCATATAAAAACATTACATTTCCTCTTCATCATCTAAGTTCTTAGGCAACCTAACATCTGCTCGCTTCTTTGACAACAGCTGCTCCTTGAGAGAACTTTATTTTCAGTGGTGACGCCCAAATCTTTTTCTTGAGTGGCCATTAATTAGAACCTGTACCACCAGTTAAAGTAACATGTACTGGAGGAGGAAAAATGCTGAATAGTGGTAATGGAATTCAGTTTGCCATTGTGATGTTTACATGCGTGTCTTCTGTATATCTGTTTAATTTCTATGAAGTCAGACACAATATATGCATATGACATAATGAAACAGGTACCAACTTTTATTGTATTTCCAAGATGTAGTTAATTTTCTGTCGATTAAAATCTTTCGTTCGCTAAGAAGGGAGAGGAATACTTGATTTATTGACCATTAGGTCTATTGTTTACTATGTTCTCACAAAATACATCATAAATTTCCTGGAATGTTTCAGTGAATCTCAGAAGAGGAAAAGTATTGCAACATCTGGACCTCTTCCAGCAACCAGAAGTTCTCAAGACCCTGATGAAGTAATAACAGAAAAAGAAAGTGAGCCCCTTGAAGAATTCATAGATGGTAACTTCCCAGTGAGTATATACTTATGGAAGATATTTACATTTAAGAAACAAATTCAGACTAAAGAGAACTAGTCTTTTACTTGTTGTTTGTCTTGGGTGTTATAGAAATTAACTTCAGAAGATACATTTATTGGTTTGTGTTTGAACTAGCTCCTCTGTGTACTAAACTAGTGAGGGTGGCATGGCTGTGTAGAGTGTTTTTTCCCTTAATTTACTGGCTTTGCTAAGATACCTGTAAGCTGTCAGAATACAGTAATTTTTTAGAGAATGGAAACCAGAAAGCACAATAGTCCTTACTATACTTTAGGAGAGTAGAAGTACAGGAATGTTTTGGGATGATTTTCATAGCAATGTCATGCAGTCACAGATTGGCTGTCTCTGTGTTATAAAGAGCATTCTCTGTGTTGAATTGATTTTTTTTAACCAGTAAATTGGAAATTCATGCTTCTTCTCTAGTGATGGTAAAGATAGAAACCTGACCACTTTAAAACTGTTTTCCAGCAACTGGTTATTGAAAATGCCAGAGAAAAAATCTTGAGTAACAAATCTCTTCAGGAGAAGCTTGCTGAGAACATTAACAAAATCCTGGGCAGGTAATAAAAGGAACCTCTAAACTTCATATATATTCTTATTTGATTTATTTTTGAGTTCTGAACTAATGACTAATGTGTTCCAGTGATGGCAATGTCGCTCAGGCCCCTAAACAGACAGACAGTGGTCCCACAGAGCAGGAGACTTCAATTGATGAAATCCTTGGACTTCAGGTAGGTGTAGATTGCCCTGGCGACATTTTTCTAAGACCAGGCACATGAGAATGATCAGTTATGGGAACTGTGCTGAACCTCTGTCTACCTTCTGATACCTGAGATTGCTGTCCTCTTTTTCTTCTCTTCTTTCTTTTTATTTCTTTCTTTGTTTTACAGTATAGCTAATCCTGTCTAACCCCCTGCCCAGGGGCAGTTCAACAACTTCCCTTGCATAGGCATTAACTCTTCCATTGTGTGGTGGTGGGCAGGTTCAAGGAGTTGAACTGACAGGATACTAGTATTTTGTGGGAGTTAATTTTGAGCTGGTTTAGCATTCAGAATTCATTCCCAGTACCTGTACAAGGCAGTGTAAGCATGCAGCAGGGTCAATACCCAAGGGAGTGGGACTGCTGCTTTCAGTGGTTAGCTGTTAACATTACCCTCAGACTGAGATTTAAGCACACTGTTCCACAGTCACCAGCTGCCTGCTTGTCACTGGATCTTTGGTACCATTAATTTGGTACCAGCTTCTGTCTGGGGATCTGGTCAATAGTCCTATAAAAGAAAAAGGAATATCAAATATCTTGCAGGCTCCAAACATATTTAGTCTGATCTGATTTTCTGATTTGCTGTAAGATAAACATGGATCGTCTAGTATAGCAACAGAAATTGTCTTTGGAGCCTAAATCGGGATGCTTTTTCTTCAAATTTAATATTTTGTTGCTTTTGGGGAAATGTATGTTCTGCTTCTACAAACTAAACTTCTAGTATTCTCCATTCTCCTACAACCATCAATCTGGCAATCACAGTTATAAGGGGCTCTTAATGAGGGAAATCATAATCTTCACGGCCCTTGTGAAAAGGGCAGGAGAGTAGAGGCCGTTGCCTGTTTATGGTAGAGGCATCTGTTTTTTAAAAGCTATTATTCTGTCACTTGGTGATTTTACATCAGTTTTTGTCAAAATACAGAGCTGAGAAGCTGCATTCCATTTTTCGAAGCAGAACAAAATCAAAGCAGCTTCTTGGTTTAGAGTAGCTGGGACAAAATAATCAAGCATATCACATGGGATAATCCACCTTCCAACCACCATATTAAAGATTTTAGAGTGCTTAGAGGATCTCTGGGAAGTCAGGAGAGACTTTGTATTTGAACACTTGAATATGTACTGAGTGCCCTGCTCATTTTCTTCCTGGTCTGCTACCAAACAAGTCAGCTTGAAATGGGAAGCTTAGAGCAGTGTCCTCTGTAGCTGTGCCTTCCAACTGCCTTCCACGGAAAAGTAGTTGGAATGTATATTATAGAACATGTAATAGGCTGTCCTGGTTTCTGCTGAGATAGAGCTAATTGTTTTTGTAAGCTTTGTTCCTTCCTTCTTAGTAGCTAGAATAGTGCTGTGGTTTGGATTCAGTATGGGATTTGATACGAGAAGAGTGTTGGTAATGTATTGATGTTTTTAGTTGCTGCTAAGAGATGAGGACTTTTCAGCTTCTCATGTCCTGCTGGTGCGCAGGTGCACAAGAAGCTGGGGGGGAGTGTAGCCAAAACAACAGACCCAAATTGGTCAGTGGAATATTCCATATCTCGGGTTTTCAGGACGGTGGTTTCAGGGTTCTCTCTTCTCTGGGATCACTAGCTGGGAACGGACTGGGCATCGGTCAGCGGGTGGTGAGCAATCACGTTGTGTATTTTCTATTGTTACTATTATAATAATTATTATTTTAATTTTATTTCAATTACTAAATTGTTTTTATCTCAACCTATGAGTCTCCTTACCCTTACCTGTCCAATTCACTTCCCCCACATTCCCCGGGGGTGGGGGGAGAGTGAGCGAGCAGCTGTGTGGTGTTTGGCTGCCAGCTGGGTTTAAACCATGACATGGGCAAATCAAATAAAACTTCCCTTTGCTTAGTACTGTCTTCTAGATACATATGCAAACTCAAGAAATTAGGGTTAATTTGGTGAATTTTTTTTTTTTACAAGTGGTTGGCTAGTGCAGGCTCACAGCATTCATACCATCTGCATAAGCTTCCAGCGTAGCACAAGATTTAGTCGTTCCTAAACAATGCTGGTCGTTATGTGAATAATACTCCAATATGCATGTATAGGGTGTAATGTCTGACAAAAATGTTTGGATTTGGGGAGACTTTATTTCTTAAACTTCAATCACTAATTTTTTTTTAACAGACATTAAATTTGTGGCAGAAATAGTTCCAGCATTAGTCTTTGTTTCTGTGCTGAGCAGAAGTAATAGAACTAAAACCAATCTGAAAATAAAACAATTCTCGTCCATCTTTCTTTTAAGTTATGAAAGTAACTGTTTTAACAGTTCTGTATATCTTGTCTTTTCTCAGGGTGAAATTCATATGTCAGAAGAGGCTATACAGGACATTCTAGAACAGACAGAATCAGATCCAGCTTTTCAGGCCCTCTTTGACTTGTTTGATTATGGTAGGGTATATTACACTCAATTGTACCGTTACTATAAAGCATCCTGAATGATGACTTTTCCTAAGTATTGCTTGAAGACGCAAAGGTAATTCAACAGGCCTCTTTCGCAAGAGAAATGGACTGTATGGCATCTGTGTCCCTCATTTCAGAATTAGATTTTTATATACATTTATACATGACTATAAAGTACAGCATTTTCTTGTGGCTGAAATTCTGCTTTTGTCCTGGCTCAGTGATTGTTTTATTGCTGTTATTTTAGACTCTTCTGGTCTAAAGGGTGATAGTTCATACTTGTTTTCTATGCTGTTGTAAAATTTTTCAGTTTGTCTGATCAGGGATATCCTTACATAAAATACAGTAATGTTTTTATGCTCTTTCTGGACTTGTAATGAATGCAGACAAATAGTTCTTTGAGTTTAGGATGGCATTTCTTGAATTTGAAATCTCCATGCTTCATTTAAAATACAATAATCACATTTGCATGTAGAATTACATATTTAATCATTTTTCATGCTTTATTTTGAAAATAGGAAAGAGCAAGGTAAACAAGAACTTACCGGCTGGTATTTCTGGTCAGAGTGGAGTAGAAAATGCAATCCTGGTGGATGAGGATAACTTGGAAACACTTGAAAGTTCTTTAGGAACAGAAGAAACTAGTAGATGTAGGTTGTTTTTTTTTCTTTAAGATCTCTTCTAGTCTGTTCACTTTTCATTATGAAAATATTTTCAGGCAATTTGTGCATTTCAAAATCTTTCTGTTTTCAATGGTAATATCCAATCTGACATGGACATTTCATGAACATACGGATACACCTGGTCTGTTAGAAAGTTTCAGTCTATTAAATTTAACACAGTCCATCAGTGTACTTATAAATTTTAGTTGATAAGCTCCTAAATGAAACCAGAATATCTGCAAATCTGTTTTCTCCTTCAAAAGAGAGATGCTTTGCAATATTCATTGTGGAACACAGAAAGATAATATTTTACATCTAACCATATTAATATTTTCTCTCTATTCTGTAAAATATTGGTTGATACACAAAAAGAGTCTTACTCTGGACAAAGGGTATGTTTAGTGCATCTACCCCACTTTTAACAATAGTCTGTCAGTAGCAGATATTCAGTGAAAGTATGTGAGAAACAGAGTCAAGAGGTCTTTATCCTGAGATTACTTTTTTTTACTTCTGGAAATCTGATTTAGTGACTCGAGCCGTTTGCTTTTTCTGTGTACCCTTATGTACAAAGTGACTTGCCAGATTGCCTAATGTATATAACCATACATTTCATATACTTTTCGCTCAGCTTGAAGGTAAGGTTGAGTAACATTAGTCACACTTAGTTTCATGTGAAACAGTTTTCCATAGAACTGATAAGTTGCTTCTAACATACTGTAAAAGGATCACCTGTTCTAGGAATTATGGAACTAATTTATTCTGTCTTTTGCAGGTGATAATTCTAGAGACTCACTTTCCTGTAAAGGTTTTCAGTTAGGAGAGGCATCATGTGGCTTGAGGACCAGCATTAATGATGATGATATGGCTAAGAAAAATACAACGAACGAACAGTTGCATGGAAATTGTAGACCAAGGAAGCAGACTGAAGTACTTAAAACTGTTACCCCTGAACATACTGGAGAACTTGAAATTGCTTTTGACTCTGTGCCTGGTTTGACTGAACCTAACAAGAGACAGAGTTCTGATAGCGAATGTAATGAATGCTGTGGAGAGTCTTATGATAAAAAAGAGTCATCTGCATTAGTATCTGGAAGTGAAAGAGCTATGGAAATTGAAAAAGGCCCACTAAGTCATAGTGCTCAAAGTAGTCCTAATTTAGAATATGTTCATTCCGGTAGTCCACAGATTTCTTTGATTTCATTGACAGAAGGTACTACAGCCAGTGAAAACAAAACACATTCTGGAAGTAAATGTCACTTATCACCAGATACATCTGACAAAACGCTTACTGAAAGCCCTTCTGATGGGGGCCCTGGCCACAGTTTACTGCTGGGAAAAAACAGTGCATCAATTTGTAGCCCATCAGCAGATGCAGGAAAAGAACAGGCTGTAACAAACGATACAGCTGCCTTACCAGGTATTTTACAGGAGAACTCGAGCCACCACTCTAACCATCAGGAACAGAGTACACAGTCAGACTGTGCTGCAAGATCTGCAGTGAAGATTTCGGATCTTGACAAAACAGAGTTGCAGCTTGAAGTTGTTGATACTTCTAACAAAACTTACTCAAGTGATCAGCATACACTTGATAAGCCTTGTAAGAAAGATTTTAACCTCCCTTCGGGTCTGTCAAACTCAGAGGGAACACAAGGAGAAATGCAAGAACCTTCATCTTCTACAAAAGCAGATGCTGATAATGTATATTTCTCTTCCGGTGATGATGCATGTACAGAAATTTCTGTAGTATCCACTGAAAATAATCTTACTACATCTGAAATATGCCAGTCTCCTCTCCCGGAAACCGCATCCTCAACAGATGAGTCAGGTACCGAGGCCAAAAGTGTAAGTGGTGTATCTTCTAGCAGTCAACCAATGGATGTTGATCCTTCTAATATAATGTCCCTCAAGATCATCATCAGTGATGATCCATTTATTTCATCAGACACAGAGTTAAATAATGCTGTTTCCAGCATCACAGGAGAAAATCTGCCGACTATAATACTGTCTTCTCCAGCCAAATCCCCAACAAAAACTGCAGGCCTGTCTAAATGTCTGACTTCAGAAGACACAGAAAAAAACGTGGATTCAGCTTTGGCAGAGCAGAATCTTCTTGTGCTTAGACCCAAGGATCCCGTGGTCACCTCAGTTAACACTCAGAATGAAGACTGCACTGTTTTTTCAGTTGCAGGTACAACTAATCTCTCCAAGGAAGGGGGATTTATACAGTTGATGCCAGCAACAAGCACAGCTTTTGGGAATTCAAACAACCTTTATATAGCCACCTGTGTGACTGACCCAGCTACCTTAGGCACAGCTGTAACACCATCAAATGTAGTTGTATTGCCCGGCAATTCTATGCCGCTCGCTGCCCAAGCTCCAGCTGTACAACAGTTACGGACTCCTCCTAGATCCAGCAATACATTTGCAGCAAACCAGACTGTCTCTCCAAACTTCCCACAAGGTAATCTCATTATTAGAAAATGACTGAAAATGTGGTGTTCATAAAGTGATTTTATTCTTTTTTTGTATGTGCTTTAAAAGTAAACAATTTTTAAACACTGCTCTCTATGTCCCTTGAAACCAGCCAGAAGTTATGTGGTCTTTTGAGTATATTAGGTGCTATTAAAAATGAAATAAAAACTATGAAGAGTCATTGACGAGGCTGCTTTGAAAAAAATAACCTCATATTTCAGAAGCTTAAACTGTATAATTTTAGCAGTAATAAATTTAGGAAGTGTCTTTTGGCTTACACTGGAAGAAATTCCATTGTTTTGGCTAAATCTGGGGTTTTTTGCTTTTGTTTTAGTAAGATTCCTGTTATAAATAGAATGCTGTGTGTTATAGGTATCTGTATTTAGTTTAGATAACTGGCTAGATGTATATAGTCCTTCCAAAATTACTTCCTTGGTTTGTTTCATTTTCTAAAAGCCTATTTTACACTAGAAAGTACATTTAGACAAATACAAAAGTATAACATTATTTCTTTCCATAAATTAAAATCTCTCCTTGTTCAAGCATTTTTATAACTACAGCAATTTTAAAAAGTGCTTTTAAAATGTTAAACCTAACTATAAACCAGCTGTAATCAACACATTTAGATTTCTTTCCAAAACTAAAAACTTGTTGCAGTTATCCTTGAATTTCTGTGTACTCATTTCGTTGTGGTCAGAGGCCAGTGCAACAGGATGTACAAGATCTTGGAGTGCTGGTCTTTTCTGTCATTGGGATTTCTTTATGCAGCTCTTACCTTCTTTTTTCATAGAGAAATAGAAGTTTGCCCATTCTTCTGCATTTGATATTTTTCCTGGTAGTGCTCACGTAACTGAAGAACTGTGGAATAAATTTTTCTTTCACTTTTGAAATTTTTCTTCCACTTTTCAATTAATGTGCTATAATAGTTCCCCTGTTTTATAATTCCCGTATGTCTGGCAGCCAGACACTTTTACCTGTGCGAATAACTTCTAAAACAACTGTCTTACCAGTGATTTAAACAGTTAAATGGGAGACTTTGGCTTAAATATTCCAAATTAGTTTTATTGTGCTTTATTTTATTTAAAATAATTACTCTCAAACCCACTAATTACGTAGAATCTGCAAGTGCTACGTTTAACACCTCCTACCAGCCAGGAATATACATTCAATATTGACACACAACGCTAGCCTTTCCCAGCTGCTTGTGTGCTTGTAAGGGTGTTACGGGTGCACTGGGAGGGAAAAAAATAATTCTGCTAATGAGTTTTGAGCATGCTGATTGTAGGGAATAGGATGCAAATAATTGTTTTTACTAAGCAGTAAAATGAGCTATTTGATGTTACTTTTACTGTTTTTCTATAAATCACTTTCAAAGTTCAAGCCTTAAGATAGGTTTGTCATACTTGAGCTTAATTTTGAACTATTTCTTAGAAAGGAAAACAGTCTTTAAAGAAGTCAATATCAACTAAAAATAACACTGGTACTTACCCTGTTTCCTAGTGATGATGTATAGTAAAGACAGTGAAGTTTTTCTAAAAAGCCAGAGCTTTTCTTGCCACGGGTTTGGCCATGCATAATTTTAAGAAATCCTGTCTTGCAGCTTTTCTTTTCACTGAAGTATTTTTAGTTTCTGTACAATTTTAACACTTTGATGTTTTTTAGGTTCTGCCATTATAATTGCATCTCCGGTGCAACCTGTTTTGCAAGGAATGGTGGGAATGATACCTCTCTCAGTAGTAGGACAAAATGGAAATACGTTCTCAGCACCTGCCCGCCAGGTAGCACATCACAAATAAAGCTTTTCAAAATAAAAGCTGAAGTGATGTGGAGTCTTCTGGTAAATCGTAATGGAATATTTTGATTCTTTCAAGGTTCTACATATGCCTGTGGCTAATCCAGTGTGCAACAGAAGTGTCCCAAAACTTCCCATCCCTCCCAAATCACAAAAGATTCCTGGAGCAAGAAACAAGACTAATACAGGTATCCACCTTGCATCTTGAGAAGGGCAGAAGGAAAGTGGGGGTTCTAAAGACATGTCAGTTCTGAGTAATAAAGTTTTATAAATATCAGTGCCCTCTGATAGGTGACTGCTGGGATGGCTCGGTTTACAAAGAAGAATCCCCAGCATATAAAATAATTCCAGGTTTCAGATCAAACTTATTGCCAAAATTTAAAAGTTTGCTTTTCTTTATGTTTCTGATTATTTTTCATCTCATTGGTTGTAAGTACAGTTTACTGCTGCCATTGAAACCAAGCTACATGGTAACAAAGAAATTATTAAGAGTCAGCAATTCTAAACATCTGTTAAGAAAATATTAATAGAAGTGTTGCATATTTATACAAAAAATGCACTCTGCTGTTTTCTCTTTGCCATTTCAGGTATATGCTTCTGTATATTCATTTCTTGAGACCTTGCTTCTTTAAATAGTAAATTGAAACAACTGGCGTTACATTCATTTCTGTGTTGGGAAGGGGTAAATAATTGGAAATAGAAAATAAGTTATAAGGACAACTTGTGCTTTAGTTTATCTACCTTTTTTTTAAAAAGTGGGTTTACACATAAAAATGAAAATAGAATGAAGTTGCAAATTAAGAAAAATCTAGGATTTATAGTTAGTGTGCATCCTGGTTTGCTGATGGATAACTTGAGAGTTCTAGTAACTGTGGTTGTTTCTCTTCTACTTGGAAATCCCTGCTGTGCATTTAGAAGTCCAGCATAGTTGGTTTTGTCTTGCCAGGCCCACGTAGACAGCAAGCTGCTTGTTTGTATTTAGCTGGCAACCTTTGCTAATCAATTAATACGTAAACTTTAAAACTAAAAAAAAATTGCAGAGTTTTGTTGCTGGGTTTTTCTTTATCAATTCTCTGTCAGGTGAAATGTCATTGTACTAATTGTGAGATGATTTACTTAGAATATTGTAGTTTATCAATACTTCCTCTGTTGTTCCAGGAAAACTCGTACCAAGTGTAGCTGAGCCTTTGAACCATACAAATTCTCGAACACAAAGGTCAGTAGTGCTAGGTATTAAAACTTGCTTTCTTTTTCCTGCCATGAATATCTTTGTGTAGTATTGGTGGAGAGGAGATCAGCTTTTTTTAACAATGACATAAGCAGTACTCCCTTTATTTCCTCCTGTCTGTCTGCTAGGAGTACTGATACAGATGTGTGTTCGTACTGGGGCAGTCTGTGCCAGAATATTGCAGTTACTGTTCCTATGTTAATTTTGCATGGCTTTGTGTTTTTTCATGTCTCAATTATCAAAAATGGTTTGAGTGGAGTCCAAGCTAGGAGAAATTACCTGTTTACTGGGCAATTTTAATGACTAAACCAGGTTTTTTTTCCCTTCTCTGATGAGTGGTACCCCTGTTTTTGTAGTATAGCCTCATTGCCTTTACCACTCTCTGGCCCAAATCCAGCAGAGTTTGTTAGACTGGGTTTTGCATCTGTTTCAGCTGTGCAGATTAGAACACTGCTTGGTCATTTGTAAAGTGAAAAGTCAAAGGAAAGGTGGCAGGGAGAACAGCATGCTAACTTTATATTGATGAGTATAGTTCAGTTGCTAATTGGGATAGGTATTAGTTTTCTGTTGGGCAAGTGAGAGAGAGGAAAGCAAGGCTTCAGTAGTAACTCTCCCTGTTAATGGACTTAAGAAACAAAAGGATGTTGTAGTGAGCAAAAGAGTGTAGGAGGAGATAAGTACTTCAGTTTAAATATTAGAGGTGAAACATTTTTTATTGTAAAAATAAAACATACTTTAAAAAAATAATCTACTTATTTGAACTCAGTTAAAATGTTGGGACAGTGGAGGAAAATAGGAACAATAAACTCAGCTTAAAAAACCCACCATGTACCAAGGTATACAGTATACATGCATGCAAAAATTAGTGATTTTTAAAAAAACCACAGAAGCAAGATTTTGGAAAATATCACTCTTTGATAATTCATTTTCATCTATCTCCAGACATATATTTTGCATAGCAGAGAGCAAAATGTTCCCTGTAAAGAGATGTAACTTCTCATTTCTATTCTCTACCTTCTGTCTCATCTCAAATTTCATGGAAATAAAACAAACTGCTGCCACCCATACCTTCTTTACTATCCCAAAGTTAATTTGACTTGTCCTCTTACAAACCATAAAGGCTTATCTGCATGGGGAGAGTCTTACTAGCATAGATGAATATGCAGAAGCTTCTCTTGGAAATGCAGCATCAGCCAAGAAGAGGGCACAGACATAACAGTGGTATGAGCTGACAGCAGAAACTTTTTTTTTTTTTGACATGGCTACAGTGCAGTGGTGGCTGGTTGTCAGGTGGAGACCAAGCCCTAGGGAGTGTGTGTGTTCTTGCCTAGATGCCCACTGAAAGCTTTTTGTCTTGCTCTGTATCCCGTCACCTACTGCACATGTGCAGGGAAGGCTACAAGGCACATGCATGATGATATTGCCCAGAATATTCCGCGTGGAGTTTCAGCTCCAAGGACTTTGAGCCACAACCAGTATTCTGGGATGGTCTGACTTGTCATGAATGTGCTCAGTTTCTTTTTGAACTCAGTAAACTACCAACATCCACAAATATCCCAGGGCAGAAAAGTTCCCAGGCTTAATTACATGCAGTGTCCAAACCTCCTTGTTTTGTTTTGAACTTGATACTAGTTTTACTTGATGCCCCTAGGTCTTCTGCTAGAAGATACAGCAAATAGCTTCCTTCTCGTTGGCTTTTTTCCCAGAGCCCTCTTGCATTTCCTCTCAGTCATCTCTCTTACCTGATTGTTCTTTGCAGAGACTCTGTTTCATACCCTTTTGTCATCCTTCTTGGCCTTTTCTGAGCTCTCTGCAGTTGTCATCCCTTACCCTTGGTCTTTGTGTGTCGATAAAATACTTAACATTTAGAGAAGGGAGAGAGCTTTAAACAAGTATTTTGAGGGGCAGGTGGGGACTTGCAGCCAGCTGCAATGACTTTGCCTGGTAAGAACAAGTATGTTGCTGAAGCATTTTCATCTCATTTTCAGAACTGGAAATTCAGACAAGCTTATCACTGCAGAACTAGGAAGGAAAGCAGAGGAGAACTTACCTGTTGCACCAGTAGAGAGCACAAGCTCAAATTCAAGACAAAGTGAAAGTCACAGGAGAGTGCTCTGCTTTGATAATGTTCTACCCGCTCCAGGAGGAAACACCCAAATTCAAACTACTAAGAGTTTATCCCAAAAAGAAAGAAATGAAAATACTTTATTTGCTGTTGACTCTGCATCATCCTCTGCTAAGGCGCAAGTAGCAAAGAGAGAGAAGGATAAAACGTTGCCTAGAATTCTGTGTAAGCCAGAAGTTGGTAGCAACAGAAGCTCATCTGCAAAGGAGCCCCAGCCCGAGCGGAAGGTGGCAACTGCAGGGCTTCCATTAGATCCCTTCCACAAGGCTACTGCAAATAAGGAAAATGAATTACGAAGGGATGCTGATGAAAAACAGAAGAACCAGGACACTGCCAAACTCTCAAATGGCCAACAAAGCGTTAGCTTATGGAATGAGAAGACAGGTGCTTCAGTGCAAGAGCTGAACAAAAAGCAAGGGTCACTGTCGAATGGGAGTGGCAAATCTTCAGTGTCCGTTTCTTTGTCTTCGAAGGAGCCAAAGCGAGAACCAGCTAAAGTTTCCAACCAGGGCCTTTGCCTGTCAAGTCCGTTCACTAAACAATGTGTGGAAATGTTGCAAGACGTTCAGTGGCATAGCCCGACTAGTAAAACAGTTGAAAATGGAGAATTGCCAGTACCCCGCACACCATCTGGAGTTGGGGACAGGCATACAGATGATACTACTGATAGTGTACGGACACCGACCTGTCGGCGCTTCAACGAGGATAGCACAACCCCTAGAATAATGGTACCCCCTGCTACTCCAGACCTGCCTGCCTGCAGCCCCGCTAGTGAAACAGGTAGCGAAAACAGCGTCAGTATGGCTGCCCACACGCTGATGATACTGTCACGGGCTGCTATTGCAAGGACTAGCACTGCAACCCCCCTGAAGGACAATACTCAACAGTTCAGGTCTTTAAGGAGCACAGTTAAGAAAAGGAAACTAGAGGACTTGAATGAGGGCGAGAGAAATTCTCG
Organism: Strix uralensis; assembly: GCF_047716275.1. Taxonomy (NCBI): domain Eukaryota; kingdom Metazoa; phylum Chordata; class Aves; order Strigiformes; family Strigidae; genus Strix; species Strix uralensis. The sequence goes on from NC_133973.1 coordinate 120,858,483, forward strand.
TTCTGCAAATAGAAAAGACCTTCAAAGCTCTCCAACACCATCGAAAAAGAAGAAAATAAAGGTAAGTACAGGCATTTACTTTTTCATTTAAAATTCTAAATATATGTTAGACATCTATATATTTATTATTTATAATGGGATGGTTCAGAGATGCTACTCCAAATCCTCAACATCCTATTTATATTTGTCAGTTTTACTAACTTTGCCTCTTGAGCCTACTCTGAACTGTTTTCTTAAGATCAGTATAGTCTTCAGATACATGCAAGTAACTCCTACTGACTCTATGCACATACCTGTGAAAATCAAATTATTTCTCTTAAAACATGAATGAGTTTCTAAATTCTAACTTCAGACTAAGTTTCTAGGTGGAACGCAGGAATTAGGCCAAATTCAAACTAGGCCTTTCTAGATAGACTTCAAGCTCCTCTTGCATCCTCATTTACCACCAGGACTAGAGTCCACATCTTTTTTTCTGCACTTCAGCCACAACAACCCCCAGCAGCGCTACAGGCTTGGGGAGGAGTGGCTGGAGAGCTGCCAGTCAGAGAGGGACCTGGGGGTGTTGATTGACAGCCGGCTGAATATGAGCCAGCAGTGTGCCCAGGTGGCCAAGAAGGCCAATGGTATCCTGGCTTGCATCAGAAATAGCGTGGCCAGCAGGGACAGGGAAGTGATCTTACCCCTGTACTCGGCACTGGTGAGGCCGCACCTCGATTCCTGTGTTCAGTTTTGGGCCCCTCACTACAAAAAGGACGTTGAATGACTCAAGCGTGTCCAGAGAAGGGCAACGAAGCTGGTGCAGGGTCTGGAGCACATGTCGTACGAGGAGCGGCTGAGGGAACTGGGGTTGTTTAGTCTGGAGAAGAGGAGGCTGAGGGGAGACCTCATCACCCTCTACAACTACCTGAAAGGAGGTTGCAGAGAGCTGGGGATGAGCCTCTTTAACCAAGTAACAAGCGATAGGACAAGAGGGAATGGCCTCAAGTTGCGCCAGGGAAGGTTTAGACTAGATATTAGGAAGTATTTCTTCACAGAACAGGTTGTTAGGCATTGGAATGGGCTGCCCAGGGAGGTGGTGGAGTCCCCATCCCTGGAGGTGTTTAAGAGTCGGGTTGACATAGCGCTGAGGGATATGGTGTAGTTGGGAACTGTCAATGTTAGGTTAATGGTTGGACTGGATGATCTTCAAGGTCTTTTCCAACCTAGACTATTCTGTTTTGTGTATTCCCAATCTCTGTAGCCTAGAGCACTGTGCCTTCCACTTGGGGATTTAATGGCAGATAGCGAATGTGTGAGACATGAGAAGGTGACATCTGTAAACAATTAAAAAGGAGAGGCAGTGTAACTTTGTAATTCACCGTCCTTAGAGCATACTCCTGAAATACTGTGACTGAAGAATGCTCACTTGTATGGTGTGTGTTTGAGACGAGAGCTGGGAGGCTGGCTGAAGCCTGGCTGGAGTGCGGGTGGGCTACGGCTGCAGCCAAGAGCTCGGTGACTCCTGTCCCACCAGCATGGCCCTTGCACCCGGGGCACATGGCATAGGATGTGCCTGATGCCTGGGTGAGCTTGGTGCAGTTGTGCCTGCAAGGTAGAGGGAAGGATGAGGAAGAAAGGAGTGCTTACAGACTCCTCCCTAGTCCCAGGTTCTTAGCATTCAACTCAACTATTCCTCTCCTCTCCTACAGAAAAAGAAGCTACCAAATTCCTTTCCAGCAGGAATGGATGTGGACAAGTTCTTGTTGTCCTTGCATTATGATGAATGAAAAGAAGTTGAACTGTGGCTGTCCAAAGCTCGGTGTTGTTATGCTGAGGTTTTGCATGGGAAGAGACGTTAATTCTGAAGGGTGGGTTGCACTTTCAGTGCACTGAAGTTTCACTTTATAGCAAAGTCATGCTGTTTCTGAAGCAGGTTGCTAAGTGTAAATATCATTGAGTTGGTATATGTTTATTTTTGAAAAAGCACTTGCGTAATTATAGAGCCATTTAATTTGCAAAATTGTAAATTTGTATAAATGTAATGTAAGACAAGTTGTATGTTTCCTGTTACACCACGTTGTCTGTGTTCTGCTGCATTCTCTACTCACCCCTCTGAGCCGCTTGGCCAATTTGTGAAAAGGTTGTGAATTTGAAGGCGGTGTTTGTAGTTCACTGTTCTAAGACGCAGGCAGCTAACCTGGCCATTTCCCCTTGTCTTGTTGAATCCAAAAGGGACTTAATCCTCAGATGTAACGGGCTTGGACTAACACTCTCTTCCCTCGTAACTGTCAAACACATGTTATAAGGCCTTGAATGAGTTAACAAAAATACCGGTAACTAAACGAAAGGCCAATAAACCCTCCAGAAGTATTTCTCATCTAATGAAGCTTTTCCCAGCCAGTCATTCAGAGAAGAACTTTAATTTGGATGGGCCTCACCTGTTTACAGTATTTGCTGCATGGGATGTTGTTTGAATGCAAAAGCTGTGTTCAGACAATGGACGTGGTTGGGGGTTAACCCCCGTATTCATACCCCGGTATGGATACTTGAACTGTAGCAACAGCCGGACAAGAATTTCAGCATGTTCTGATGCAAAAGTCAATTCTTTTAACTGTCATTTGTAGCGTTGAGAAAGCGTTTGTTGATATCACTTAAGCTTTTAGCCAGACATGGAAAAATTTGCATCTAATCTTTTCCTTTAACATAGAATTTGTCATAGCTGTTATACAAACTCTCTTCAAAACAGGCCCAGGAGAAGCTCAGGCTACATTTTAAGAATAATTAGCATGGGTAAAAATTACCACGCTAGGCCTTGCTCCAATATTGCAGAATTTTCTCTACTGGTATTTCCTCCTTTGTTCTCAAATTGTTGAGTTCTTAAAAAAAAAAATGCAAGTTTTCTTGTAAGAGATCAGTACAGCAACAGGGCAATGTTTCAGATAGTATACAAGGATTCCTAAGGAACCAATATTATGCAGTAGATGTTTATATTAAACCCATCCAGTAACTAAATACTGCATAGCATTTACAGCTTGAATAAATATTTTTGTTTTAATAAAAAAGTTGTGTGTCTTGCTTAATATTTTGTAAGTCAGTCCACTAAGCAGCTTTGTGGATAGTGTATAGAAAAGTCATGTTGATGGGTCATTTTTTAAGACAAAAGAGTTCAGTACTAAACACTAAGTTCTAATAGCAGCAATCGTCAGAGTGGCAAAAACAATTGCACCTTTGCTACATGGTGGCATTTTATCCTTAATAGTGTTCTGACAGTTGAATGATGTTTTTGAACAGATTTGCTGTTATGTGAGACAGTGTAGCTCTTTCATGGGACAGCCACCATTCACCATAGTCTGTCTTTTTCAGTTCAGGTGATCTGGGAATACTAAAGGTGTCATCAATTCACTTACCCTTTCAAAGGAAGAAGCATCTTCAGGTCCAAGCTGCTGTCATATGGCAAGTAATTTTTAGAAGAACAGGTGTCAGAGCATGAATGAAGGTTAATTTTCTTAGTATGTAGCATTTCAATGCCACTGTTCATTTGCTACTTCTACAAGTACATTCCTTCCCAGAAAAAAACAGATCCTACTACATCCTGAAGTATTTATTCCTGCTACTTTATGGAGGAAAATTTAAGGACAAGCAGAGGGTAGAGATGACTTCCTGTTGAAATTAATATCAAAATAAGAAAGCAGTTGTCCTAAATTCCAGCTAAGAAACTGTGTTTTGATGCTTATCCCTTGTGAAAAGAGTGAGGTGGGAATAGGCTTTATACTGATGAAATAGCCAATTTTAGCCTGCCAGAGAAACCACACAAACTTCTCACTGAAGTCTCATTCCAGGAGAGTATTTTCGTGTCTCCCCGTGCTTGCACTAGGAATGCTCACCCCCATATTCCTGATGACTTCACTGTGCATTCAGGAGCGCAGCCAGGTACCGGGCAGCTCTCGGTGAAGAAGCAGTAGCAGTAACTACTCTTTTGGGCCTGAATCTGCCTCCACTTAAAAGTATATTGACAAAACTGTCCATCACAGGAGTTTCAATGAACAAAAAAGGAGCAGGAGCATTTTGAGGCATGTGTGAGTAACTAACACCACCATCTCTTTAGTTTGCTCAGCTACTACACCCCAAGCCACGTTGAGCAAGTTGCTGGAGCAGGGCTCCTTTTCTGCATTTGACCCAGCTTTGAGGTACACAACAACAGAAAACCAACCTTTGAGTAAAGCTATTTTTTCTATGAAAATCACTTAGTAGTTAGGAAAATTAAGCAACAAAACTGTAAGAAACCATCTGCTTTTGAGAAACCATATGTCAGTGACAGGAGCCACAGTTAACAAACATTCTTTATTGTCAGGTCGCAAGACATTACCATAACTTGACATTTTTTATTTCTACTGTGTAAAAACTCGCACTGAGTCAAAATAATAGAAGCCCAGTTGTCCGTATCAATAATCAATGATGTTTTAAGAAATTTTAGAATAGCAGTTAAGTAATTCATCCATTTACTGATAAATAAGATGTAACAGGTACCAGTCATCATTTTGATCAGAGAGTGTTCAAGGCTTTGTTTCCAACATCTACAACTTCTCTATCAATATTGCAGAAGCACCTCCTCCTCCGTTGCAAATTCCTGCAAGACCATACTGTCCTTGCTTCAACACATGGGCCATGTGAACAACAATTCTTGCTCCAGACATTCTAAATAAAAGAAAAAAAAATGCATATAGCTTAGTTTAAAGGAAATTCTTAATTTGACCCACACAGAATACTTGGCAGAATACAGTACTGACTCACTGGAGGGAAAAAAACACACCAACAAAAAGACCAAACAAACTGTTTCATCTACATTTAGGTGCAGTACAGGTTATTTTTCTCTAGCTACAGTACTTAAACAGAAAGATTCTTAAACAAAAACTCCATGTTTTTCTAAAGTTTCTTCTGGAAAAGGAAATCACCTCTGAGTCTGTATATTATGAAGTGTCTCTACACATAGCAAAGTCTTTCAAAGAAGGTAACAAACCTACCACAAAACCCAAATCAATAGTAACGATTAATTTCAGTTTCTTATTTGCTTACAACTCGATATACTCCGGTATGCTACGCTGATCCTCCTAATGTGCAAAAATCAGACATTTAAATTCTGTCATTAGACTGTCGAAATTAACTTTTAAGACAAAAAAATCATATTTCCTCATCGGAAGCAGACAATATTGCGAAGGAGATGTCAGCATCTCTTACACTATTAGGCCTTGAAGGTTTTTATGAACTATACAGTACTGTACTCCTACTTGTTCCTGATGTACCACATGGTTACTTCACATCTATGTGGACTTAGGAGACTTTGAAAGGGGGTTTTCCTCACTACCACGCAGCTTGACTACTCCTAGGGAGGATTAACAGGATATATTGTATGTCTTGAGCTGTTGGGGAACACAGCAGGTGATCTGACTCCTCTAACCAGCTCACAGAATTTCAAACAAAAGACCCACCAGATTCCCCCAGACTGTCCCTGTCTGCTGCATTAGCTGCTGGGAGACTTGGATTCACTGCCAAAAACGCTTTGACAAAAGACCTGGAATTTCACCTTGCTCATGTAAGACAAATAGAAGTCCCTGTGCCATATCCTTTGCTATTTTCATAAGTTTACCTGTAAGTTTTATTAGCTTAACTACCTGATTAGTTTCTTCTGTCATGTTAATAGCGATGTGGTTTTAATACTTCATAAATCCATCGAGCTATGATAACAAGCAAGCTCTTCATAGAAATAGGTGGTAACTAACTGTGAAGAGAAAAAAGGGACTGTGCTCTTTTCAAGGTACCTGAAATTTAAGACCTGAATTAAGTCACTGTGTACTTGACAGCAAATTTATTACCCTTCCTACTTACATAAAACTTGAGAATAAAGGTAAATGTATTAGCAGTAAGTCTAGAAAACAATGCCTTTGTGCAGAACAAAAACCAGTGCTTATTTTACTTACCCTATTGGATGTCCAAGAGAGACGGCTCCTCCGTTAATATTTACTTTCTGTGGATCAATACCCAGCATTTTAATATTGGCCAGCACCACAACACTGAACGCTTCGTTGATTTCCCACATTGCAATATCTTCTTTTTTCAGGCCTGTCTCACTCAGAATCTAGAAGTAATAATAAAAATAATTATGACTACGAAAGAATGACGAAGCTAATTATAGAAATAATTAGATATATTTTGAAGTTGGTGACTCAGGCTGCCCATAGATTCAAGTTCACATTCTGGAACCGCTTTGTCAGATGGGAAAAAGCAAAATTGAGGTACTGATGCACAAACTTGGGTTTTCACAAAAGAAGAAATGGAGAGTACCCTATGCTGAGAATATGTTTTCATCACACTTACTAAGACTGCAGCTACAGTAAGTACATTTAAACTGATACAGTACTGCCTCACGCCATACGCTTGTCTTCAGTTCCTTTTTGAACTAGGCTATACTTGTATAACCAGATTTATTTTGACTTTCAGCCATACGAGCTGCAGAGCTTCAGAAGTGTAAACAAGTCCAAAGTTGGTGAAAGCAGTATAAAACAATATTCTCTTTCAAAATAGGTGTGAGAAATTTGTTACTCTGAAAATCTGTATTCTAGCCTTGATCCTCTGAAAAACCTGTTCTTTGTATTTATGATGTAATTAGAATTTTGATCCTAATTACGGGAAGATCCACTGAGGGCTGAACCAATGATCTGGTACTAGGGAAGTTTGTTGTTTTTCAAAAACACTCAGTTTTTTTCCTACCTTGGGAACAGCATGTGCAGGTGCAATTGGGAAGTCAATAGGATCAACAGCAGCATCTGCAAAAGCTGTAAAAATCGCAAAAGCTGTTCAAAGACCTTTTGTTTTTACTGGACATGATTTTTATTCGTGCAAGCAGCAAACCCAGCCAAGATAGAAAAATTCTGAATATACTGGTCCACGAAATAGATACCTCTAAAGTTCAGTGCCTTAAGTGAGCCACATAATAACATTTTCATATTTTCAGTATTATTCCACACAGAAAACTCTGTTTATGATCAAAAGCCTGCTGGTACAATGCTTGAAATTTCAAGAGCTGTATTGAGAAGATGCAGTCATAATGCTAAGGGCTCAGCTTTTCTGTCCCATGAACGCCAGAAAACTGGCCAAACAGGACTCCCAGTCTGAGAGCACACTGTGGGAGTATTGTCCAGGACTGTACTCAAAGAAAAGAAAATAAAATCTTACCTACTATCCGTGCCAATGGTTTGACGTTCAGTCTCTTGGCTGCCTCTGTAGTCATCAGCACCAAAGCAGCTGCCCCATCGTTCAGAGTACTGGCATTAGCAGCTGTAACTGTTCCTAGAAAAGGCAAAGTGTTGTTTAAACAAAGGGGAAAGTATGATAGAGCTCAGGTATATCCTGTTAGCGATTCTTCTTTTACCTCAGGCCCTTGAACACAAGGTCTCAACAACATGATGGTATCTGTTGCACTGAGTTAACTAAAAATTAGTTCTTTTTTTTAAATCGGTTTGATTAAACAAGTACATTGTGTGTATTCCTATCTTTATCCATGTGGCTGCTTAGATTACACCTTCCATGTCAGCTGCACTGCTGGCATTAACACAGAATTCCAGCTCAAAAAGGGTTACAAATGAGTGGCAACTTTGGGATAGCCACAAAGATTTATTCATTACAGATTCAAGGAAGTAACAGGCAACTGTGTAAAGGCACTCCAGCTCCCACTGAAACAAGAGCTTATACGTGGCGGAGACCAAGGCAATAGCTAAACTGAAACCAATCCGTTTCGGTCTTTTTAAAGTAAATGTCCAAAGCAGAGGTTTTCACTGGTTTAAGGTTCTTGGACCATCTTTTAATCCAAGTTGTGAAGCACATTTCTTCATCTTAGCAGACATTTAAAAGTTAATGAACTACTGTTGGGCGTTCAAGCTCTTGTGAACAGTACTCTTCAATATAACAAAGTATTCTTGCACTTGGTGGAAAAGCAAGAAATTAATTTAACAATATTTACCATTTTCTTTTTGGAAAACAGCTTTCAGCTTTGGAACTTTACTGAAATCAACACGCTTGTATTCTTCATCTTCCTTCACTTCTGTATCTGGCTTTCCTGAAATTCAGATTTGGTTTAGTATTCTATGGAACAGTCCATTCTTAAGACATTCTAACACAGTACTTTGATTAAATGCTGCCTTATTTAAACAACTTATTTCAGTAAAAAAATGTAAGCACATGTAAAATGCACGTCAAGAAACGTACTTATGAAAACTGTAAAAAAAATTATGCTTCAATCCAATGTATTCACAGCAAATCCATTTATACTTCCTGGTGGCTGAATGAAAAGGACAAATAATATATCTTTAAGGTAATTAATAGGGAAATTAAACCACGGATATCCTCGAGCCATACTAGCTAGATTCGATAGTCTTCCACTTACACAAAAAAGGAAGAAGATATGGTAAGTAACATTAAAGAAAAGTTAAAAAACAAAAAGTAGGTCACAGGTCACTGACTGCTGTTCACCAGTCTGCATAACAGAAAATTCTTGGCTAAACTAAAATTAGTGTTCCTGAAATCTGCATGTTTGAACAGCACAACTTGCACTGAACACAGACAGCTTTCAATGAGAAACAGTTCATTTCATCACACCTTTCCATAATACCTTTTTTTGAAATAGTGACAGGAACTATTTCATTTTTCAATATTCCTGAATCCCAGGCTGTTTTGCTCTTAGTGTAAGAGCCTATGGCATAAGTGTCTTGTTCCTCTCGTGAAATAGTAAACTTCTTTGCAGTATTCTCAGCACAGTTGCCCTTGGAGAAAAACAGGCACGTTAGGTTTGGTATTTCTGGAGATGCAAGGTAGAAATGTAGCTGAAAAAAACCTCAACCAGCAGATTTCTAGCATTGAATGTGACTAATATTTGGTGTCCATTTCTAATTTACACAGACATGATCAAACAGTAACTTTTGGTTTTGGAATATGATCTTCAGATTTAGCAAATGTTTTCTGGATCGAGATTATTAAAGCCATGAAGGAACTTTCCTCACAAGGCTTTTTTTAAAGTTAAAAAACTGTGCAAAAGTAAGTTTTAAAGTGCTTAGGGCTGATGTCTTCAGAGACTGAAGATCACTGTTCAGCCACAGAACAGTATGTTCATGTCATCTTACTAGTGTTTTCATTCCATTATTAGCTTGCCTGTTCCAAAGGTTCCATGAACAGGTCAACACACAGGGCTTAGTTAGCCTTTTGGATCTGATACTCTAAAAACTGTACAAATAAAAGTAGGTATACCTTTTGTCTAATAACTGGAATGACATAAGTAGAATGAAACAAATAATTTTTTATATAGGTCAATCATAGTCATAATTATACAATCACAATTCATTACCAACACTGTCTAAATACCTGGTGACAAAAAACACCCCGCATACTCATTTAGTCAACCTGAAAGATTTGTTCTTAAACAGGTTTTGTTCCATCTCTCATTTCTGTACAAAACTCAGTGAACCAACACAAAACCCTCTAGAACCACGTTCCTCCAGTTCTTCAAACAAGCATCTTTACTTCTGTGCAGTTAAAGAATTTAAAGTCTTACTCTAGAGCCAAAACACAGACAAGAGTAAGTTCCAGAAGCCAATCGGATGGGCCTTCCTGTGTATTCTCATAGTGTTAAGGTTTTCCAAGCAACCTACAGCTGCTATAATGATGACAAAACATTCTGAAATACTGTCCCAATCTGTTAAAACTTTATGTATTATAACCAACTCCTAGTTTTTCCCCACATACAGGAACTAGCAAAGCCACTATTTACATTCCTATAAGGTTCCTCACAATGAAAATCCCTTTTAGCTGAAATGCGGGAGTGGATTTCAACCAACAGCCTAAGCAGAGTCCACTATACTGCAAAAAGAATAAATCACACACAGAAGCAGTGAGGTCTGTATGAAATACATGGATCACAGTAGAATATTCTTCATGACATGTTTTCCCGTACACCAGCA